>NW_023276807.1:187253549-187553549 GCF_003668045.3 Cricetulus griseus | reverse complement strand
TGTGGTACCTGGCACCATTTTTTTTTAAATTAGCTTCTCAATCATCATCTGGGAGGAAACCATTCTGAGCAACATCATTAAAAACTGCTCTGATAAAGCAAGGTCACTACTATGTATCATTAAGCAGGTCCACATATGAGTGAGTACATATCATGTTTGTCTTTTTGTGTCAGAATGGTTTCTTCGAGTTCTATCCATTTTCCTGCAAATTTCAAGATTCCATTGTTTTTTTCTGCTGAGTAGTGCTCCGTTGTGTAAATGTACCACCTTTTCTGTATCCATTCTTTAGCTGAGGGGCATCTAGGCTGCTTCCAGTTTCTGGCTATTACAAATAGTGCTGCTATGAACATGGTTGAACATATGTCCTTGTTATATGAATGTGCTTCTTTGGGGTATATGCCTAGGAGTGGAATTGCTGGATCTTGTGGTAGACTCATTCCCATTTTCTTGAGGAGTCGCCATACTGATTTCCAAAGTGGCTGTACAAGTTTGCACTCCCACCAGCAGTGGAGGAGTGTTCCTCTTTCTCCGCATCCTCTCCAGCATAAACTGTCATTGGTGTTTTTGATTTTATCCATTCTGACAGGAGTAAGATGGTATCTCAGGGTTGTTTTGATTTGCATTTCCCTGATGGCTAAGGTTGTTGAACACTTTCTTATGTGTCTTTCAGCCATTTTTGATTCCTCTATTGAGAATTGTCTATTTAGTTCTGTACCCCATTTTTTAATTGGATTGTTTGGTGTTTTCGGGAATAGCTTCTTGAGTTCTTTGTATATTTTGGAGATCAGCCCTCTGTCAGATGTGGGGTTGGTGAATATCTTTTCCCAGTCTGTGGGCTGTCGTTTTATCTTGCTGACTATGTCCTTTGCCTTTCAGAAGCTTCTCAGTTTCAAGAGGTCCCATTTATCAATTGTTATCTCAGTGTCTGTGCTACTGGTGTTGTGTTCAGGAAGCAATCTCCTGTACCGATTAATTCAAGGGCTTTTCCCACTTTATCTTCTAGTAGGTTCAGTGTGGCTGGGTTTATGTTGAGGTCTTTGATCCATTTTGACTTAAGTTTTGTGCAGGGCGAAAGACTCAGGTCTAACTGCAGTCTTCTACATGTTTGCATCCAGTTATGCCAGCACCATTTGTTGAAGATGTTCTCTTTGTTCCAGCGTATATATTCGGATTGTTTGTCAAAAATCAGGTGTTTGTAGGTGTGTGGGTTAATATCAGGGTTTTCAACTCTATTCCATTGGTATACCTATTTTTGTGCCAATACCAAGCTGTTTTCAGGACTATAGCTCTGTAACAGAGCTTGAAGTCAGGGATGGTGATGCCTCCAGAAGTTCGTCTATTGTTCAGGGTTGTTTTGGCTATCCTGGGTCTTTTGTTTCTCTATATAAAGTTGAGAATTTTTCTTTCAAGGTCAGTGAAGAATTGTGTTGGGATTTTGATGGGGATTGCATTGAATCTGTAGATAGCTTTTGGCAAGATTGCCATTTTTACTATGTTGATCCTGCCTATCCAAGAGCATGGGAGATCTTTCCATTTTCTGGTATCTTCTTTAATTTCTTTCTTTAGAGACTCAAAATTCCTGGGGCATAAATGTTCGGAATTGAGACTTCATCCTGATGGATTTCTCCTGTGATGAGTAGGAAATGACCTTCTTCATCTCTTTTGACTGATTTTAGTTTAAAGTCCAATTTGTTGGATATTAGGATTGCTACCCCCGCTTGTTTCTTGGGTCCATTTAATTGGAAGATCTTTCCCCAACCTTTAATTCTTAGGTACCGTCTCTCTTTGAGATGAGTTTCTTGTATGCAGCAGAAGGAAGGATTCTGTCTTCTTATCCATTCTGCTAATATGTGTCTTTTTATAGGGGAGTTAAGACCATTAATGTTAAGACCATCACTTCTTTATGCTATACTATTTTCTTAAGTTTTGGATTTTTTTTAAAATTAGGTTGCATATAAAACCAGGAAACTGGATATTTGATGCCAAAATAAGGTGCTGAATTCAGAGGCCCACTGAGTTTTTAAGACTGACAAAAATCAAAGGTAATATTGAAAAGTAAATGTGTGAGAGTCTTCTCATCTATAAGTAGCATTGAGTTCCTTTGTAAAATGCAAACCTTGCATTACTTTTACCTATGCTTGTGTATGAATGTTTGTGTATGAATGTTTTTACCTATGCTTGTGTATGAATGCTTTGGGACATTTGTGTCTGTGCACCACGTGCAGGTTTAGATACTCCCTGAGGTCAGAAGAATGTATTGGACACCCTGGAACTGGACTTTCAGACTGATGTGGGCTCCCTTGTAGGTTCCAGGGAGGCAACAAGGAAGAGCTGATGCTGCCGGTGAACCTGCCCAAGAAGCAGGACCACTTCACTGAAGAAGACGCAGCCAGAGGCTGCAGAGGTCAGGCATTGGTGTCACACATCTTTAATCCCAGGACTCAGGAGACATCTCTCTGAGTCCAAGTCCACCCTGGCCTACACAAGGGTGGAGAGGAACAGACCTCAATGCCTTTGATCCAAGCGTTTGAAATCATACACCTTTAATCCCAGCACTAGGAAGGTGGAGACAGCATTGATAACAGCTGGGTGGAGAAAGGAATATGAGGAGGGGGAGGAGACAGGAAGTGATAGCTTTTGCCTCTGAGGACTCCTGGAGAAAGGATTGCCATTTCAGCTTCCTAGAGGTAAGATCTACTGGCATGGCTGCTTTGCTTTTCTGATCGTCAGCTTGAGCTAGAACCCCAATATCTGTTTCTGGTTTGTAATTTCCATGCGGCAGAAGCCATCTTCTTTGTAAGGAAGATGACATAGGGCAGAGGAAGGGGCGCTGGCATGCATGGTGCATGTTCTTTCGGGAACTTAAATTAACCAGTTTGATTGCTGTTAACAGCATGTGATCTATTATCCCTGCTTTGACAGACAGAACACTGGCTTTCAAGGTTAGAATGCTCAGGAAGGATTGAATGACAAGAGTTTTGAATTATTGTGTGTTGCTCTAATTAATATGTTCAGAGCCTTGAAATAGATCTGTGTCTTGTGTGAGTCTTGGATTCATTAATAGTGAATTAATACACACAATATAGTCAATAACCACAAGCCTGAAAAGGAATGAGAATGAAGGAAGCTGGGAAAAAAAAACAAAAAATCCAAAAGAACAATATGTTATTTACCACCTTGGGGCCATAGACTTATGATTAAATTACCTTTCTCCTCTCTCTCTCTCTCTCTCTCTCTCTCTCTCTCTCTCTCTCTCTCTCTTAAACCCACATCCACTCAGTCCATAAGACAATAAATGAAACAGATAATAAAGTAATAAAACTCCCATCCAACAAAGACAACACAAGATTCAGCACTCAAACCTATGATCATCCCAAATGCAGATGGGTAAATGCCATGTAAGACTATATAAAATTCAATGGTGGGCAATGTGGCAACAGAAGAACTTAATAATCCTACAACAGCAAGACCTGAACAGTCCATCACTGTTGAAGAACAAGAAAACAACATTAAAAACAACTTTATGAAGATGATAGAGTCTCTTAATTAGGAAATAAAATTTTCTTTAACTATCAAGTGCAGACAAAAATGGAAGAAACCAACAAATTCCCTAAAGAAAGGCAAGAATACACAATCAAAATTTTCAAGACTTGAAAATTGAAATAGAAGCAATAAAGAAAACACAAATTGAGGGAATTGAGGAAATGAAAAATCTGGCTAGGCAAACAGGAACTACAGAGGCAAGCATAAGCAACATAATAAAAGACGACAGAATATCTGGCATTGAAGATGCAATAAAAGAAATAGATTCATCTGTCAAAGAAAATGTTGAATCCAAAAATTCTGAACAAAAAGCATCCAGGAAATCTGAGATACCATGAAAAGATCAAACTCAAGAATGATAGGGTAGGAAGAAGCAGAATAATCCCATCTCAAAGACACAGAAGAAAACTTTCACAACATAAAAAAGTCATGCCTATAAAGGTACAAGAAACTTACAGAACACCAGATAGACTGGGCCAAAAACTAAGCCCCTCCTTACACAATAGTCAAAACACTAAACATACAGAACAAAGAAAGAATAACAACTGCAAGGGGAAGAGACCAAGTAACGTATAAAGGCAGATCTATCAGAATCACACCTGACTTCTTGATGATGATCCTGTGCAGATGCTTTGCAGACCATTGTCAACCTAAACTAATTTTCCAGTAAAGCTTGCAGTCACCATAGACTGAGAAAATAAGATATTTCTTAACACAACCAGAATTAAACAATACATATACACAAATCTTTCCCTACACAAAGTATTAGAAGGTAAATTCCAACCTAAGGAAGTTAGCTGCACCCACAAAAAATAGGTAATAGATAATCTCATACCAGAAAAACCCAAAGAAGGGAACACACACACACACACACACACACACACACAAAACACTCTCATGCACACACACACACACACACACACACACACACACACACACACACTACTGCCATCATGGCAAAAAAAAAAAAACCAATAAAATAAATCAATAACGACCTTCTCTAAAATAGACCACATACTTGGTCACAAAGCAAACTCAACAGATATAAAATTTGGAATAACCCCCTGAATCTTATTTGATTACTATACGTAAAAGAGTTTAACTACAACACAAACTACATAAAGCCTACAAACTCATGGAAACTTGACACCTCTCAGCTGAATTACCACTGGGTCAAGTAAGAAACAAAGAAAGTAAAGAGATCCTAGATTCAACAGAAACGAATGTACAACATACCCAAACTTATGGAACACTATGAAAGCAATGCTAAGGGGAAAGTTCATAGCACTAAGTGCCTACATAAAGAATTTGGAGAAATCTCATAGTAGCGACTTAGAACAACAAAAAGAAGCAAACTCACCCAGGAAGAGTAGATGACTGGACATAATCAACTCAGGAAATCAATTGAGGAGAAACAAAGTGAACAACACAAAGAATCAATAAAAAAAGAGTTGGTTCTTTGAGAAAATAAACAAGATAGACAAATCCTTATCCAACATAACTAAAAGGCAGAGACAGAATATCCAAATTAAAAAAAAATCAGAAATGAAAATGGATAAAAAGCAACAGACACTGAGGAAATTCAGAGAATCATCAGGTCACACTACAAAAGCTTTACTCCACAAAATTTCAAAATATACAAGAAATGACCAATTTTTTGATAAGTAGTACATACCAAAGTTAAATGAAGACCAGATGAATAATTTAAATATACCTATAACCCCTAAGGAAATACAAGTAGTCATTAAAAGACTCCCCCTCCCAAAAAAAAGTCCAGGGCCAGATGGTTTCAGTGAAGAATTCTACCAGAATTTCAAAGAACAACTAAAACCACTAGTCTTCAAATTGTTCCACACAACAGAAGGCAAATTACCAATTCTTTTTCTGAGCCTACAGTTACTCTGATACCCAAATTACACAAAGATGCAACAAAGAAAGAGATTACAGACCAATCTCCCTCAGAAACACTAATTCAAAAATACACAATAAAGTACTGGCAAACAGAACCTTAAAACAAATCCAAACAATTATCCACCATAATTAAGTAGACTTCATCCCAGAGATGCAGGGATGGCTCAACATAGGAAAATCTATGAATATAATCCAACATCTAAATAAATGGAAAGAAAAAATCCCACATGATCATCTCATTAGATTCTGAAATGTAAATATGGTAATCTTACTAAAATCAATCTACAGATTTCATGCAATCCCCATCAAAATTCCAACAAAAATTTTTACAGACCTCAAAAGAACAATACTCAATTTATTATGGAAAAACAAAAACAACAAAAAACAAAAGCAAAACAATACAATAACAACACTTGTACAATAACAAGACTTCTAGAGGTATCACCATCCCTAACTTCAAGCTCTACTATAGAGCTATTGTTGTTGTTTTCCTGCAGCTGTGGGCAATGAACCATGAACCACAAAACTCAATAAACCCAAGTGGAGTTTATTGGGAAAAGGGAACAAAGGGGATGGGGGTAGGTGTTGGCCAACCAGGAACAGAGATGGAAGGGGAAGGGGAAGGAGAAAGGGACAAACGGGTGGGAAAGCTTGTCCTTATGCAGCCACGTAACATTTGACATAGCCATGCAACTCAGGGCCCTGTGAGCTAAGTATCCACCTGAATGTCAGTGTGTGCGTACCTTTCCAGTTGCCAGGGGGTGGGGTCAGCATAATGTCTGACTCCTTATATTCCCACCTTTATTTAGTATTAAAAAAGTGATAATCTAGGCATGACAGCTTAGGGAATAAGGGCGTCAAGTTCTCAAAACTACTTCCTGCTGACCTTGGGGGCATTGACCATCTGTGGGGGACCTGAGATAACTGGGGTGCTGCCATGTCCTGGAGTAGTTGGTTGTTTTATCACAGTCCAGGCTGTATGGAACTCTCTGGAGCCTCTTAGACCTGGCAAGATGTTGGCAGAGCAAAGAGCAAGGTTAAGTTCAGGAAAAAAATTTTTCTTTGGTCCTGGTACTTGTGTGGAGGAGGATCTTAAAATGAGGGAGGGGTTTCCCAGGGGATCCCAAGGTGAGGGAAGGGAGTCCTGGGACCAGGGAAAGGTTGAATAATATTTATCTGAAATGAATCTGACCTCTTTGGGTGGGTCCAATTCGGCTCTCTGGAGCTTACAGGAATCCTTTGAGATTGTGAAAACATAAATTTTAGACACATTAGCATTTCCATTGTTAATGATCTGTACTGAAATTTGCATTATAGAATCGGCAGTGTACTTGTGTCAGAAATGATTTGGTTGAAAGCATTAACACTCTTCAAACTGACAGATGTCTTTAGCACAATGAAAGGCATCTTAATTTTAAGCTTGCAGTTATGATGGTATAGTGGTATAGTATGGTGTTTAGTACCCTGTCAGAGTTGGATTGACAGCTTATCAGAACCTTATTGATTAATGTTAAGACTATGAAGAGTAGCATAATAAAAGAGAGAGAGAAATCCAGAGCATGTTTTACTCTTTTGAATGTCTCAAATCACTTTTTTTGTTGTTGTTATCACTTAAGCCTTTTTAATCCTCAGACCTTCATTACTTGCATACTCAGACCTCTATATACCTTACAATTTCCCATCTTCACATAGATAAACCTTAAAATACCTGTTCTTGAAATCTGTTTTGTGACAGATGGAGCCTGGGCTGCTGCTTTAAGCTGGCAAAGCTACCAGTCATCAAAAGCATCAGAGTTCTTGAGAAGGATCAAATTTTACCTGAATTAATGACTAGAGAATAACAGACTTACTAGCTGGCCACATGGATGGCCACCCTCGGAGTCCTCCATAGTTGTTAAGGGTAGAGGCTTTAAGGATGCCTGCCTTCTGCTGTTAGCGTGGGGCCTGTGGACCAGGAGCTTTAGGAAGACTTGCCTAATGTTGGCCTTAGCAATGTGGAGAAAGTCGATTCCACTGTCCTCTTGTCCACTGTCCAAAGAGCCCTTTGCAGCAGTTGAGGTGAAAGGCAGGATTTCTCAGTGGCTAACGTTGCCACTTTTTGTGGGTGGAGTTTCTTCAGTGCCCACCAGTCTTCTTTGGAAGAAATGGGTGGTGCCAGCAGTTGGCCTGGCTCTCTGTTATGAAAAGCTTTTTAATAAAACATTTTAAATGCTGTTTTCTCTAGATCTCTGAGCATTTGAGGGCTGTCTGTCTATTTAGTATATCTCGGTAGACAAAATTTGTCTTTAATTACTTGCCTTAAGCACATAGGTGGCTAGGTAAGGCTTTATTACTGTAATTAATCTGTACTTAGTATGGCTACAATGACATCTGTCTGACGCTGAGAGGTTGTGGAGGGATGTTTTACTTGGAGCCCTCCAGCCTGACTGTGACTGGTTTTAATTTAGTAGGTTAGACTTATGCCTGTAAAGTACAAAGAAGTAGAGAAAAATTCCCTTTTGTAATAAAAGCTTAACCTTTGTAAACAGCTTACAGGAAGGACAGGGTGGTGTAAATATTTTGTTAATTTAAAATAGACCTTTATAACCTTTCATTTTTATCATCATATAAGAATACATAACAATTTAGAAATATTTGAGACTTAGCACAGCTGAATTAAGTTGCATATAGAGAGTTAGTTTACATTCATGTATACAAAGTTAGATTTAAACCACATGTACAGAGACATGCAGATATATTAAACATGACTGGGTAAAAGCAAGAAGAATGGGTGAACTGGATTGTAGTCTCTGATTTGCACATTGTAGTGAACAGACAGGACATTTAAAGAGACAGAATAGAGTTAAAACTAACTCCCAGTGACGAGAAAGCACATCTGCTGCAGATGGAACAGGCAAGGTTTATTTATTTACTTATTTATTTATTTATTGTTGCGTGAAATATGTGCCCTACCAGGCTCTGGAAAGGCATGCCATTACACAAACAAGCCATGAACAGCAGAGCCAGTGAAAGAAGAAATTAGAGACAAAAAAAATTAAATAAATCAAAGGCAAAAAAGTAAATGAACTATGTCTGGCATCAGGGTTTGTCGGCAGGAGCTAGCTAGACTGTCCCTCTGCCTAGGCTGAGGGAAAGGAGTAACCCAGATCGTGGGCAGACCTATGGCTAGGCCACGTGGTCACTCTCAGTCAAGATGGTGACTGCCATAAACAGTCACCCCCCCACCCCCACAACTGAGGAAGAAAGATATGTGAAACCCATAGGACACCAGAGTTCAAGGGACACAACATCCAAAAAGACCACCGGAGGTCTGAGAAACAAATGTACCAGTCAGTCTGGACAGTGCTAGGGTACAAAACCCAAGAGACGTCCCTTGTGGGTCTGAGAAGCAAATGCACCAATCAGTATGGATGGTGCTAGGGGTACAAAACCAGAAAATCTCGTTCGTGGGGAAAAAATGAAAACTCTCAGAACGTCCTGAGCAGAAACTGTCTCAGGCCAGCCTACAGTGAGCCGCTGGCGTTTGCACAGAGAAGAAACATGGTAGCACAGCCGGATGGAAAAGAGGAACCTGCCATATCCCAGACTGAATGGCTTGATGGAGATAAGACAAAGAGGAGAGAGAGAGAGACATTTTGAACAGGAATATAAGATATTTAACTTCCCAGGCAGAAAGAGGTTCCCACCCTGAGAAAGGGTTGGCCATGTTGGGAGGTGGCAGGATGCTGCTGTGGCAGGCAGGAGAGTTTTTATCATGTGGGGAAGAGGAGGACACAACACACACACACACACACACACACACACACACACACACACACACACACACACACACACACGTGAAAAACAGCAGGGGCCGCACTTTAACTATGGATCCTCTGGTTTAGCTTTCATAGATGACAAGACATGAGATGGAGAAGAGAAAGAAGAAAGGGAATGTTTAGCAGAGAGATAGAAGAAGGCTTGGATATATGGTAACTCCTTCCATTTATCTGCCCGCTGGCAGTAATCAGAAAGGTCCCGTAAAATATCGGGATCTAAAGAGCCATTAAGTGGCCAATTTGACTTATTATCTAGGGGGTATTTGGGTCATTTCTTAGTACAGAGGTGAGTGAGTCTGGGGACCTTCACAAGCAGCATTAAGTGAAGGGGTTTTAGATTTTCTGACAGGCATCCCAGTGTAGTGGATAGGCTTATATTTTTTGTCAGTTTACGTCTCATGGGTGAGATACAGAGAGGCACAGGTCATTCTTGCAGTTCATCAGTCCAAGAACTAGGGCGAAGGGCTAAGCCCAATAGGACTCCATAGTCCGAGAGAAGGCAGTAATCTTTAACTGCCAAAGGCATGAAGCCAAAAGAGGAGAGCACTGCCCAATGAGGGTGGTGTTAGGCCTTGCCTGTGGAAAGTCTAGTGAAGGTGATTGTCAGCAAGAGGGGTCAGCTGTGGCCTTGAAGGCTGTGGCTGGGGGTGCTCCTTGCTTCCAAAGACACCAGAAAGGTGCCAGACAATCGACTGTCACTCCCAGGGGCTCAAGGAAATGTTTATGCTCATTGGGAGAGGGGTACCTTATCAAATGGTAGCCAGTGTTGTGCTGGGGGAGGGTGTGTCTCAGCAGACTGGTAGATGGAAAGTGGGCTGTCAATTCATGATCAGTGTGCATACCTTGCCAGTTGCCAGGGGACTGGGTCAGCATAATGCCTGAGTCCTTATAGCTATAGTAATAAAAACAGCATGGTATTGGCAGAAAAACAGGCAGGCAGATCAATGAAATCCAATCAAAGATCCTGATCTGAATCCACACACCTATGAATACCTTCTTTTTGACAAAGAAATAAAAAATTTTACAGTGGAAAAAAAGAAAGCATCTTCAACAAATGGTGCTGGCAATACTGGACAACAGCATTGCAGGAGAAAGCACAGAGACCCATATCTATCACCCTAGTCTAAACTCAAGTCCAAGTGGATCCAAGACCTCAACATAAATACAGTTACACTTACCCTGATAGAAGAGAAAGTGAGAAGTAGCCTTGAATAGCTTGGCATGCTATATAACTTCCTGAGAGCAACAATTAATGAGTGGGACCTCCTGAAATGGACAAGCTTCTATAAGGCAAAGGACACTGACAGTAAGACCAAAGGGAAGCCTACAGAGTGGAGAAAGATCTTCACCAACCGCACATCTGACAGAGGGCTGAACTCCAATATATATATATATATATATATATATATATATATATATATATATATATAGATAGATCCCAAGGAACTAGACATTAAAATACCATACCAAATAACCCAATTAAAACTTGGAGTACAGATCGAAAAAGACTTCTCAACAGAAAAATCTCAAATGGCCCAGATATACTTAAAGTATTGTTCAACATCCTTAGCCATCAGGGAAATGTAAATCAAAACATCTCTAAGATTCCACCTTACACCTGTCAGAATGGCCAAGACCACTAACACGTTGGAGAGGATGTGGAGCAAGGGGAACATTCCTTGACTGCTGGTGGGAGTGAAAACTTGTACAGCCACTTTAGAAATCAATTTGGCAGTTTCTCGGAAAATTGGCAATCAATCTGACTCAAGACCCAGCTATACCAATCTTGGGCATATACCCAAAGGATGTTCAATCATACCGCAAGGACACTTGCTAAACTAGATTCATAGAAGTGTTATTCATAATAGGCAGATCCTGGGAAAAAAACCTAGATGCCCTAGAACTGAAGAATAGATAAAGAAAATGTGGTACTTCATGAAATGTACAGGCAAGTGAATGCAAGTAGAAAAAAATCATCTTGTGTGAGGTAAGCCAGATCCAGAAAGACAAACATGGTATGTTCTCCTTATAAATTGATATTAGATATAAAGTAAAGAATAACCAGGCTACAATCCACAGCCCCAGAGAGGCTAGGTAACAAGAAGGACTGATCAAGGGCTGCATAGATTTCCCTGGAAAGAGGAATTAAAGAGATCTCCTGGATAAACTAGGGGTGGGGGCAAAACAGGGACTAGTAACATGGGGGATAGGGTTAGATGTCTTGGGACCCAGAAGGAGGGGGGAGAGTAATGAAAGAGATATCTTGATGGGGGCATTCAGGTTTAGGGATAAGCCCGGTGTGAAGGAAACTCTCAACACTCCAAAGGAAGACACTAGCTAAGACTCCTACCAAAGGTGGAAAGGGTATCTGAACTGGCCAACTGCTGTAATGAGATGAGTAACTACCCTCATTGTCATCAGAGAGACTCCATCCAATAACTTACAGAAGCAGATGAAGAGGCCCACAGGCAAGCACTGGGCAGAGTGCTGGATGTCCTTGAATAGATGGAGGGATTGTATGATCCAGTGGGGAGTCAAGATAATGATGGAAGAGCCCACAAAGACAGATGAAGTGAACTCATGAGAGCCTGCCAACTCTGAACCAACATCTAGGGAGCCTACACAGGATTAACCTAGGCCCTCTGTGTATGTGACAGTCTTGGAGCTTTGTCTGTTTGTGGGGCTCCTTGCAGTGGGATGGACCAGGAACACTGTACAGGACTGGACCTGTCCCTGGCACTTTAGCTGGCGTTAAGCAACCTACTCCTCATGCTGGATTGCCTTGCCCAGCCTTGATGCAGGGGGAGGATCTTGGACATGCCTCACCTTGATTTGTCATGCTTTGACTACACCCATGAGAGCCTGCCTCTTTCTGAAGGGAGATGGAGGAGGAGTGCATAGGGTTAGAGGGGCGTAGGAAGAGTAGGGAATGAAAACTGTGCTCTGATGTAAAATAAATGAAAAAATTACTAATAAAAATATGGAAAAAGAATATAAATTAGAAAAGTTTAGAGGTTTTCATTTCTTCATAACTCTATTTTTACATTCTAAACATTTTTTTTCCTCAAGTTTGGTTATTGTCCATTTTTAGTGTATCTCTATCCTTCCTGTGAAAATTTATATATAAAGTGATTTAAAATATCCAATGCCTCAGCAATTTCTAATAAAAGCTGATTGGCTTTATCAAGTTTAGACTGTTGAGCCATATAACCAAGGGAGAGAACAATCTTTTGTGGAGTATGAGTAATTTGGATATAAAATATGTTTGCTGTCTTTTGCAGAGGCATCTTTAAAAGCATTAATAGCAATGTCTACCAGAATTTTAGTTGTAATTTTATGTATAACTCATAGTGTATTATAAAAGACTCCTCAAAGTAGAACCTTTGGATAGTGATCTCCTACAGATCCCAAGCAATATGCTCAAATAAAGCTAGTGATTATCAATGTGGAACAAATGAGCTGCATCTTACCTACTGGCAAAATAATTTCTGTAGGCTCTTTAGCAGGAAGTTGTTTAAGAAGATTCCTTCTCATTATCAAGTCTATGCTTCCCTTTAAATAAGGAGAATCTGGTAATTGTGGATAACTGTACCATAAATAAATTTCTATCATACCATTACCTTGTGAACATATAATTTCAGTAGGACATAAGAGTTAATTCCCCATGTGGAAGGTACTATAGGATTTCCAATTATTCAGAGAGGTCTGGTTTTGGAAGAAGGAGGTGCTGCAGGTTTTGCCTTGTGTCCCAGGAGAGATTCCTGGATAGGGAAACCTGACTTCTGCAGAGTTATGAGGAAAGCTGGTTAGCAGGGAGGCCATGTTAGTTCCACATGACCTCAGCGGCCCCTTCCCTGAACATCCTCTCATATCCTGGAGACCATGGAATCCTGTGATGTCACCTGTGTTGTAGCAACACCAACTGCCTTTGGAGTGTCCTTCAGTGCCCTTAAGGTTCACAGATTAACATTTTGGCAAGACTGAGGAGTCTCCTTAGGAGAGAAAATGGAGAGGGGAGACAGACCAGAGAGAGGCTGAAGAAAGCTGACCTTCAGCCTCAGTTTAAACCATCAAAAAAAAGAAATGGTTCAGAAGAAAGAAAAGTATGTCTTGGGCAGAAAATGGGGAGCTCCCTGGAGAAGGTTGCCTTTAGTTTGGACTTTGGTTAATGGTGCACAGGAATTGGTGTTTCTGGGAAGAAATTGGACTTCACTGCCTGACAGTGCTCCTGGAAGTCAAGGATTCCAGGCTAGTAATTTGTCTCTCCCAGAAGCCAGGAACTGGCAAGGCAAAAGCTGTTCTGCTGGGAGCTCTTGGTTTTCAATCTTACAGGACAGTGATGGTTGATGGAGAACCAGCATCAAAATGAGACCAGCCTGAGGGAGAGACTAATGGAGTGTGCCCAGCTCAAGGCAGGTCATCACTATGCTTCAACATCAGTGGATAACTGGTACTGTGCACCTCCTCTGTATCCCCTGAGTTGTCAGTGAGGTGACTTTGTGAGTCTGGTGACCATGTTCTGCATATGTATGGCTTCTCCATCTATAGCCATGTGCTTTGAGTGACATGTCAGGATGTGTGGGGTTCTCAAAAAAGACCTGGGTGCCTGTGGACTATGGCAATTGCCTCCTAGCTTCTAAACCCACAGATTTGTGAATTCTACATGTAAGCTGAATGGAGACTCTACAGCTGTGAATAAGCCCGAGGAAGTAGTTTCTTTCTTTACAGGAAGTATGGGCTGAGGGGGCAGGGGAACGCAGCTGACTGAGACATGCAACTACCTTCAGAGATGGGAGAGCTGAGATCCCTGCAGGGGCATCTCAAGCCTGGGTCAGAATCCATTGGAGTGTCACTGAGTCAAGGCATAGAAGATTTCTCAAACAGTTTTTAGGGCCCAGAGTGATCTGTAGATCCTCTATGGCTTGTCACAATGCAAGTTTACTTGTGTTCATCACCCCACAGGGGCTGCTGGAGAGCCATCAACTCCCCCAACCCTCCTCACCAAAAAGGGGGTGAAGTATAAGATGGAGATTCTGACCAGCCAGCTAGAGAAGTGACCAGAGAAACAAAGGAGCTGCGGGATTGCCTCAGCTCCATCACGGAAGGATCCCCTGACAACAGGTTTTCATTGTTTCCAACACCTTGGTGACCAACTTGGTTCGACAATTTCACCCTTAGTTTATTTCATCTAAGATCTGGGCTTCTGGGAGTCTACACCTTCAGGATGTCCCTTTGCCCCACAGCGTGTTCTAAATGCTTCTGAGAAGCAGAACCTGAAACCTGGGCAGGAGTGAGATGGGGACAGACTATTATTCTGTTTCCTCCAAAGAAAAACCAGAACCTGTAGTCTGAGTTACATAACTCAGGGATTGAGACAGAGGTGTGAGTTCCCATAATGCATTTGGAGAGATCCTGTCAAATGGCAGCTTCTGTGATATGCTAGCTGCTGAGTTTGTGGTGATTATTTGCCTGGCAAGACATTGTGTGATGACCACTCGTGGAGCAGCTGGAGAGGCCTGTCACACATCTCAGTGTATGGCTACAAGACCTGGAACTGATCCCTGTACATTTTGGTCCTCTCTGAGATAACACACCTGCATGGATTTATTTAACAACCCTTGGTAGCATCTCTCTCTCTCTCTCTCTCTCTCTCTCTCTCTCTCTCTCTCTCTCTGTCTCTATCTCTCTCACACACAGATGTGTGTTGTGTATTTGTCTATGAGTTTCTGCATTTGTGCATGTGTCACCCCCCTCCCCAGATTCTGCAATCAGGGGTCTGTGGTTGGACATGAGGAGTCTCCTGTCTCACAGTCCCCAGGTGATACCTGTGATGAGCATTGGGATCCCCACTGTGAGCATTACAGTTCTGCCAATGTGCTCACCTTAGTGCCATGTAGATATCCCCTTGAGGCTTTTATAAATCTATCATGAGTTCCATTCTCCAAAATGTTGAGTCCCATCCACATAAATCCTCATGGTGTGATTTTGGCCTCCATGGTGACAGGCACCAGGATTGAGAATTTATATTTTGAAGACAGGAGAAATATCATCCCAGTTTTTGGTGGGCACACCCCGTGAAGTAGACAATAGGGAACTTCTTAGCCCACTATTTCAGCAGTCCTGCTGAAAAAGCTCATGCAGCCTCACCTCTCTTCTCCTGAACATCCTGCCTCTGCTGTCCTAGGGTCAGGATAGCAAGTTTAATAAGCACCAGAAGTTCCAAGTACATAGGAGGCAGGGTGTGGCATTCCATGGGCTCTAGTAGTCTTGAACACAGCCTGAATTCATGCAATTCATGAAAACTTCGTTCATGGAGGTTTTGCTTCTAGGTCCATGCCCTACCAACATCCAATCTGTTATCAGAAAACATCAGGATTATGTATAAGCAGGTCATGGAAGGCCTGCATAGGTTGGAGAATGAGAACACTGAAGCCTTAGAGAAATTCAATGAGCTCAACAAGGAGTCACTCTTCTATTGGTAAGTGCCTATTGCCCTCATGGAACCTCTATACCTTTGGGCCCTCTATAGTCCCTCCAAGTGGATTTGTTCCCTACCTCCTGATGTGGCCCCACTCACGTTGGTAGAGATACTTGAATTTCTTTTGTTGTTGGCATACTCAGAAATAGTTTGATTCTTTCTGGAATTCTCTTTCCCTTCTGAGTGTAGCTGTCATGGCTGCATTTGCCTCTTGTCTGTGTCTCTTTTGGGAACCTGAGGACCAGTGGGATTGATGAGTTATGGAGGCAGTGGTGGCAGGAGGAGGCTGGAAGGGCTCACTATACAAAGTCTTTCCAGCAAAGTGCAGCACCGACTCCAGTTGGAGAAGATTCAGGTGCATAGTGCAGTGGAGAAGCTGAGGCAGGAGACAAAGAGAGTGCTAGGGGAATGGATCCTGCTCCAGTACTACCTGGGAGAATTGAGAGTGATCTGTGAGGACCAGGAAGAAGTCATCAGAGACCTCAAGACCCAGGAGCAGCAGGTAGGGACAAGCAGCTGGGTCAGGGTTAGGTCCAGCACCATTTCCTCAAGTAACATTAGCCTGTCTACCCACCAACCCAAATGTGCTCTCACTAATCACTTTCCTCACTCTCCCACACACGTTCATCCCTCTCACTCATGACATCCAACTGTTCATTTCTGTGTCCATGAGTCAGTATTTCTGGGAAGTGACAAAGAAACCCAGCTGCTCTGCTTGAAGCTGCAGCTCAAGCAGGGAGATGGGCCAATGACACTTCACACTCCTACATGTCATTGTGATGAGATGAGTGCTATGTAATGCCATGATGAGGGAGGGAGTTCCATGTACTGTGGCTCATTTTCTTTCCAGGGTTCATTGAGATCCCAGCAGGGGCAGGAGAAGCAGCTTGCAAGGAGGAGAGCCTACTACAAATGTCAAATGAGTGATTCTCTTTGTCACCGTGTTGGATGGCATGTGGCCTTTCTTCCTTATATTGTCTGCATCCAAAGTTGGTCTCTCTAGTATTCTCAACTCTTGCTTCACACTGACAGAAACCTCAGTGCAAGTTTGCCAGCAGTGTTTACCTTGCATTTCCTTGGCAAGTTCTCCCATCATGGAGCTTACAACATGGTGCTGATGGGTTGTCCAGGCATGTGGTATTGGCTTGTGACAGGCTGATTGTTGGGGTGGGAGATCTGCGGCTTCCAGACAAAAAGTTCCTCAACAAGCTCAGTACAGTCTGGCCAAGCAGAGCATATTCCCCTATGCAATTTTAGTACTGAGGGATGGAGAGCAGAGTCATTGGATTCTTTTGAATGAGCTTCTGTACTTAGTCTAAAATTATGTGATCATCTAGTATGTTATCTCCTCAACTTCTTTTGTGTTCTCTCTGTTTGTTTGTTTCTCTCTCTCTCTCTCTCTCTCTCTCTCTCTGTCTCTGTCTCTCTCTCTCTCTCTCTCTCTCTCTCTCTGTGTGTGTGTATGTGTGTGTGTGTGTGTGTGTGGTGTGTGTGTGGTGTGTGTGTGTGTGTGTGTGTGTGTGTGTGCGTGTGTTGGAGAAGAGAGTGGAAGTAAGAGAATATGAATGACCTGAAGAGACCACTGGGTTTGTCAGTCTCTACCCTGAAACAGGCATTCTTCCTTTTCCAGAAGCTTTGTATTTTGGTTAGACTGGAAGACCATGAAACCCTTAGGATTCTCCCTGTGTGCTTGTACTGTGTTAGAGTGTACTCTTGCCTGTGCTCAACCCTCTCCTAAGAATACAATCTTCTAATGAACAGGAGCAGCAGAGACTGGATGAAAATCTGCAGTCCCAGCAGGAGAGGGAGCTGGTCATCCAGAAAAGGAACTTAGCAGGAAAGCTGCAGCTTTACTTAACTGTCTCCTAGATGAGGTATGAGCTGGACTGGGAGTTGGGAGTTGGATTCAAGTGGATCTCTTATACCTTGGATCTCTGCCTTTTGTGGGATCTGCATATAGACAAGCCTGCCAGCCAACACCAAAAAATACCACTTCAGAGTTGTGCTGATGCAGTCAACAAGAACTTCCCTCCAGGAAATAATATGCTTGATATTCAGGGAGTTGTAGAATTGTGTCCCCGTTGCTCCCTTCTGAGTTCTCTGGTATGTTCTGAGAGGGCTTTCCTTGAACTCACAGAGCTCATGGGCTTAAATAAAGGTGTGTCATACCATGCCTGAATAAAATTACATTTTCCTTGAGGGACATAAGCTGTAGGTATGAGAGTCCCTCCCTTAGTCACTCTTTGATATAACACTGGCTGCTCTCTTTGTTTGAATGTTTCCCATGTAAAGTGTTCTATAGATATAGTAAGTTTAAACCCAGACAGATGTTTCTGCTGCAGGATTGTTTAGAACTTTCACAGGGTGTTGTGTATCAGACTCTGGTAGAGAACCAGGATGTAGATTCCCAGCTTTCATCCTAAGGAAAACAAGGCTGGCTTTCTTTACTAAAAGACCCGCTGAAGAGCCTGCATTCTCAAGTAGACATCTGAGGAACTGTTGCTCCACCATGAGAGGCTCCATCTTGCATATGGCCTGGGTGTAAGTTTCCTTCAAGGTAGGAGGCATGAGCATGCCCCCATGACCTTGTCCACTTGTCTAAGATACAATGTTGTATCATGTCTATCTATAAAATGAGGTGGTCCATGTGTAATTCACCATGAACATTCTGTGCTTCTCTCCTATGCTTCTCTCCTATGCTGTTATCCGTGGATTTAATACATTATTCTTTTTGTCACAATGTTGTCCCCAGATTGTCAGAGAATGTTTTATTCTTTCTTTTGGAGCACATACATACAGTACTCAGATCAACTTGTAATACTTATTAAAGTCTGACAAAAATTCAAAGGCAAGCTACTCTGTGACCCTTTTTTCTTCAGGATACAAACAATGACTTCTGTCAAAAGATCAATGTTGAGTATCAGGCATAACTGTATTTTCTGTGAGGTCAGGGCTTGAAAGCTGACAAGGCAGGACCCCACTAGCACTGTGCTCTAACTGCCTTTCTTCCTCCTCCAGATCAGAAAAATTGCAGCATGAGCTGGAGCAAGCTTTAGGGTATGATAAGAGCCTCCTGCAGACAGAGATTCTGCAGCAGGGGCACTAAATGTCACAGGCAAGTGACCCTGCATTGTATCACATGTCCAGAAACCATGGCATTCAAGGAGTGGGTTTTCTTTCTTGACTCTGGTTTCCTGTGTGTGATTGGGCCCTGATTTTGTCTAGTCATTGAGAGAAGAAGGCTGCTTTTGGATCTGATTGCCTTTTTTTATCTCAAAGCACCCTTTCAGGGAACTGAGGAAGCCTAAGGAAGACACAGACAACCAGAACCCATAACATTCTCCAGTAGAGAATCAAGACCTCCTCAGAAGAAGACATGTCCTTCTTACTGTGAACTCAGCATCGAGGGAAATATCAACCTAACTCTAGCTGATATGTCCAAAGTCTGATCCATGTGTCTATTGGCTCACTATTTGTGGAATAAAAAAAACCATCAGAAAGAAACTCAAGGTACCAAAAACCATGCCAAGAATTACCCAGTGCCTGGACATCCACCAGCAAGTGGAGGGAGGGCATTCTCTGCCCATAATCACTCTGAAAGTTTGTTGCTGAGAACATCTGCCAGTTGATGAGTCCTCAGCCCTTCACATTTGGAGGAAATCTGTCAAGGGAGACTGTATTGAAGTCATGCTGCTCTCCAGACATCACATTCTCATCCTGTCCAGTGCTGAAGCTACTGAATATATGTACCTGGGATGCTGAAGTTAATGCTCTACAGAGATGATAACTGTCCCTCACTAGTTCTTCATCATTTGTTTTTCCATTGTGAAATCGACTTCAGATTCTCCTGTTTCACAGTCTTGATGGACGAGAACTGTCCTGAGAAAAGATTGAGAGAGGATGTCAGAGTGGCCTTTTATGTCTTGGACAGCAGGTGCTCCCTATATACAGTTTTGGTCTGGAGTAGGCACTTAGACATACGGTGATGGAAAGAATAACATAGTGGCCAACATATTATAGGATCATCCTTGGTGATTGCTTGACCTTCAAAGCCCCAAAGTGGCCTGGCTATACTTTTCATTAAAAGCTCATTACAATCAGTCGCTGCCTTCCTATTATGTGTCCAAAGCTGGCCTAAGTGTTTAGTCAGTGCAACTAAATCTGACTATTGAAAATACTGCTTAGCTTAACTTTCTTGTTTGGTTTATTAGTTTGAAGTTTGTTTGCTTTAACATTTTGGTTTTCTTTGTTTTGCTAGGGAGTTTTGTTATTTTTTGGTTCTATCTTCTTCTTGTTTTATATTTGATATTAAGCTAAGGCTATATGCTTTATGTATGAGATGCCCTGTTTAAGCCCCCATTGAGTCAAATGACTATATTTTCATAAATAAAAAATTCAGACTCTTCATTCTTAAACTAGACTTTTAATCAAGTGTGGTGTCACACTCCTCTAACTGCAAAATTCAACAGACAGAGATGGATCTCTGCAAATTCCAGGTGACTTTGGCTACATTATAAGTTCCCAGACAGACAGAGCTACAAAAGGGGTTGGTGTCTTCTATGTGGATGGCATGGCCTAGTCCATAGATACCTACTACATGGTGCAAAAAGATCCATATACCACACTTGACTTCACATGTTTGCTACTCCAAAAAATGGAGTCCATATACACACATGTTCATGACATGATCATGCATATACTATATTACAAATATACCTGTGTTTTCTAATGCATTTCAGGAAATGAGAACCTTCATTATGGGAGTATAAAAGAAATAAGGAAACCCACATATACCTGCTTCTGTTTTCCTTGATGGATAGCACCAGTGATAATGGCAAGGTAGAGAAAAGAAGCATATTGGGGCATAGAGTCTTTTAATGTGCTGTTGCCTGGACTACATATTTCACAAAAATCTTTTTTTTCAGATTCATTTACTTATTTCTATATGTACTGGTAGCTTGCCTGTGGTCTATGTACCACAAGCATGCAGTTTCCACAGAGACCTAGATGTTTCTGGGGAATTTTAGAGACAGGTCCATGAGGTAGGCAAGGGAGGTTGTCTTGGGATGCCAGACATTCAAGCAGAGTGCCTCTGAGTTCAGGACTATTTCTCAACATCCTTTAGTATCAGGGTTAAAGCAATTAGGCCCATCACATGAAATACAGAAATGAGAAGACCCTCCTGGGGTAAAGTTAATAGGAAGTTTCAGACTAGCCTGGGTGGGTGGAGCCTGCAGCAAAAGCTACATGTCTCTGATGGAGAGAATATCCGTGCAAGATTAGGAAGGTAGGGGTGTTGTTGATGATACTCTTTTACTATAGTAGCTCTCAGAGGGTATTGAGGAATAGTTCTTTCTAGATGAGTGCTTTATTCTTGTGAAGAATTGATATGACGTCTGAGACTGAGAGTCTGGAGTTAATGTGTGAAGGAAGTATCACAGTGGGTTCCAGTCTGGTTCTGTCAAGCCACAGCTTTTAAGAGCTCTAAATTTGGAGAAGGAGTAGGTAGACTTCAATTACTGTCTGTGATATTGGTTACCTTCTCTTTCTGAACTGACTCTGACACAATAAGTCATACTTGCAGCCACCTTGAACACTGAGACTTCAGCATTGTACACTACCAATTACAACCATGTGACATGGGCCTCCTTGATCATCTTTCCATTATCTGGAAGGAGCCTGGGTCTAGCCGTGACTTACTTGCACATGGGTCCTCAGCATAGCTCTTGGATATTTTGATAAATGATCCAGATAGATTATCATGGCTTCTCCTTGTATTTGTGCAGGGAGATAACAGCTCACCACCATCCTTTGTCAGACTATACTCTCCAGGGTGAGCAGTGTGGACTGAGGCCCTTCTCTCTCAGATCAACATTGCTAGTTTTGAAGGCATTCTGACAGTTACTCACATAGACCAGTACTATGGTGCTCAAATTGACAGTTAAAGTTCATCTTGATGCCTGTAATAGTTGTAGCAGATGAATGGAGTTACAGAGCAGGAATGTAACTCAGAGACAGAGTACTTGCCTTGCACATGCAGTGTGCTAGATTCAATTAGTACTTCAGGGTTAAAGGAGGTGAAATAATAACCCTGTGACATCTTATGGCAAACAGCAAAGTAGAAGCTTTCATAGAAGCTTCTAAAATTCTCTCCCCTCTATTTCTTGTCCTCAGTGAAGCGTTGCAAACATTTACTTGTGAATGAAAACTTCCAGTGAAGGTCAGATATATACACAGAACATAAATGTTGATTCAAGAATTTTAAATTCTGTGGCTGTGTGATGGGCTAGAAGATGACAAAGCAGGGAAAAGGTAATGTAGTCTAGGTTACAGGCCTGTGTTTATTTTCCTTATATCCACTATAGTGGCAGAGAGAAAAAATTCTCCTCCGAACTTATTTTGGGTTGGGGTGCCTGGTCTCAGCTCCCTGGAGATAAGACATCTGGTTTCTCATTCCTCTTTTATGCCAGAATCTCTCTATCTGATGGTCTCTAGTGAATATATTAATATGTGTTTCACTTTACTAAGTTGGGACTTTCATTATTTTAATTTTGCTGTGAGACGTTATAGCAATAAAGAAGCCAACATCAAAACATCATATGAAAGACAGGTTAACTTGGTACCCAAGCTACCCAAAGACATAACTAAAAAAGAGAACTACAGACCAATATCCCTCATGAACACTGATGCAAAAATTCTCAATAAAATACTGGCAAACCAAATCCAAAAACACTTCAGAAAAATCATTCACCATGACAAGAGTAGGCTTCATCCAATGGATGCAAGTATGGTTCAACATACAAAAATCCATCAATGTAATCTACCATATAAACAAACTGAGAATAAAAAAATTACATGACCATCTCATTAGATACTGAAAAAGCCTTTGACAAAATCCAACACCCCTTCATGATAAAGGTCTTGGAGAGATCAGGGATAATAGGAACATAATAAAAGCAATATACAGCAAACCAACAGCCAATATCAAACTAAATGGAGAGAAACTCAATGCAATTCCTCTAAAATCAGGAATAAGACAAGGCTGTACACTCTCTCCATACCTCTTCAATATTGTACTTGAAGTTCTAGCTAGAGCAATAAGACAACAAAAGGAGATCAAGGGGATACAAATTGGAAAGAAGTCAAACTTTCACTATTAGCAGATGATATGATAGTTTACATAAGTGACCCAAAAAACTCTACCAGGGAACTCCTACAGCTGATAAATACCTTAAGCAAAGTGGCAAGATACAAGATTAACTCAAAAATCAGTAGCCCTACTATATACAGATGATAAATGGGCTAAGAAAGAAATCAGATAAACATCACCCTTTACAATAGTCACAAACAGCATAAAATACCTTGGGATAACACTAACCAAATAAGTGAAAGACCTGTATAGCAAGAACGTTGAATCTTTAAAGAAAGAAATTAAAGAAGATACCAGAAAATGGAAAGATCTCCCATGTTCTTGGATAGATAGGATCAACAAAGTAAAAATGGAAATCTTGCCGAAAGCAATCTACAGATTCAATGCAATCCCCATCAAAATCCCAACACAATTCTTCACTGACCTTGAAAGAACAATTCTCAACTTTATATAGAGAAACAAAAGACCCAGGATAGCCAAAACAACCCTGTACAATAGACGAACTTCTGGAGGCATCACCATCCCTGACTTCAAGCTCTGTTACAGAGCTATAGTCCTGAAAACAGCTTGGTATTGGCACAAAAATAGACGGGTAAACCAATGGAATCAAATTGAAAACCCTGATATGGACCCACACACCTACAAACACCTGATTTTTGACAAAGAAGCTAAAATTATACAATGGAAAAAAAGAAAAGATCTTCAAGAAATGGTGCTGGCATAACTGGATGCTGGTGTGTAAAAGACTGCAGATAGATCCATATCTATCACTATGCACAAAACTTAAGTCAGAATGGATAAAAGACCTTAAGTCCAGCCTCACTGAACCTCTTAGAAGAAAAAGTAGATGGTACCCTTGAACAAATTGTTACAGGAGACTGCTTCCTGAACATAACATCTGTAGCACAGACACTGATATCAACAATTAATAAATGGGACCTCCTGAAACTGAGAAGCTTCTGTAAGGCAAAGGACACAGTCAGCAAGACAAAATGCAGCCCACATCTGACAGAGGGCTGGTCACTAAAATATACGAATAAGAAGCTAGTCACCAAAACACCAAATAATCCAATTAAAAAGTGGGATACAGAACTAAATAGAGAATTCTCAATAGAGGAATCTCAAATGGATGAAAGACACATAAAGTGTTCAACATCCTTAGCCATCAGGGAAATGCAAATCAAAACAACTCTGAGATACCTTCTTACTCCTGTCAGAATGGCTAAAATCAAAAACACCAATGACAGTTTATGCTGGAGAGGATGTGAAGAAAGATGAACACTTCTCCACTGCTGGTGGGAGTGCCAACTTGTACAGCCACTTTGGAAATCAGTATGGCGACTCCTCAAGAAAATGGGAATCAATCTACCACAAGATCCAGCAATTTTACTCTTAGGCACATACTCAAATGATGCACATTCATACAACAAAGGCATCTGTTCAACTATGTTCACAGCAGCATTATCTGTAATAGCCAGAACCTGGTAGCAATCTAGATGCCCCTCAACTAAAGAATGGATAGAGAAAATGTGGTACATTTACGTAATGGAGTACTACTCATCGGAAAAGAGCAATGGAATCTTGAAATTCGCAAGCAAATGGATGGAACTAGAAGAAACCATCCTGAGTGATGTAACCCAGTCACACAAAAAAGCAAACATGGTATGTACTCACTCATATTTGGATATTAGGCATAGACCAAAGATTAACAGCCTACAATCCACACCACCAGAGAAACTAGGAAACAAGGAGGACCCTAAGAGAGACATACATGGTGCCCTGGAGAAGGGGAAAGGGACAAGCTCTCCTGAGCAAATTGGGAGCATGGAGGGAAGGGAAAGGGAGTTAGGAGAAAGAGAAGGGGAGAAGAGGATGGGAGAGGAGGACATGAGGGAAGATCTAGATCTAGTCAGGGGAAGAATAGAGGAGAGCAAGAAAAGAGATACCATAATAGAGGGAGCCATTATAGGTTTAAAGAGAAATCTGGCACTAGGGAAATGTCCAGAGATCTACAAGGTTGACCCCAACTAACAATCTAAGCAACAGAGGAGAGGCTACCTTAAATGCCCTCCTCCAATAATGAGATTGATGACTACCTTATATGCCATCTTAGAGCCTTTATCCAGTAGCTGATGGAAGCAGAAGCAGATTCCCACAGCTAAACACTGAGCTGAACCATGGAATTCAGTTTGTAGAGAGGGAGGAGTGGTGAGCAAAGGGATCAAGGCAAGGCTGGAGAAACCCACAGTAACAGCCAACCTGAACAAGTGGTTGTTCATGGACCCCCAGACTGATAGCAGGGAAACCAGCATAGGACTGTTCCAGACCCACTGAATGAGGAGGTCAGTTTGGAGGTCTGGGCAATCTATGGGGCCTCTGATACATTATCTCTAGTGCACGAATGGACTTTGGGAGCCCACTCCTCATAGAGGGATACTCTCTCAGCTGAGACACATGGGGAAGGGGCTGGTCCCTGCTCCAAATGATATGACAGACTTTGAAGATTCCCCCATGGAAGGCCTCACCCTCCCTGGGGAGCAGAAAGGGGATGGGATAGGGGGCCAATAGGGATCAGGGGAGGAGGGGAGGGAGAGGGAACTGGGATTGACAGGTAAAAACAAGCTTGTTTCTAATTTAAATTTTTAAAAGGGGGGGGAAAAGAAAGACAGGTTCAGGGAATGTTGGCATCTGGAATTTGAAACTGTGCTAATCTGTGCTAACTTTAGGCCCAATCTGTTCCAAAATTTCTTGCACAAATGCTGGGCTAGCCATTATTTATTGTCTACCTCTCATTGTCCCAAAGAGACCATAATGTGTATTTGGAGCTTCCTATCTGAGGATGACATGGACTGAATGATGCACAGTTGTTCCAAACACCTCATTGTCTTCTGCTGCCATCCACCTTCCTCATAGTTGTGAGCAGTCTATCCACTACTCAGAGTCAAGAAATTCACAGAATTAGCACTCCTGAGCATGGCCCTGGGATGGACTTGGTGGGAAGAGAGAATTAATGGATGTAAGTTGTCTGCTGACGCACAACCCTGCTCTGACATACGGGTGCCCTCACACATATACATTTACACAGATGAATAAATTTCATAAAGTTTTTGAAAACAGATTTTACTACCAGACAACTATAAACTCTGTTTTGACCAGAGATGTACACATTTATGGCCAAATGAATGAAAAACATTTTCCCTCCTGAATTTGGACAAAGGTTGCATGAAAGAAGGAGAGGCTGCCACAATGATACTAGGGTGGGGACCACAAAGGCTTTGGAGACTCTGGAAGATTTAATGCTCACAGAGAAAGGAGGGACACTTGGATCTGTGCATGACAATAGACACACCCACTTTCTGAATGGACAGACACACACAGGGAGGGAATATTGTCAATGGTGTGACAGTAGAGGTGAGGCAATGTCTTTCACCCTTCCTACTCTGCTGGCTCTGAAATATTCCACCGCCATTTCCCACTTAACTGCATTCTATTTGGATTACTGGAGATGTTAATAAGCCTGTCTTTATCCTCCCTTAATAGCTGAAAATTATGGAAGGTTCCTAAAGTGTCAGCAGATAGAAAGGGACATCATTGAAGGGAACATCCAAGAAAGATGGGATACTATCTTGGGGGTGTGTTGACATGCCAATGACCCCCAGCACCAGGGAAGTAGTGGCAGAAGGATGTGGAGTCTTGGAAAAGCCTGGGCTACACAACACCCTATGTAAACCAATAATGTAAACATAAATGAAGAAGAGCCTGTCTTCACGGTGGTGAGAGAGCTGACAGAGAAATCCATGGAAACATGGCTTGGCATGACTCTGTGCGCTCTAAAGTCCTGGTTCTCAGAAGATGGATCAGTTGTGGACCTGAAAGTCTCTTCTGTTTGATAGACTGGCCTGGATTTCCCGAAGCAGGAAATCCCTCCTTCAGCATTCAACATTCAACAGCCTTGGAGACAATTGCTTGGCCTCAGAATGTGAAAGCCTTATGTAAAGTCAGGGGAAGAGCTCCTAGTGGAGATACAGTCATAAGCATCTTTGACACTTCCTGGAGAGTCTTCATGGGGTCCTGGCTCACTGGAATCTTACTGATAATTGGAATAGTAGGCAGAAGCAGGTTTATTATCCTAGTGAGCCTGCCTTGAGGGTCTAGGCCATAGTCAAGGAATCTGCATGTCAACAAGACTCTCTAGAACAGTGGTTTTCAACCTTCCTATAAGTGCAATAGCTGTGTGTAAAAACCATTCCAGGGAGGGAGATGTTGCCTGTCTGAATAAAGGAGGTTCAGAGACACTAGGTAGAGTCTGCAGTCCCTGAAAACAAAAGTACCAAATGACAAGG
Organism: Cricetulus griseus; assembly: GCF_003668045.3. Lineage (NCBI taxonomy): Eukaryota > Metazoa > Chordata > Mammalia > Rodentia > Cricetidae > Cricetulus > Cricetulus griseus. Next base: position 187,526,306 of record NW_023276807.1, on the reverse strand, counting down.
GAAGACAGATGTCTTTTCCCAAGCAACTGCTGGCATTTTCTTCCTGGGAAGCTCCTATAGTCACACATTCCTGTGTTTGAGTATAGTCTCAGCTCCGTTACTTCTTATCCAGAACTAAATTCAAACTCACAGAACTTCCAATAACGATCATAAGCTTGCTCTTCTGGGCCATCAGCAGAAGAGGAAGCCAGGACCAGGTCTGGTTCTTAGAGACTCTGGAGAAGCTCGCCGGTGTAGGGAGAGACCCTGATTACAGGTACTATTGATCACGTCCAAACGGGTGTTTGGTCACAGGTACATAGCAGGGTGTATAAGAGCAAGGGGGGCCAGCACATTTCCTCTCTCTAGGCTGAGCTAGCACTGGGAAGCATTCTGGGTCCAACCTGCTCGGGGTGCCAACCTGGTCACTGGCTCCCTTGTGTTAGTATATCCCCTAATAAATTACTGGTTATTAACCTATCACCTAGGACAACAGTTTATTAAAAATAATGAATTATTAACTCCCTAACCTCAACAATCATTTTCTGTATCTGACCAGTTTATTTATATTTTATTTTTTGCAGGAGAAAAGAAAGTTACTTTATTCTATTAATAGTATAAAATACTTATATACACATTATATAAGTCATCTCTATAATATGACAATGGCCATTATATAAAATAATGCTCTATAACTCTATAGGCATATACAGTTTTTATCTAAGAATTTAAAAGAAAAACACTTTACTAGTTTGTCAGGAGCTAATGTCTCTACAACACAATGGGAATCTCAGACCTGTTTTTGTCCTACTGAGCAATTTCTCCCCATCACTCTCATGTAAAAAAATAAACACAACTTCAAAAAGGATCTCATTCAAACTTTCTTTGAAACTAATCATAAGAGCATTCATTCATCCTTCTTGGTTTGGTTTCCTTGAGACAGGGCCTCTTGGTGTAACAGTCCTGGCTGTCCTGGAACTCACTCTTTAAAACAGACTGGCTTTGAACTCACAGATTTGTCTGCCTCTGTCTCCTGAGTGTTCCCCAACTCCCCAGAATACTCATCCCTTCTAAAGGTGATCTGCTTATTCTTTATGTGTATCATTCAACAGGAGCCAATGAACAAGAGTCTAATCTTAAGCTATTTATAAAAAAATCTTTACAAAATCTATGTATTATTTGTTTTCATTTATGGTTCTGCAAGTTATAAAGAGAACTTAAAAATCATCTTGCTTAGTTTTTGTCAACTGACATACACTAAAGTCACCTGTTCAGAGGGAACCTCAACTGAAGAACTGCCTCCATCAGATCTGCCTATGGGCATGTCTGTATGGCATTTATAGAATTAATTACTGATATGGTGGGACCCAGTCCACAGTGGATAGTGCCATTCCTGGGCAAGTTGGCCTGGGCTATACAAGAAAGCAAGGCAAGAAAAGCAAACCAATAGCAGTGTCTTCTGTGGCCTCTGCTTCAGTCCTCCTTTAGTCATCCTTAGGAAGTTTTCCTTGTACACAAAGAAAAAAGCCCTCATATATCTGTATGTATCTCTGCACGAGTGAGCTCAAGTGTACGAGTGTGACACACACACACACACACACACACACACACACACACACACAGAGAGAGAGAGAGAGAGAGAGAGAGAGAGAGAGAGAGAAAGACAGTCCACTGACTCTTCACCTTTGTGCTACTATACAGAGGTTTTCAAAAATTTGGTGAAATCTAGTGGTATCTCAGTAGTAACTTCATTACAGTATCTTTTGATTAGTTGATTTAAATCTTCACTCAAAAGTGAGTCCCCTTGTAAAAATTTATCCTTCTTTTTGGAGTTTGAAGGTTCAACGAGAGGGTTGAATGTCATTGCTGCCATGCTGTAAGCCTCAAAAAGTTCAACTGCAGATCTTCAGCTCAGCTCAGGCTTGAGGGCCTTGGAGCCTTGAGATGGTGCCCCAGCGAGTAGGGAAGCTGCAAATCTTTGCACAACAGGATGGTAATGTCTTCGCAGTGGGTGCAGCTCCCAAAGTGCGGTGTTCTGAGAGTTACAGTATTCCGGCTCCTCCAGCTCAGGCAGGAACACCCCACTACCCTGAGATTGGTTATCAAGCAACAGATCTGTTCTGGGAAAAGTATGTATCAATATTCTGGTAGTTGCTAAAAGGCCAATGCTTGAATTTGGAAGAACCTGCAGAGCAAGTGTACAAAGGCACTTGATGAAGGCAAGAGCTCGCTGATGAGAAACCTGCTCTCTGCACTTGTTTAGCATGACATCAAGGCAGTGGAGTACAGTCTCAACACCATCGTTGGCAGCACCTGTGTGTAATTTAAACAATGTTTTGTAGAGATGTGTATAGAATTTCACAGGGTCAATATTTAGAACATCACCTTGTCCAGAAATAATATGAAAAGCAGTTTGAACACAGTGAAGACTTTCTTGATAACTCAGACCACCAGACTCAATGAGGGTATGAAGAACCACTAATAAATCATCAAAAAACTCCACATTTATAAGATGGGCAAACTTGGCAAGACCTTCTAGAACAGCTGGCAGAAGAGGTGACCTCTGGCCCTTCTTCAATATTCTGAAGTAGGTCACAAACACAATATTCAGAGTCTCTGTGTGCAGTTTCAGCTTTCTCTCAGTGCTCTCTGAAGCTTCAGCCTCCCCAAATTCCCGCTCCAGTTTCTCCTCTGCTTTCTTCCACTTTCTTTGCATTCTTGAGTTTTTCTCTTTTCCTTGAAAATCATGAACCTTTTTGGCTTGATAATGCCCTCTGTGTCTTTTTTCACTTCTACTTCCTTGATTTGCAGGCATAAGAATGTTTTTAACATCTCTGGTCTAACTTCATAATTTCTGACCTTTACAAAACCAGAAATCTCTTTAATTACACCAAGAGAAGCTTGGCCTAATTTATCTTGTTTAAAGAGTTTCTTTACTGCTTTTCATCACATTTCAGATATCACCTTTGACCCATCATTCATCAAGGGGACAATCAGTACAACGATGCTGTTGTGAAAGTTAAAATGGGCCAGAGCCACCAGCAGCTCACACGTGCTCTTCACAGCTACTCCGGCCAAACTTTTGTAGGCCTTTAAGGATACCACAGTGTTCTTCTGCTTCCTTTGCTTCCAGTCTAACTATTTGCCCCAGATTTCCCAAATAAAATTTGTATTGGCAAACCAGGTCTTCTTCAAATTCTCTTAACTTCTGAGTTTCTTTACAAATCTTGGTAGATTTTTCTGCTTCAGTTAGGGGCCGGATTTTACATGAGGGAATGATGTCCTTAAATAGCCCCATCAGTGAAATTATCACCAACTTCTGGATGGTGACAGCCACATCAGGGTCCTGTTCCATCAGCATGGAGTGAAACTCTTTCAGTTTTTTTAATATTGCTTTCTGGATCTGATAGTATGGCAGAGGCCGAAGTTGCAATCTGTATTTTCTTTTCCTGTAGTTTCTTCTTTTTCACAGCTAAATGTTCTTCTACGGTGAGCTCTTGAATTGGGTTTCCAATGACCTCTTCCTCAACTCCCAGCTCTTCCTCATCCTCTTCTTCTTGCTGGATGTCAGTGACTGGCTTCTCCCTAGTCTGTGGGATTATACCGCTTTTATCCTTGATGAGCAGGAAATGAAATCAACTCCTCTGGTGTAGTTTTCAGGGTTCTTGGCATTTTTTTCCTATTTATCTATCCCACGCTCATGCTTTTGTTTCTTGATAGGAACTGGCTCACTAGAAGAAAGGTCTCCTGTGAGAAACAATGCTTTTTGTCCCAAATCTTTCATCAGCTGTATGTCATCCTCATCCATCACATCTGAAGGAAGGGGCTTCCTCTCCCTCCTTCTCTTCCCTCTCCATCCCTTTAACTGGCCGCTTGCTCTTTGGGTCCTCCAAGGGGATGGGTGTTTTAGACGCAGCACCTTTCACAGCTTGCCTTAGTCTCCTCTGCTCTTTTCGGTACTTCTTGACAGTACTTTGTTGCTTAAATTGCTTATTTTTTAGTTTGTTTTCAAATTTCACTTTACTAGTTTTTATCAACTTGTGAAAGCTTGGGACCTGCTTTTTATTTCTTCTTGCCTTCATCCTTACACCTGCAAGGACTGTCACAGACAAGAGCCACCGGACATGCACGGGGAGACGCAGGAGCCAGAGGAAGTAACACATGTGCCCAAAGCACAACCTTTCTCCCATAGGAAACCTGTATCTGACCAATTTATGCTTCAAGGATGGCCTTTACCCCATTCTTTCTAAGGAATCACTGATTTCTCTTATATATTTTCTTGCTTATTATGTTTCCAGGGTGTTTGAGTAAAAATAAATTATTTATGTGCATGTGTTACCCATAGACCATCAGAAGATGGTGATGGATGCCCTGCAGCTAGAGTTATTGATGCTTGTGAGCTATTATGTGGGTTCTGAGATTCACACAGTGGTCCGCTGGAAGCACTGAGCCATGTCTCCAGTCACTTGAATGTACTTTTAACACAAATAACACATATAATAATATGGGAATAAGGATGTTCATAATAATGTTATGTTCAAATACTGTTCAAATAATGTTCAAATACTGCTTGTGAGCTTTACGCCTGCTGCCCGCCCAAGTTAGGCCCAAATGAATACACAGAAACTTGTATTAGGTTCAAAGCTGCTTGGCCAATGACTAGGATTCCTCCTCTGTTAGCTCAGTCTTAATTATCATAAACCTATATATTTTATAAGACTTATCTTATTGGATGCCTTGTTGGCGTCCCTCCTTGCCGGTGAATCACATTGTGCCGCTGGAGGAGCAAGGGGAAAAGGGACCCTTCCTATTTCTCCTTCTTTAAAATGAGTCTCCTTTGGCGTGGCTACAGGTTCCCCTACACCTGTGCTCCTGAATGCCTATGATTTGTTAACTGGTCAGTGTCTGGTGTTCAGGGGGCAGATATACTCAAGAGACAATCCATGAGCTTTTTTACATGGCTGCAAATGACATGAAAGAGAAACTATTAAGTGAACTAGTAATATTGAAAACTACTTCAGTAGACATTTTGGCCATTTGGTGCCCTTACTACAAGCCCAAATAACTCTGATTTGAATGTATTTCTCTTGCTTGCTTTGTAGCCATTATGTGTAAGCCCCTAGTGATTCAGTCATCTATTCGAGAGACCCGACACAAGCAGAACTAGAGATAAACCACAGTGCTTCATGGGTAAAAATCACTTTACCTGTTCTCTGAGATTTGTGGAAGAAATGACATTTGGAACGGGAACATTGTGGTGATTTAAATTTAAAAAAAAAAAGATCATATTACACATGACAGATGGAGGTTTGCCTCGGTGCAGATTTCACAAAATCAAGTTAAAACTCACAATTATAAAAGTGCCCCTTAACATGAGCCCACAATGAATGGGAATTACGACAAAGGGCCACCTGTGCTTAAGGGTTCTGCTGGTGTTTTCGAAAGCTGCTCTGCCACATCTAACCAAGTCATTCAAGGTCATTACTCTCAAAAATCCAATCGTAGACCACCTTAGAAAAGGTTACTATTGCTCGGAAGAGACACCATGACCATGCAACTCTATTAAGGAAACATTTAGTTGAGGGCCTTGCTTACAGTGTCAGAGGTGCAGTCCATTACCATCAAGGCGGGATCGTGGTGGCATGCAGGCAGACATGGTGCTTTTGGGAGCTGAGACCACTACATATTGCAAGCAACCTGAAGTTGACTGACAGCCACACTGAGGGAAACTTGAGCAAATGAGACTCCAAAGCTCACTGTCCCAGTGACACCCTTCCTCCAATAAGCCACACCTTCTGATAGTGCCACTCCTTTTGGGGGCCATTTTCTTCCAAACCACCACATAGGCCAATAGTTTATTAAAGGTGATGAGTGACTAAGTCCCTAACCTCAACAACCATTTTCTCTATCTGGCCTATTTATGCTGCAAGATATGACCATCTCCTATTTCTTTCTAAGGAATCAGTGGTTTCTATAATATATTTTCTTGTTTGTTATGTCTTTCTAGTTTTTGAGCAAAAATAAATTATAGTGTGACCACAAGAATCCAGTATGAGAAATACCTTAATCAATTTTTAGCTTTTCTTATTGTCTGTGTATAAGAGTTTTGTCTGCTTGCATGTCTGTACACCACGTGTATGTAGTGTCAAGAGAGGTCAGAAGAGGGCGATGGATCTAGAGTTTCAGGTGGTTGTGAGATGCTATGTAAATGCTGGGATTCACACAGAGGTTCACTGGAAGAACACTCAGTGCTATTAACTATAGAGCAATGTCTCCAGCCACTTGAACTTATTTTTAACACAAATAAGGGCAATTTAAAACAATAAAGCAAATAATGATGATCATGATAATGACTTGTAGAATAATTATAGTTGAAACGAAAAAAAAAAAAAAACTAACCTGGTTAATACAGAAAACATTGAGTTCCACCAGACCTGGTTTGCCTGTGTGGGGGTTGTTGGGTTGCTGAGCTGTCCTCCTCACTGGCCCTGCAAGCAATCTTTCCATTCCTGTCTGTCCCTTGCCCTTCAGTAGTCTTGGCTTGAGCCAGGCCATGCCTCACAGTCTGCTCTTCCAAATCAAGCTGTGCTGAACCTTCTTGGAGAGCCTCACTTACAAGTGAGGGGAGAAGTGCCAGTTCCATCACGGATTCCATGAGCTAAAAAACCACACTTGGTTCCCCAAGTACAAGCCAGAACAGCATCTCACTTTCCACACCATTGGCTTCTGTCTCTCTGGCCCTCACTGCCTTTTCACCCACAACTTGGAGAAAAGGCAGCCCCAGCCAGGAAGGGGCTACTGAGTGTGGGGGGTTCATAGACCTGCAACTTTTTAAAAGGGTTGAATCTGCTTCACTTGGGCTTTGCCTGAGAACCCAAGCTGCACCACAGCCTCAGTTTCTTATGCTTCCCATAGGGTCATCACCAGCTGCTGGGTCCTAGAGTCACGGCTGTTGCTAGACAGCTCCATATAATGCATGGCCCTGTCTTCCTCTTGTTCCAGTGCCTCATCCTGTTCCTCATCTCCCTCTTCCTGCTGCTTTGCCTTCAATGCATCCATGCCCTCCAGCACAAATATAAACTGTGCCTCTCCTGCTCTACCTCCCTGGGAGCACAGAGCTCTGGTGGCCCCCTGAGACAAGTGAGCTGCCTGCTAGGCAGCTTCCTGTGACACCTTTGCCTTTGCCTGGGAGCCAAGCAGTCTCATCCTGCTGCTTGCCATCCAGACCCACAGCTTCATGGCTACATCCAGCAGCATAGCCTGGCCAGTTCCAGGCTGCCCTCTGCCCCACCCTCCAGGGCATCCTTGCCCCATTGCTGCCTTTAGGCTTCCAACTGCTGCGGTGTCTGTAGAGTGACTGGGTTGGATGCTACTCCCAAGACCCCTCTTGGCTACCTGAGATGCTTGCTGGGCTCTTTCAGCCTCAGCTGCTCCAATTCCCCAGCCTGGACCATGGCGACCACCTGCGCATCTTCAGCATCCAAGGACTCAGGCAAGGGACAACTAGGAAGGGTTAAGAGAAGCTATTCAGGGGACACAGGGCTGAGTGACACTGCCAGAGGCCTACTTAGATGCCCTGCAGAGAACATGCACTGGAATTCTACAAGCAGGGGCCCCTTCCCTTTTGCATATTCTTGCTTGTTTTTTTTTATTATTTTATATTTATTATTACAAGGTTTCATTCTTGTTGAAATAAAAGCCAAACAAATTTTTGTATGGATGAACAAAATATTCACAACATGGCAGTTGTGATATGGATAGAAAGGAAGATACCAAACATTTCTTTAGGTCTCACATAAGTTTGAAACGTTAGTAAAACAAGAACCAAAACATCAACACAGCACCTGTAGCTGAGAAACCCATTCCATCTCTTCTTTCTCTTGGAAACCTTAGTTACAAACCAGATGTGAGAACTCTTACTTTGCAAGTGGGTTCCCAGTGTCTCGCACCAGTGTAGCCAGCTAACAGTCACCTCCCTAAATATAAATTTCCAGATTCAATATAGTGCCAAGGACATACTTTGATACTAGTAGTCCTCAGCCTCATTTGTCTAGGTTGTTTTCCTTGTTTTGGTTTTTTCAGAAAGTTATAATGTCCAGGGGATGGGGGAACCCTTGAGTTCCAAAGTTTGGTACTGGTCTCCTTGCTATGACAGCCTGAGATTTTGCTCAGTGCAGAGTCACAAAATCACTGTAATACTCACAATTATAAAAGTACCCTTAATATGAGGAGCCCGTTTCCAAGGAAAGCACAATCAAGAGGTACTCTGCCTCATCTGAGCAAGTCCTTCTAGGCCATTTCCCTCAGAGGTTCAATCATAGGCCAACAGTTTATTAAATATGAGGGGTGACTAATTTCCATTCAATATAATAACATATCTATATATTCTTTGGCATTCATTAGGACAGAGATTACAGAGAAGTTAATTCCCCCAAATAAAATTCCATCATGTCACTTCTGGGTTTCAGCTAAGCTTTGTATTGCAGAATTTAGCCACAATGTTGTCACTGCATTGATTCCCACAGGAGTCCATTTATGAAGGCTTCTTTATAGGGTTGTGCAGCACAGCTCATTACAGACTGCAGTCCTTTGCTTGAGTCAACTTTTCCCTACCTCAACCAGATAGATTTTCTCTATCTGGCCTATTTATGCTGAAAGATTTCACTTTTGCCTCATTCTTTCTATGGAAGCAATAATTTCTCTAGTATATTTTCTTGTTTATTGCATCTTTCCATTTTAAGGTAAAAAATAAATTACTCTAACTACCAAACCAGAATGAGAAATTTTTAAATTTTATTTATTATTTGATCTGTGAGGGTTTTGCCTGCTTGTATGTCTGTGCACAGAGGTCAGAAGAGGGAGATGGAGTCCCTGCTTCTAGAGTTACAGGTGCTTGTGAGCAGCTGTGTGTGTGTGTGTGTGTGTGTGTGTGTGTGTGTGTGTGTGTGTGTGTGTGTGTGTGTGCTGGGATTCACTCAGGGAGGGGCCTCTGGAAGAACAGCCAGTGCTCGTGACTGATGAGCCATGTCCAGCAACCTACATATGCTCTCCCACCCAGCTCCAAGTCCAATCTGCTCACCCATGTTCCCAGTCTTCCCTAATATTACAGATGAGGCCCAGCAGGAGGAAGCAGCTTGGGCTCCTACTCTCAGCTCAAGGAGCCTTCAGGGGACAGTGGCACGGCAGTGGTCAACAAGAAGAGCACATTCCTGGGCTGCTTGCTTGTTCAGCTAGAATGCCAAGCCCATTCAACACCTCCGGCACCTTCAGCAGCAGCAGCTGAAGCCAGGCAAAGTCTCCCAGATTAACTCCATGTGCTATAAGAACAAGCTGTATGGACTGACCATTCAAGGAGAACAGCACATGCAAGCAAGGGGAGAAAGGACAGCTCGCAGAGGGCTTCCACCAGCTGTGCAGTCTCACTCAGCCCTCAAGTACAAGAAGGAGCTGTGCTACACCTTCCATAGCATCAATTTCAGCCGTTAAGCCCCACGCAGCCATTTCATCCACAAAGCAGAGAAGCTGCACGGTAGGAAGTCGTGGGGACAGGGAGCCTCCAGAGAGCTGCTTGTTTTGGCCGGCACTTGGTGTGCATAACAGCCTCAGTTTCTCGGGCTTCCGGTTGGGCTACCACCAGCTGCCTGGGGTCTGGAGTCTCTGCCCTGCTGCTTCACAAAGCCACTTCATGCAAGCTGCTGCTATTGTACTTCTTTAGCTTTGTCCTGTTTCTAGTCTACCTATTCTGGGTTCTCAACCTCAGTGAATCCACACCCTTGAGTGCATCCACGCTCTTGAGTGTTCCCAATCTACTTTACTTTGGTAGCTGCTACAGTAGCAGCCATTATGTTCTATGTCCCAGGAGCATAGAGGATCTGCTGGTCACCACAGCCCCTTGTGCCTCCTGCTGAACATCCTCCAGCACTAACAAAGCCTTTGCTGTGGGCCTTAGCTCAGCAGCCTCACCATGTCTCTTCCCATCCATACTCACAGGTAAGCTACTGCAGAAGCAACCTACTACCACAGCGGGCAGCAGGGCTGGCATGTTCCATGCTGCCCCTCGACTGCCCTTGCTGCCCCACACCTTCCAGGTACCTCGCTGTCTGCTCACGATGCCCGTGATCCATGCACCCCACAGACGCCGAACTGCTGTGGGACCACAGCTGCTACCCGAGCTGCTCACTGAACTCCAGCATCCTTAGCACGGCTTTGAGTGCCCCAGTTTGGACCCTGGCCTGCATGTGCCCATCTTTACCCATCTCTCCATCTACAAGGACTGAGTCAAGGGGGCTCCCGCTACAGGATGGGAGAGGTGCTACAGGCAGTACTGGGATAGGATGGCTCTGCAGAAAGTCAATTTGCAAGCCTTGGACTCAAACACTGCCTTCCCTTTTGGTTTTCTCCTTCATTATCATCATTATTTTTAATTACAAAGTCTCCTTATGTGAATGAAAATCAATGAACTTTTTGTATGGATGAACAAAATTTTCACAACATCATGGCTGTGATGGCGGTAGAAAAAATACCCCATCATCCTAGCACCAGCAGACCCAGGCACCATTCATGCTTTGTGTTTTGTTTTCTTTAGCCTGTTTTTCTGTGTGTAGGCCTGGCTATCCTGGAACTAGCTCTGTAGACCAGGACTGTCTTGAACTCACAGAGATCCACCACCTCTACCTCTCAAGGGCTGGGTCTAAAGGCATGGGCCAACACACCCAAACTTGCAAGGAAATCATGCAATCTTGAAGCTCTGGAAGTAGTTTATGGAACATTTTGAGGTTTCATAAGTTGTATAATATTTATAGCCCATCCAACTTTGAAAAAGAAAAAGAATGACCACATACTTTGCCATCAGGCTCACATATAGCATGCTTTTCTAGTTCCAGCTTTATTAACCAGCAAGAATAAAATGGCTGCTGAATCCAACAGTTCTACTTGGGACATCGAGCATAGACTTGTAGCAATAATGGAGAAATCACCTCAGTGCCTTCGTTGAGCCTGAATTGCCTTAAATCTTCCTCAAACAAACAATTATTTCATTAGTGCTTGAGAGAATTGGAATGTCAGATGAGTTCACCTGAACAAAAAGAAAAATCTTTTTACTACTTTTTTATATAGCTCTTCACTTTATGAAGAGCCCATCTCTTAGTGCTGAAACAAAACGCCTTGTTTAATGACAGTCCTAAACTTATACTATTTTTCAGTGTAAAAAGGAAGTAATGTCTCCAAGGCTTTCCTGGATGGTACATGAATGAGCAGTGGCTTAGTTTGTATGCAGGTACAGTTGGAGCACCCTGTGTGAACTCTGGACTACTCTGAGGTTTGAATGTAACAAGATAAAGCACCTTGAGTTTCACATATTTTATGGAAGCATTCACTACAAATTGGGACTTTAATCATTGTACTGTAAATGTTTGGTTGTTATCCCCCAATAAAGTTTTGAGAAAAAGTTTTACCAACAATAAATCAACAAACCAAAATATCACTAATTGAAATTTAGATAGTAGACAACCTGGATAGAGACTGTGGGTCCCCTAAGCCTGGTCTGGCTTGTGTGTGTGTAGATTTTCACTTGAGCTTTGCTTGTGCTCCTCTCTGCAGCCTATAGTGCCACCTGCACCGCCACCTGGTGTCTGTTGGCAATAATGCAATCCCTTTGGTACCAGAACAACTAACACCCCTTTGAGAAATCTGAATTGCCCTCCACTGATCATCTAAAGAAGGCTATTTTTCTTTTCTCAGTATTTTGCATTATTTGAGACAGAAACTCATCCACAGGCAGTCCTGAGATGGGCATGTTCCCACAAATATTTCAAAAATGACCATCAATGAAGTCAGTGAGCTAACTAAACCACTGTCCTCTGCAGGAGCAGCAAGTGCTCTTAAAGGCTGAGCCATCTCTCCTGTGCTAGAAACTTCAAATGGTCTTAAGGGCTACTGATGTGCCTCAGTAGTCAAACACTGCTCAGTAACTACTAACAAGCACGAGACCTTATAATCACAGGAAAGGAGAACAAAGGAAGAACAAATGAGAACATTACTTCTTAATGGAAGTAAAAAGTTTTAATGTAACATACCACAAAGCATAGGAGGAGGCTGGGTGATTGATGGCTCAGTGGGTAAGAGGACTTGCAGTACCGCATGACGACTTGAATTAAAATCCCCAGCACAAGTACAAAAAGCATGCCAGCTTGGCCCAGCTCTGTGGGGAGGGGACATGAAGATCACTGGGACTTACTGACTGCCAGTCTAGCCCTATGTTGTGTTGAGTAACCCTGTCTCACAGGAATAAGATAAAGAATGATAGAGAAGAACGTGACATCTTCCTCTGCGCACAGGCTCATAGGCAGACACATGTGCACATACAACACACACACACACACACACACACACACACACACACACACACTGGGAGATGGTGAGAACACTACAGAGCATGAAGCTTTGGAAGATTCAGAAAGGTGCAGTGGTGGCACACGCCTGTAATCCCAGCACCTAAGAGGCAGAGGCAGTCAGATTTTAGTGAGTTCAAGACCAGCCAGGACTGTTACACAGAGAAACCCTGTCTCAGGCAAAAGAAAGGGAAAGTAACCCCTGAATTAAAGATAATTAGAACTTTCCTATATCAACCTGCACCTGGAGCAACCATTGGGTGTGGCTGCTGGGAAAGTTGCAGAGATGTGTGTGTGTGTGTGTGTGTGTGTGTGTGTATGTGTGTGTGTGTGTGTGTAAAGGCACAGAGAACAACTGTAAACAGTAGACAGTGACCAAGTGAAAGCCACAAATACTGAACTTCACATTTGTAAAAGAAACACAAGACTGCCAGGACAGGTGGTAGCATAGGCTTTTTTTTTTATCTTATCATTTTTTTATTAAATTATTAATATTTTCACAATCCCAGCACTCTGCAGGGAGGCAAAGGCAGGGAGATTTCTGAGTCTGAGGCCCTCCTGATCTACAAAGCAAGTTCCAGGACATCCAGAACTACACAGAGGAACAAAGTAGAAAGGCAAGAGGGAGGGGGAGACCATAACACCAAACTCTAGGCAACAATAGAGAAGGCAAAAGTCCCCTTCCCTGGGGCTTTGAGCCAAAGAACAAAGGGGAGCCTCAGAGCAGTTCCACCAAAGCAGTTGCAAACATGCAGACAGATCTGTGATCTGAGCAGTAAACAGACCCCCAGGGAGACCCTGTACTTCACAGTTTCCTCACTGGTGGTATGATATGGGAACATCTTAAGAGAGGTCTTACCATCAAACCTTTTTGGTTCTGCAAAAAGCCTTTGCTTTTTAAAAATTATTATTCATTTATTATGTATACAGGGTTCTGCCTGCATGTATGCCTGCAGGCCAGAAGAGGGCTCCAGATCTTATTGTTGTGTTGTGAGCCACCATGTGCATGCTGGGAATTGAACTCAGGACCTCTGGGAAGAGCAGTCAGTGCTTTTAACCTACACACCATCTCTCTAGCCCCAGAAGGAACTCACTTTTATTTTTATTATTGTTTTTTTTTTTTTTTCAAGACAGGGATTCTCTGTGTAGCCTTGACTTCCTGGAACTCACAGAGATCCACCTGCCTCTGCCTGCCTTTCAAGTGCTGGGATTAAAGGTGTGTGCCATTGCCTTTGTTTAAAAAAAAAAATTCTAAGCCTCTCCATTGGCTAAATAAGCAACAACCACTATTGAGAATTAGTGTGAGTACAGGAAACTGATTATGGCTTGCCAACAGACTCTAGGTTGCAGGTCTACATGGGGTGTGGTGTTAGATGGCTGCTGGGAACTGCAACCCGGCCTCTGAGGAAAGGAAGGAAATGAGGCCTGCAGTGTGAGAGAGACTGGGATGGGTCAGCTAAGTCAGCATTCCCTGGGGAGACTTCCCCTCCACACTGAGCATCTTGCTTGGGTTTGATGGCTTTCTAGGAGACTTTTGGTGGAGACACAGGCATAGCACAGGTATTTCCCACACATGCTCTAGCAAAGTCAATGCCACCAGTGTAGGGACAGCCAAGCAGGAAGCTCATAGGCTTAGCTGGCAGGCTTGGCTTATAAGGGCATGTTGCTGTGTTGCTGAACAGAGAATCCTGACAACTGCAGAGGCAGGGACATCAGGGCAGGATGTCAGGCAGGACCCAGGACATTTCTGTCTGTCTGTCTCTCTCTCTCTCTCTCTCTCTCTCTCTCTCCTTCCCTCCCCCCCTCTCTCTGTTCTCTCTTCTGTCCCCCCTGCTGTCCTCTCTCTCACTCTCCCTCCCCCCTCCAACCCTGTCATTTTTGTTTGCTGATGCTGTTTACATTGCTCTCCTCTCACTGTGGCTTCTAGAACCTTCAACCTATACCTTTCCTTTCTAGCTTACCTTCTTTTCCCCACCCTAAGTGCTAAATCAGTACTTTCATTTTTCTTAATTGTTAAAAACAAAATCCTAGTTTGTTTTATAATGACCTTAGTTCCCCTTTCTATCCATATTGGGGGTATAAATGTCTATAACTGTTTGGGGCTTTTCTTCACTATAGTCTACACACCTGGTTTGTTAGTGAGTTCTTGTAGCAGTTTGCTTTCTGTCCTTTGAGAAGTCATGAAAAATGAGAACTCAAAAGACAATGAATGACCCACTAAGAAGTCCCTATAAAACTGGAGGAATTCTCATTCCAGCAAACACACTAACTGTGGATAAGGAAATAAAGTAATATTAACAAGCAAGAAGATATACCTCCCCCAAATGCTTATAACTTTTCTACAAACAAACCCAGAAATCATTGAAATGACAGGCAAAGAATTCAAAAGCCTACTTTTTAAATGATCAGTCATCACACAAAATATGCAATTAGACAGATGAATACAATCATGACATCAGTTCAAATTTTGGATAAGAAAGTCACCAAGGAAACAAAAGTTTTTTGGGGAAAAGGCTCAGTGGGTAAAACTGCTTGCCTCTTGAATGCAAATGAGGACATGACCCCTCCTAGGTATGGTTGAGAAGATTTTTATTGTAAATATGATGAGGACAGCCAGAGGCATCTGGAAGAGTCCACACTGGACATGGACAGCAGAATAGACTGGGCCATGAGAGGGGAGAGCAAGACAGGAAGGGGGGGGGGGGCAAGCGGATCAAGAGGCCCAGAGTGAGTCAGCCAGGACCAAGAGGAAAGGGAACCAAAGAGGGCATAGAGTGAAAATGGCTGAGTTATCTAAGAATCAGACTCTGGGGGAAGGGAAGCCCAGTCCCTGGGCTGGAGAGGTTTGGGGTAGAGGTCAGGGTGAGAACTCCTGGGAGGAACCACAGGTACTGAGTAACCCTTGTACCAGGTTTCCATGGGATCAGACATTCCAGCCTTTTATTGATGATGAAGGGTGATGTAATCTCTTCTGTAACTGCTTCTGAGCTGGAATTGTGACATCTTTGTCAGGGGCTCAGGATGATGGAACGTTGGTCAAAACCAGGAATGGAGAAAGGGGCACAGGCTGTCACTGGGTGTGCAGGTTCACCTGGGGCTAGTGAAGTGCAGGCTGCTTTGGGGACATCTGGGGTGCAGGTTCTGAAGGAACACCTGCGGCTGTCACATTGTGGGCTGTTTAGGAGCAGTTTGCAGTCTGTAGTTGATGGGAAATCTGCTAGGACAGATATAGACAAGGGACAGAAGGGAGAGTTAAGGAGCTTAGGGGAAGATATTTTTTTGGGGGGTGTACATTTGAAGCTTCCAGGGCCATGATCCTGGCAGTTGATGAGGGACAGAGGGAGTCACAAGACCAGGGGAAAAGAGAGAAATCCCACCCCCACCCCTGAGAATAGGCAAGTGGGGAAACTTAGGCTGTTGATTGAAAGGAGTACCTATCTGGGGTCAGCTTCACCTGTTAGAGATGAATCCAAGTCTCTCAACTCCCTGATGCTTACAAGAAATTTTTTAAGTTCATAAAAAGAGATTAAGTGTTATGTATATTAATTAGCAATACCACTATTTGTAATCTGTACTGAAATCTTTATTGTGGAAAAAGCAGTAGAATTATGCCTTTGAGTCATAAAAATCTTGGGGATCTAAAAATATTATTCTGAGTTAAAAGCATGAACACTTTTCCTATGTATCCAGAGGGTTGAATACATAGATTAAACAGTGGTTTTTAGCACAATGGAGAAGCACTTTTAAGTCTGTACTCAGCAGACAACCAAAGAAATTTCTGTGAGAAATTAATCGCCTGTCAGAACTGCATTGATCAATGTTAAAACTCTGAATTTTACAAGTCTTACTATAGTATAGAGAGGGAGAGAAATCTGAAACAGTTCTCAGTTTTTACATAAATCACTTCCTTTGACCTTTATAACTTGCATTTCTTTCTTAGACCCTCACAAGTTACACAAACTATAAACCTTTCTTTTTATCCAGTCACTTACCATGAGACACAGGTGGCTGATTACTGAGAGCTGTCATTATGAAGCAAGTTCCTTTAAGTAAAGGAAATAGTAAAACTTTACATTGAAACCTAGTTTGTGAGTCTATCTCTTTCACTGTGAAGTCTGCCAGCCAGATGAACTCTACCTCCCTGCCTTTCTTAGCAGACCTAATAAATGGGTCTGAAAAAGTGAGGCCTGATTGTACATTTGAAATGAACTGAGTGGGTAGCTATAGGCTTAGGGAGTTGGGTGTGACTGTTAAACTGACAAAGCAACAGTTAACTGTTAAACACCATCAGATCTGAGAAGGGTGAATTATAGCAGGAAGTATAATCCAAACAGCTTATGTATCAATTAAAATGACAGGGACCTGTGGCTACCTGGACAATTAACCTAGGCTTCTGTGGTGGTGGACCCTTACCCTAGTCTCAATGGCTTCATGGGGGCGGGGGACAAAGGTCATAGGTCTTCCGGCTGTCACAGTGGACAGCATTATGCTGACAGCTGCTGCACCAGGCAGCATTAGCTTTTGGCTGCCAGACCCAGAAGGTTTCAGAGACTTTCCTGTGGAGGAGGTACTTGGGAAAACTGACCCACCTTGGCAAGGCAGTTAAGAATAGAGCAGTTAACCCAACAGTGTCCACAGTTTGAGCAGGGCTCTGGGAGTAGGCAAGGGCATAGAGTCTTTGCCCAGTGGTGAGCATTACCACAATCCAGATGGAATCACCCATCTGCAGTTAGGAGGTGGTAGTTTTGTCTACCATGGGAAGATTTTTCATTAAACACTTTAAATGCCATGTTCAGCAGATCTCTGAAGATTTGAAGACCATTATCTATTAAGTGCGCCCTATTTTAAATAAACTTTACTTTTTTTTAGTTATTTGTTTTAGACTTAACATTGAAACATATAGGAGGCTAAATAAAATTTGTCATGGTAAATGAATTACACTTGTACTTGGCATGGCTAAGAGCACAGTTCTGAGCACATTGAAGAATTTGGTCATTTATAGAGTGACTGAGAATTAATTTGCATGTCTTAATTATCTTCAGCAGATTGCAACAAGTTAGTAGCTTATATAAAACAAGCATTTTACAGCTTCATCCATATTGTGTGAGCACTAAATATTTGAATTGAAGATTTAATTGAAGCTCCTTTATCATCAAAATAAAACTTTAATTATTAATACAGTTCACAGAGAGACTGGGAACCTGACTGCTTTGATCATTTCATAGTGCACCATTACAGACTATCACAGTTTCTTGACTCATTTTGTCTAAATGATATCCATATATTAACAAAGTTACCAAAGACAAAGACGCCAAACATCCGTCTTAAACCAATTACTGTTAACATGAATAGACCTTAGGAATTATAAACCTTAATTATTAAACATACTGTGCTGGCTAGTCTCAGATCAACTTGACACAAGCTAGAGTTATCTGAAAGGAGGGAACCTCAATTGAGAAAATGCATCCATAAGACCCAGTTGTGGGGCAGTTGTTTAATTAGTGATTAATTATTGATTCTTGAGGGCCCAGCCATTGTGGGTGGGGCCATCCCTGGGCTGGTGGTCCTGGGTTCTATAAGAAATCAGGCTGAGTAAACTATGAGGAACAAGCCAGTAAGCAGCTCCCTCCATGGCCTCTGCATCAGCTCCGGCCTCCAGGTTCCTGCTCTGCTTGAGTTCTTATCTTGATTTCCTTTAATGATGAATTGTGATGGGAAAATGTAAGACAAATAAACCCTTTCTTCCCAAGCTGTTGTGGTTGTGATATTTCAATCCAGCAATAGTAGCCCTATTCCACATACCATATTCATCAAACTACTTATTTAAAAATTTCCAGAAGCCTGGTGTTGAACACTTAGTAAAGACATAAGTAGTTAGCATACATCTCTAAGTCAGTTGCTGCTGATGACCACACACCCCTGGGAGGATTCCTGGCTCCCTCTCACTTCTATGCTTCCTTAGCAAGACTTCTGCAAACAGATCTTTGACAAACTTCCTCCTTCAAAAATAAATAGAAGGATTTGAAGGGGAAAGTCCATTTATGGGGTCCTTTTCCTCTCAGGACATGTGACTGCCCCTTCTGAGAAACTTCAAAGGGTAATCCAAGGAGACAACCAGTTTTTCCCAGGAACTGCAATAATCACATTTAAGGACAGAATGCAGATCTGAGGAACAGAGTATAAAAGCAGAAATCAAAGGGGAGACAGCAGAGACACCCATAATATTCTCTGTTATGAGTATGGCAGTTTAGCCTCTCTGTGTGTCAGTTTCCTCCAGGCAGAGAAAGGAGGGTTGAGATGGACCAGGGTGAAGGAGTTGCCAGAAAGGACACCTTATAAAACCACTCCCTTCACAAGTGCAGCTTTTAAGAGCCACAGAAACGGATCTCCTCACACTATGGCCCACAAGTACCTACAGGAATTTTGTTGTTGGTTTTTCCCCCTGATCTCTTCATTCTCTATCATTTTACATATGTGTCTATTGATTTTAATATATGTATTTGTTCACTTAACACAAAGGCAGGACCTACACAAGACACATGTGATATTATTTTCAGGCTCTGAGTGTGTTAAATAAAACAACACACAACAATAAAAAACTCTTGACTTTCAACCCTTCCCAAGCATTTTAACCACTGAAAAGCACAGTTTTCCCTTTGGAAAAGCAGGAATAATAGATCACGTGCTGCTAACAGCAACTAAATGGATAATTGAGAGTTGCTGCAACAGCACACACCATGCCATGCATTCCTCTGTCTTCTTCCTATGTCTCCTTCCTTATCTAACAGGATGTCTTCCATTCTCCCCAGCTCAGTCAGGACAAGACTACCACTTGTCACAAAGTCCCAGCAGTACCTCTCCCTTACACACACTTGCAAAACAGTCACTTCCAAGTCAAGACCACAGGGTTCCAAAGGGCACCGCTCACAGGAATCAGTCCCCAGCTCTCCTTCAGAGGTCATCAGCTCTCAGCTAGGGAAATGGAGCCTCAACCACTTCTACTAGGATTTTCACAGGGTGTAACACAACTTCCCTAACTTTTCTGGGTCATTATTCCCTAAAGGAAAACGGGGAAGGCACTGTGCATAATTCTCAGGTACTCTGGGTCAGCTAGGAGACTGAGCTCCGGGAAAGCAAGAAAAAAGAGCCACAAAGAGAAAAGGCTCAAGCTGTATAAAATGGGGTGTCAGGGATCAAAACTCGGGCTTTCTGCCGCTCACATAGAATCCCTTCTTGCTGATTTCATCCTCTGGCTCCCAAAGTGCTAACAAATGGTGAGGAGCTTAGAGAAGGGCTGACCATATCCTTCCAAGGTGTTCTCCCACCTCAGTCCAGCCTCAGTCCAAACAACCTCCTGAGGACCCTATAGGAGCGACAAACACGACAGGGAAGACATGGCTTTTATTAGTGTATTATTACCGTTTGCAAAGATCCCCAGGACAGAACAGGAGGTGTGAATTTGGTTAGAGGCGTTGGTCCCTTCCTGGGTGGGCTAAGAGAAGTGTCACTTTTGCCATACAGGTATAGCAGTGGCCTCGATGAGATCCTTGTCCCCCTCAGTAAGCTGCAGAGGGAAGGGGTGTCCCGACAGGCTGGAGCAGTTAAGCGGGACTTCTACTCAACCTTGACGTCTGTGAATTGTGGCAGCCGGATGACGCCCTTCAGGGAGCGAATAGGCAGCAGGTGTGGCTGCATCTTCTTCAGGGAAGAGCCCAGGTCCTGGAAGTGGTCCTGCTCCTCGGCCAGATGCACCTGGAGCAGAGCTTCTCCTTGCTGCCTCCTGTCTCCTTGTCCGGCTTCAGCCACTTTCCTGGGTTTAGCGCTCCCACTACCTCCGAGCATGGGCTCCACCTTGGACAGGGCCTGGGCCAGGCTCTGCTGCCATCTAGGAAGCAGCTCCTTGTGCTGAGAATCTTTTGTGGCTGTCTGCTCTGCCCTGCCCTGTCTAAGGCCAGCTTTGCAGACTGGTGGCAGGGCTCCCACAGGCCCAGATGTTGGGGTCTGGGCTGGCAGGCTGGCCCAAAGTCCAGGTTGCTGTTCCCTAGGTTTTGAGTCTCAGAGTGGCACCGACAACTGCATCCTGGCCTTCAGGGCTTAACACAGTTGGCAGTTGTGGCAGGAAGATGGGGATGGTCTCTGGGATTGCCTAAAGGCTCTCCCGATCTGCCTATGAGGCTGATAGTCTCTACTGCCAAATTCGATTTGCTGCATACGTAAAGTGCCTGAGTGCCCAAGACTCTCAAACTCCACCACCTCGGCCTGCACCGACAGCCTCTCCGCTCACTGGCCAGCTTTCCCGCTGGAGACTAAGACTGATGATTAAAGCACCACAAGGTCAAGTCCCCGAATATGACCCTGACCTATCCCTGCCCACGCCCCCATGCCTGACCCGACCCCTTCTCTGCCCCCAAAGGCCCTTGAGTTTTCAGGTTGAAGCAGCAGGTGATGGCAGTTAGGTCTGACCCCAAGTTATTTGAAGAAACACCATTCACCTGTTCACCTACTGACCATAATCTAGGGTTGCCTGAAGTTTCCAAAACAAACCTTGGAAACAACAGAAACCCCTAACAGCAAACTCAGTCATCTCCAATTTAAGACCTCTCCAGGACCAGTCCCCATTCCAAGAATTTCTCACAAACAAAATCTTCCAATAAAATACCCAAACCTGCCTAACAGTTAATAGCATCCCTGTATCCGAGCTCTAGAGTCAAAGGCAATAGAAGGTTTGCAGGAGCTGGGGTGGGTGTGCAATAAAGAGCTTTTCCTGAGGGCTGTTAGAGCTAGATTTCTAGCAAGAAAAGTGCTCTCACCCTAGGGGTCATGACCAGGTGTATTTGTAGCAAATCACAGAGTTACCTCGATTCCCCCAATGACTTCAGGGACATTTAATCAGGCATTAAGGTCTCTGTGCACAACTACTTACCTGGGACTGCATCTAAGATAATTGCCCTCAGCAATCTCACACTCCTGGTATGGATCTGCATCCCAGGGAAGACTGCAAACTTCTGCATTGCAGCCACTGACTCACTTGCTGAGACTGGCCAAGAACTCTTTTCTATGGCACTGTCTCCCAAAGCAAGGGCTACTCAAATGTCCTAATTCTTTGACCAAAGACAAGGTTATTTCTGGGAAACAAACTGTATAGTTACTAGAACAAGAGTACCTGGCTTTGCTCCTCCCTAAGTTGCCCAGTGCCTCAGGATGATGTTCAAGGTGGAAGAGAACCAACTTCCATTGCTCACCTGGTTCTTCCTCAGGAGAAAGGGGATGAGAAGAGCATCAGACCAGGGTTCTCAGCTATGGCTTCATGAGTAAGTCCAGGAGGGTCACAGCAGCACTGAAATAATCTCAGCATTATTGTGAGCATGTGATTTCTGGGCTGGGCTTAATAGCTTTGTCAATTTCTTAAGGCTTCTGTAACCCAACATGAACTCTAATATAGTGAGGCAACACTATTTGAAGTTCTCGCTCTGTGCTGATAGCCTGGGCTTCTGTGACTCAACAAGGTGTCCTAATTTTATTCTGTTGTTCTGGCAAATACCATGATCAAAAGCACTTTAGGGCAAGAAAGTCTGTGTTTCCCCTTATACTTCCAGGTCACAGTTCTTTGCTGAGAGAAGTCAAGGTAAGACAACCTTCCTCTTCTAGGCTGGAGAAAGTCCAACATGAGCTGAAACAGGCCACAGCCATTTGAACATCCAACAAGGGATATTAGGTAGCTGGGAGTGATGGTAGTATCTAAGGACAAACCATGCACTGGAGCAATGTGGAAGAAAGTATTTATTTTCACCTTGTTCTGCTGTTCCTTTTTAAGCTGGTGCCTTTTGGGGGTGTTTCCAGTTGTCATTTTAAGTCAATACTGGATGGGAAAGAAATCAATTCTTCTTGGAGTTGACCTTGTTCTAGAAAGTACTTTATGGGTCTAGTGAGATGGCTCATCTGGTAGAAGTGTGTGCCACCAAACCTGAGGACCCGAGAGAAAGGAGAGAACTAACCCCTACATGCTGTCCTCTGCGTTGAATCTGTAGATTGCTTTTGGTAGGATTGCCATTTTTACTATGTTAATTCTGCCTATCCAAGAGCATGGGAGAACTTTCCTCTTTCTGGTATCTTCTTTAATTTCTTTCTTTAAATCTCAAAGTTCTTATTGTACAGGTCTTTCACTTTTTTGGTTAGTGTTACCCCCAGATATTTTATGTTGCTTGTGGATATTGTGAAAGGTGGTGTTTCCATGATTTCTTTCTCATTGAGTTTATCATCTGTATACAGTAGGGCTACAGATTTTTATGAGTTAATTTTGTATCCTGCTATCTTGCTGAAGGTGTTTATCAGCTGTAGGAGTTTCCTGGTAGAGTTTTTCGGGTCACTTATGTAGACTATCATGTCATCTGGAAATAGTGAAAGTTTGACTTCGTCCTCTCCAATTTGTATCCCTTTGATCCCCTGTTCTTGTCTTATTGCTCTAGCTAGAACTTCAAGTACAATATTGAAGAGATATGGAGAGAGTGCACATCCTTGTCTTGTTCCTGATTTTAGAGGAAACGCTTCGAGTTTCTCTCCATTTACTTTGATGTTGGCTATTGGTTTGGTGTATATTGCATTTATCATGTTTAGATATGTTCCTGTTATTCCTGTTCTCTCCAAGATCTTTATCATGAAGGGATGTTGGATTTTGTCAAAGGCTTTTTCAGCATCTAGTGAGATGATCATGTGGTTTTTCTTTTTCAGTTTGTTTATATGGTGGATTACATTAATGGTTTTTCGTATGTTGAACCATCCTTGCATCCCTGGGATGAAGCCTACTTGATCGTGGTGGATGATTTTTCTGATATGTTCTTGGATTCGATTAGCCAATATTTTATTGAGTATTTTAGCATCAATGTTCATGAGGGATATTGGTCTGTAGTTCTCTTTCTTAGTCTTATCTTTGTGTGGCTTGGGTATCAAAGTGATTGTAGCCTCGTAGAAAGAGTTTGGCAATATCCCATCTGCTTCTATTGTGCGGAACAGTTTGAGGAGTACTGGAATTAGCTCTTGTTTGAATTTCTGGTAGAATTCTGCAGTGAAGCCATCTGGCCCTGGGCTTTTTTTGGTTGGGAGGCTTTTGATTACTGCTTCTATCTCATTAGGGGTTATAGGTCGATTTAAACTGTTTATCTGATCTTGATTTAATTTTGGTAAGTGATATTTATCCAGAAAGCTGTCCATTTCCTTTAGATTTTCCAATTTTGTGGAATACAGGTTTTCAAAGTATGACCTAAAGATTCTCTGGATTTCCTCAGTGTCTGTTGTTATATCCCCCTTTTCATTTCTGATTTTGTTAATTAGCATGCTCTCTCTCTGCCTTTTGGTTAGTTTGGCTAGAGGTTTGTCTATCTTGTTGATCTTCTCAAAGAACCAACTCTTTGTTTCATTGATTCTTTATACTGTTTTCCTAGTTTCTACTTTGTTGATTTAGGCTCTCAGGTTGATTATTTCCTGGCGTCTACTCCTCCTTGGTGTGTTTAATTCTTTTTGCTCTAAAGCTTTCAGTTGTTCTGTCAATTCTCTAATGTGACTTTCCTCCAGTTTCTTCATGTGAGCACTTAGTGCTATGAACTTCCCTCTTGGCACTGCTTTCAGGGTGTCCCATAAGTTCGGGTATGTTGTGTCCACATTCTCATTAAATTCTAGGAAGTCTTTAATTTCTTTTTTTTTTATTTCTTCCTCAACCCAGGAATGGTGCAATTGGGAGTTATTCATTTTCCACGCAAATGTAGGTTTTCTGCAATTCGTATTGCTGTTGAATTCTAGCTTTAATGCATGGTGGTCTGATAAGATACAGGGGGTTATTTCAATACTTTTGTAACTGTGGAGGTTTGCTTTGCTGCCAACTATGTGGTCAATTTTTGAGAAGGTTCCATGTGGCGCTGAGAAGAAGGTATATTCTTTTGTGTTTGGATGGAATGTTCTATAGATATCTGTTAAACCCAGTTGGGTCATAACTTCTTTCAGATCCTTTGTTTCTTTGTTAAGTTTCTGTCTAGTGGTTCTGTCCAATGGTGTAAGGGGGGTGTTGAAGTCTCCTACTATAAGTGTGTGTGGTTTTATGTGTGGTTTGAGCTTTAGTAATGTTTCTTTCACAAATGTGGGTGCCTTCGTATTTGGAGCATAGATGTTCAGGATTGAGATTTCATCTTGATGGACTTTTCCTGTGATGAGTAAGAAATGCCCTTCTTCATCTCTTTTGATTGATTTTAGTTTAAAGTCCAATTTGTTAGATATTAGGATTGCTACACCGGCTTGTTTCTTGAGGCCATTTGATTGGAAAATATTTTCCCATCCTTTAACTCTGAGGTATCGCCTGTCTTTGAAGTTGAGGTGTATTTCTTGTAAACAGCGGAAGGATGGATTCTGTCTTCATATCCATTCTGTTAGCCTATATCTTTTTATGGGTAAGTTAAGACCATTGACATTTAGGGATATTAATGTCCATTGTTCGTTGGTTCTTGTTTGTTTTGGATTTATTGTTGGTGGTGTCATTGTGTGTGTATTTTGCCCTCCTGCTTCTTTTTGTGTTTGGCAAAATTAGATTATCTATTGCCTGTGTTTTTGTGCATGTAGTTATGTTCCTTGGGTTGGAGTTTTCCTTCCAGAGCCTTCTGTAGTGCTGGATTTGTGGATATGTATTGTTTAAATCTGTTTTTGTCATGGAATATCTTGTTTTCTCCATCTATAATGATTGAAAGTTTTGCTGGGTACAGTAGTCTGGGTTGACATCCATGCTCCCTTAGTGCTTGTAGGGTATCTATCCAAGACCTTCTGGCTTTCAGAGTTTCCATTGAGAAGTCAGGTGTGATTCTAATTGGTTTGCCTTTATATGTTACTTGGCCTTTTTCCTTTGCAGCTCTTAATATTTTCTCTTTATTCTGTAGATTTGGAGTTTTGATTATTATGTGTCGGGGGGACTTCTTTTTGTGGTCCAGTCTGTTTGGTGTCCTATAAGCTTCTTGTACTTTCATAGGCATATCTTTCTGTAGGTTGGGGAAGTTTTCTTCTATGATTTTGTTGAATATGTTTTCTGTACCTTTGAGCAGTGTTTCTTCACCTTCTTCTACACCTATTATTCTTAGGTTTGGTCTTTTCACGGTGTCCCATATTTCCTGGATATTTTGTGTTAGGGATTTGTTGGACTTGAGGTTTTCTTTGGTTGATGAATGTATATCCTCTAGCGAGTCTTCAATAGCTGAGATTCTCTCTTCTGTCTCTTGGATTCTATTAGTTATACTCATGTCTTTAGATCCTGATCGTTTATCCAGTCTTTCCATTTCCAGCATCGCCTCATTCTGTGTTTTCTTTATTGTGTCTAATTCAGCTTTCATGCTTTGAACTGTTTCAAGAGCTTCCTTCACTTGTTTGGTTGTTTTATCTTGGGTTTCTTTAGCTTCTTTAAGAGATTTGTTTATTTCTTGAATTTTTTGGTTTGTCTTTTCCTCTATTTCATGTAATTTTTTGCTTGCTTTTTCTTCTATTTCTTTAAGGAATTTTCTTGTTTCCTCTTTGAAGGTCTCTATCATCTTGCTGAGATAATTTTTAAGGTCCATCTCATCTTCATGCACTATGTTGGGCTTTTTAGGTCTTGCTGGAGTGGAGTCCCTAGATTCTGGTGGTGTCATATTGGTCTTTCTGTTGTTGAGCGAGTTCTTATTCTGTCTTCTTCCCATATCTTTTCCCAGTGAGTGCAGGTAGGATCTCTCTATCTCCTCTTGTTACTCTGTAGTGTGTGTGGGCCAGGAATTCAATGTCCGAAGCTCTGGATGGTCTTGCCTCTCCTCGTAGTCTCCTCACTCTGAAGGAATTAGGCCTGGTCTGGTCTGTGATGAGTTGGCGGAAAGGCCGGCCTAATTGTTTTTTAACAGTTTATAACAAGTTGGAAGCTTTTTCTATGATTAGGATTCTAAAATTTTATCCCTGTTGAGATTGTATCTTAAAAATTTGTATTGAGTATTTAATATAGATTTTAAATATCAAATGTAAAACTTAAATAATTACCATCATACAATGGAAGTTTATTGTTTATTCTTTCAGTGTGAACCATTAAAAAACCATTAAAAAATATCAGTTTTTTCAGTGACTAAGGTTTTAAAAATAGCCAAAGCTTAATAAAGTTGGGGAAGACAATGAGGCTAGACATAACATCTTCAAGAGAGTTCTGTCAGCCTGAATGAACCTTAGGAGTTTCTAAGCCTTATTCATCAGTGGCATGTGGTTGTTGCTGCAGTCTCCATCCACTCTGGCAAATCTGAAGCTTCCTCCACACACTGTTTAGCTGGGGCATCAAGAGGAGCTCCTAACCACACCTCCACCACCAGGAGGGTCTCTCAATTCTGCTTTTCATCAGATGGCCCTCATCTACATTGTCATCCAGGATGAGATATGAGACATCTGCTCCAAATCTGACAATAAGTGATGCTGGGGCAGGATCTTGAACCCACGAATTGCTTGCATGGATGTCTGGCATCCTAAGGCAATTAGCATGTCTACATCATGTGTTTGTCCCTACTGCTCTCCTGAAATGTCTCTCTCTGCTTGGGGGTGATTCCGTGAAACTAATACAGCACACATGGATAGAAGGACAAAAGTGCAGGTGCTGGGGCCATGGCTCCTCCAGTTTCAGGTGGAATCTGATGCTCTCTTCTGGCCACTGCTGGAATTGCATGCAAGAAGTGTATAGCCCCTCAGCAGTCAAAACGCTCATACAATATAAATAAAAGCAATAAATCTTAAAAAAAAAAAAAGCAAAACCCTGAACTGAAGCATAGTTAAGCCCAACAGAACAACAAAAATAAAAAACAATGTCAGAACTATCTTAGAATTCATTCTGTCCGCTTGTGGTTACTAATGATGCTATATTTAAAGGAAACCAAACACACACAGCCCTGGTTTTCCTAATTTATTTTTTTAAACAGTTTATTGATTCTCTGTTGGTTTCACATCGTGATCCTCCTACCCATTCCCTCATATCTGTGCTCTTCTCTTTAAACCTCACCCCAAAACAAAATTTAAAGAAACACAAAACCCAAAACTAAAAACAAATACAAATCTAGGTGATGGGGCTGTAGTGTGACCCAGTGAGTCGCACATGTTTTGGTCCATACATGTTTTCTTGTAATTGTTCCAGGCCTCTGGCTTCTCTACACTAGAGATAATGGACCTTCACTTATACTCTTCTTGGATACCTGTTGTTCTCTGTGTCACGGAGATCCTGCTGCTTTTGATCTGCAGATCCCAGCCCTTCACATGCTCCAGCAGTTCCTAGATAAAGAGAATGTTAGTTTAGATAACTCATACCCAGCTTCTGGGCCTGGATTGTACCTGTTTGGTTTCCCACCACCTTTCCTCATGTGACCACCCAGACAAGCTCTTCAGCACAGCTCCAGCTAGTTCACCCAATACAGCAGGAAAAGGAAAGAGGCCAATTCTCCTGCTCTCATGCCCTCCCACCTGGCTCACACATATTAAGACCACAAGGAGCCAGCTCTACTGTTTTACCCAGTTAAGGTGGGGGGCCTACTCTCCCAGTGCTGCAGTTGGTGAGAGGCTGATCCAGCTATTCCATTCTCATGACCCAGATGCCAACTCTCCCACCAGCTGCAGGTGGTCTGTGCTCAGGTGGTGCAGGCATCTTTCCCTCACCCTTGCCAACACAAGACAGAAGTGGTGACTTTTGCTCTCACGCCATCAGGGCAGGGCCACCAGCACCCCACCAACAGGGTCAATTCTACTATGCTGCTTATTCCGGGTGCAGGACTCAGTCTCTCCAGTGCTATAGTTGGTGAGGACCTGGGCCAGTTCTCCCTAGTGCTACAGACACCACTAAGATACAGGAAGAAAGGAGAAGACCACATGCCTCCCCCAAAAATTGACAAGGAGAACCATTCACTTGGCATTAGCACTGGGCACTAGTCCTTAAAAGCTGCTTCCTACCTGCCATCTCACGTGACCCCTGCAAAGCACATGAGCCACAGACTTCTGACCTCATCCATGAAATCTCTGGGCTATTCCCTAAGTAGCTCCCTGCATAGCAACCCTCCTCGCATAAAGATATGTAGGTGTGATATGTGACTGACCCATCTCCCTTAGTGGACCACAGCTTCTATCAGAACAGGAAGGTTTGCTTGCCAATTATCCAGGGTCTTGAAGAAGATAACGAGAGAGAGAGAGAGAGAGAGAGAGAGAGAGAGAGAGAGAGAGAGAGAGACTTGTGAATGATCTCAGAAATGAATAATTGAATGGTACGTAGGTGGGAGTATGGACGTCTGGGTAGATGGTTACATGAGTGTCTCTATTTAAGGTTGGACAGGTGGGCAGCCTGCCCCCACTGCATCAGCTTATCTGATCCTGCTCAGCACAGGGGTCACAGATGTTCTCATGGACCTCCTTAAAGAGTTTCTTCACCTCCTCATAGGACTCTTGCAGGCCAATCTGCTCCTCTAACAGCTTTCTGTTCTTGATTCTCAACACATGTGCATTTTTTTCAGTGGCGTTAAATCTTGTAGAACCAGGCTGTTGAGGAAACTGAACAACCATCCAAAAATGATGAGCCCCATCCAGCCTCCATTTTCCATTTCTACTTCCAAGTACCACCATCCCAGAAAAGTCCCAGGCCCCCAGATAGCCCAAGAATGGAGCTCACAGTAGCCAACTCAGCATCACAAAGAGGCAGGACCAATCCAGAGAATAACCAAGTTCTAGAAAGACTCAAACTACTTCTGAAAACCATGGCACCAAAAGTGATAATGTGCCCCTGAGAACAGGATGCAGCCCCACCCTGGAAAACATCAGCAGGTTGAGGGCAAACACCCACTGAAGCAGGGCAGAGGTCCCAACCACAATAAATTCAATCTATGGGCCTATGGAAGCCAGGTCATTAAAATCTGGACCCCTGAGGCGGTGGGGTGCCTGACATCCCTGTTTTGAAGTAAACCATTTTCGTATCTAAGGGCTTCTGAGGCTGGCAGGACAACATTGTCTGCTCAGTGTCTTTTCACACATGGCAAAACGGAGTCCAAGAGTCACAAGTCCAAGGTCCACAGGCAGGCTGCTTGCTAAGAGGCAGACAGGCCAGAACCAGAGCCTCACTTTGGGTGGAACAAAAAGAGGGCAGAATCAGTCCCTCCCAAGCTGCATCAGGCACATACATGTAGGACTCATTCTCCTCAATCAGCCACTTGCACTTGTTCAAGGCCTCACTGATCTCGATGGGCAATTTCTGCAGGTCCGACATTACCTGCTTATGCTCCCTTTGCAGCATCTCAAGAGATTCAGCCTGTGGTAGAGAAAAGAACCCCATAAACACAGGATTCAAGGATCATATGAAAACATGTGTGTCCTGGACAACCTAAGCCCAGGAGATGCCACAGCCTGGCACCTATACACTGGGAACCCTGGGTGCTTATTAAAGTTACTATCCAGTCCCCAGGCCAGAAGAGGCAGGGTGTTCAAAGGGAGTTATCCAGGGCTGCATGAGCACCCTCAATGGGCTTCGTGCTATAGATTAGCTCTTTAGGAAGTTCCCAGGAGTCTGAACCATATATCTGGCCCATGGTTACCTTCCTCCTGTCTGCAGAACCAGGATTCTCATTCCAGGGTTCCTATTGCTACACTATGTACAAAAGCACACAATTGGTCTTTCCAGGGAGGGGTCCCAACTTCAGAATGACTTTATAAACCCCACAGGGGATTCCAGTGTTCCATCGTGGTGAGCATAGTGGCCAGGAGTTGTGCTGCTCAAAGTGGAGAGCAGCCTCAGCACTGGCATCCCCTAGAAACTGTGATAATGGCAAATCTTCAGGCCCTGCCACAGACCCCAGACTCCCAGGAGTACACACATACACACACGTCCTCTACCTCCCCACACAAACCATATACAATCAGGTTGCCCATGAAATGCAAGGAGATGGCATTTCTCAGAGTATAGGGAAGTAAACCAGACAGGAGTAGTGAGGAGCTATAAGCCTTGCAGCCATAAAGTGAAATTGATGAATGGGACCAGGGTCCTCCAGCTCTGACAGCAGCTTTCAGCACACAATCTGCTGATGAAGTACAAAGACTCACCACAAAACTCTCAGTGCCTTGCATGTTGCACAAGACAACACATCTCATGGCCTCTTGAAATGCATTGATTAGAGATCACACACTACTGCCCTATCCTCACACTGTGATTCAGGCTACAGGCTCTGCTTTTCATTTGGAGGAAACAGAAGAAACTGTGAACCCACCTCTCTCCTACCCAGGCTCCATGTTCTGCCTCTCTGGTGCACTCAGGAAAATTAGTTTAGGCACCAGTACGCCATGGAGGTATAGCCTCCTGATCCTTAGGAATGCTTGGTTTGACACTGTGGGTCAAGATAGTCAGCAGAGAACTGGAAATAATGACTACCTGTTGTTCAAATTCTTGTTGATATAATTGTCCAAGATTCCACACAGCTCAATTTGCTCATATGTCACACTCTGTTGCTGAATGGTAAGTTTCTCCAACTCTGTCATCTGCTGATCCTGCTCAGTGAAGGTGGAGAGTTGGGATGGTGCCTCCCCAGTAGTCCCTGCTGGTAGATAAAGACAGATGAACTTAAATTCTTCAATGGCATAGAACTAGGAGAGTCCATGTTGAGTCCCACAAGGAAGCCTAAGGAAGAGGAAGTGCTAGGGACCCAGTGCAAAGATCAGGGCAGATACCCTCAACCTGGGGTCTGAGATCTATGTCTGTAATTCACACACCATGGACAGGCATATGTGTCACTCCCTAATACAGTCCTGTGGCTCTGGTAGTCATAAGTGGCCTGGCCATATGGATTTGGAGTTCAGTGTCATGTCATATCTGATGTGATGCAGGTAAATCCTGTTGTCCCTAGAACTTAGCAGCACCATGTCCTGATCATGTGTCCAGGACCAAGGCATCTGAATATCAAAGGCCCTGTTACATGGCCAGGTGAGTTTCTCTTCCTTCTTATTGGCATCAGGTTCTCATGGAAATTTAATGAATCCACTTATGATGAAGTGAAGCAATACCCTATCCAGAGAGGGACACCAAATTAGTCAATCTGCTCCTCCTGTCTCAATTTGCTACTCAAAAGAAATGAAGGCGCTCCCAGTAAAACAACTTCAGTCTGGAAAATTCATGGCTCTCTTAAACTAACCATCAGAAACTCTAGACTCTCGATCTTCTCTTTAGAAACTCAGAGGAGGAGGATAGTCCTATTGCTCTCCAAAGCTCCCAGCTGAGCGGCACTACCAGAAGGTCCAGATCTAGTTCACCTCCTCCAGGAAGCTCCCAATCCCCCTGCTCAGAATTCACTGTGCTTTCTCAAGAAACATTTATTTCTCCATGTTTTCCATTCTCTCTCCCAAGCAGCCTTCTCAGTCTTGCCAACATGTCTATGGGCACTGAACAAAAAATCCACAGGCATTTGGTATTGCCACAACACTGGTGACATCACAGAGAATACCCAGGCTCTCCAGGATACAGTAGAATCTCCAGGGAAGGGACTATTAGGGTCAGAGTCAGCAGCCCTCAAATATCTACTAACTGGCTCTTCTGCAATTCACCTGAAGCCATGTGGCCCTTACCAGGAGCCTTCCCATAACGCAAGGGAAGATCTCAGTATCTCCCCCTTACACAGCAACAGATCTCTCTGTGCTTCATTGGAATATTTTCACTACTTCAAGTGTGGGAATTTGAACACTCTGCTCCAAGCACAGGCCAGGAAATGGCTCATCACTTCTTGAGATCTCTAATTAATAGCATGAGAAACAGTGGTTGCTAGGGAATCAGATCAGAATGGTGGGAAGGAAAGAATAGTCCTCTGATGTGAACAAGCACATTATGAAGAATCCACAAGGTTGTAACAGCATGTGGGTGTGGTGGGAAATTGTGGGTGTCCTATGAAAACAAGAAAAGCCCCAGAGTTAATGAGGAAACTTCCCTAAATCATCAGCAGAATACTGTCCAGCCATCATGATGTTAGCAAATGTGTGGTCAACTAGTGACATGTCAGAGTGGAGATGCCAAGGACTGGGGCTCTCCATGTGAGCCTCAGACACAAGAGCAAACACTCCCAGGAAGAGTGATGGTCCATTCCTGCACTCAAGATTAAGGAAAGAAGAATGGCTAGTGAGAGGCCTGACACAGATATGGAAAGGCATTTTGGGGGAAATCAAATGTGTCACAGTCATGGGGAGGGTAAGTAGTGTTTTATTGCTACAGAGCTTCACCAATAGCTACACAAAAGCAAATTCCTTGATCTGGAGCTACATGTGGAATACACTTGCTCTTAGGAAAGGTGCCACAGCCAGCTTAAATTACAATATTCACTGGAGCATGATAAGGGCAGGCACAGTGTTGGGAGCCATAAGTTAAGGGGCCATTCAGAGCAGTGGAAACTACAGGTCCTTGAAGGACTTGCCACCTGGCAACTGCTGCCCCTAGCTGTTCTATTCCTGGAAGAGATAAGCAGCTCCGAAGACAAGAAACATAGGAGGCTTTCAGGTAACAGGCATTTTTTAGATAGCCTTATGCAAAACACCAGGTGCATTAACTCCCTGCTCCCTCCTCAGTTCCTCCTCCATGCGGCCCTGCGGTCCATCCCGGGAGCCCCACCGCCAGCGGCCTTGCTCCCTTCTCCCTCCTCCCTCCCTCCCTCTACATTCCCTCCTTGCCACATCCCTATATAAGTCTTATTATTCCCTCAATAAAGTGAGACCTTGACAACAGAATTTTCCTTGGTCTCCTTTCTTTCTCTCGCCCATGATATCTTTCAGGCAGTACCTCTTCAGACCCTGGAATAACTGGACCCGAGGGACAGGTCAGCAAAGGTCACAAGAGGACAGATTATTAGGGGTCATTTGCACTACAGCTTTCCCAGAGCCCCTCTTTACACTTTTAAATTTACTGACAACCCTGAAATAAACAGTTAGCACCATGTTCAGCCTGGATTGTAAATTCTCCAGATGTTTGGACCATGGCTTCATACATGTACTTAGTGGTTCCCCAAACAAATAAATTACATGGGTAAACTGTGTCCTTCCAGAAGTTAAATCACACTGACAAGCCATGGCATACAAGGTTAGCTATCTCCATAATACCCAGTTCTAGAAATCAAGGGACAATGCCTGGTCTACACACTACTTCATCTCAGCCAAACCTGACACACTGAAGGATGTGCAGGAAATGTCTGATAGATGAGACTTTGCCCTAGCAGGTTTGCAAACCCAGATTGAGTCTCCCACTGTGTGGATGTGAGTTCTCCCATCTCTCTATAAGGAGGTGGATGTCTCAGAAGTGAGCTGGTCTCCACCGTCTCCCTGCATGAGGTGACCCATGGGACAGCCCACTCTAGCTTATTCACAGCTTCAGAGTAAGGACCTTGGCTGAGGAGTCCTTCAGAGCCATGTGTTTTCAGAAGCCAGGAGAATATTGCTACTGTCACAATCTCTCAGGTGCTGTAGAGATGCCCACGTCACTTGTTCTATGCTTCAGAGTCTCATGTTAATAGAGAAGCCATGCAGGGACCAAACAGAGTCACCAGATTCACAAAGGCATCCTTACTAAAAAACCAGGACACCCAGAGCTGTCAGAAAGGGGACAGTCTCAGTCCAGGTCCACTGGCTCTAACAGCTCTCAGGCTGAACTGGAGATCTGTGTGCCATCAACAGCTGGTAACTCAGAAATCTTAGGGTCAATGCAATATAAGAGCGCATGGTGGCTCCGGCCCTGCTAGTGACTGTCATGTAAACTATGAGGACCTCAGGCTTTGTCAGGGCACTCTCCTGTCCTAACTATTACTGGTACACAACCTAAAGCACTGCAGTGGGGGAGAATTCAGTCATTGTACTGAAATCTCAATAATGTCTCTGTGCCTCTCTCTCCATTCAGAGTGAAAGCACAGGGTCCTTAGCACAAGGGCTACAGCCTTGTCAATTACTGACTCAGCCAAACTACCATCATGAATCCTTGATCTGGCTCTACTCTTTAGGAGCCCAGAGAAGCAGAATAGGCCTCTTGCTTCCCAGAAGCTCCCAGTTCCTGAGCCCCAGCCCTGGAAGGCTCAAGCCTACCCACATCCAGAAAGATCCATAACCCCTTCTCTGAACTCACTGTGTCTTCCCCAGGACCATTTGTTTCTCCATGTTTTCCAGTGAGCCTGCTTCCTTCTGCCTCACTCTGGTCTCTCCATGGTGTCCACTTGCTCTCCCAAGTAGATGTCTAAGTCTTGACATCATGTCTATAGGCGAACCTTATAGGCACTGAACGAATGTCCTAAGGGCACTTGGTGTTGCTACAACACTAGTGACATCACAGGGAATTCCAAGCTCTCTAGGATACAAAGGAATGTCCAGAGAAGGGCCTGCTGATGTCATGGGGCACAGCCTTTGCCTCCTTGTTAATGAGTTCTCCCTGAACTGACCAGAAGCTGAGGTTTCCTTTCTAGGAGTCTCTGCTGTTCCACAGGGGAAGCCATTCTGTCCTCATCCTTCCAAAGCTAGAGATTCTCTTTGCTTGACTAGAATCTTTTCACTATTTCACCCGCAGG
Source organism: Cricetulus griseus (assembly GCF_003668045.3). NCBI lineage: Eukaryota > Metazoa > Chordata > Mammalia > Rodentia > Cricetidae > Cricetulus > Cricetulus griseus. Next base: position 187,491,367 of record NW_023276807.1, on the reverse strand, counting down.
GAGCTGAAGACTCATTTTATAAACACTGCCCACAGTTTGCACTTCCACTCCTTCACAACCATACACAATAATATGAGAAATAACACACGAGGAGGAATTAGGTCATGATGATGAGGAAGTGGAGGGTTGAGTGCTCTGAAATGAACAGGCACCTGGGGAAGGCTAAGGTAAAGGAAAGGTGGCCATTGAGAATCTGTGAGCTGAGACTGTTATGAGAGCCAAACTGCTCTAGAATGTCCTCTCTTCATGCCCGATTAGTCAGTGCTCTCTAGAGTAACAGAAGTTATAAAATGAATTTCTGCATAAATACAAGGGGATTTGTCGGAATGGATTACTGGTTGTGCTCTAGTTAAACCAAAAATGGCTGGCTATGATGGAAAGTCCAAGAGTCAAGTAGTTGCTCAGTCCACACGGCTGGGTGTCTCAGCTGGTCTTCAGTATATGCTAGAATCCTAAAGTAGTAGGCTATCTCAACTAGATGATGAGACAGCCTTAGTAGACTTCCTAGGGGGGGACTTACCCTCTCCATGAGGCAGATTGGAGGAGGTGGGGAGTGAAAGGTTTGGGAGAAAAAGAGGGAAGGAAACTGGGAATGGAATGTAAAAAATAAAAAAAGAAACAAAAAATATGAAAAGAAAAATGTAACAACAACAAAAAAGAAGTAAATACCATCTTTCTCCTGTCAGAATGTCTAAAATCAAAAACACCAATGATAACTTCTCCTGGAGAGGATGTGGAGAAAGGGGAACACTCCTCCACTGCTGGTGGGAGTGCAAACTTGTACAGCCACTTTGGGAATCAGTACGGTGATTCCTCAGGAAAATGGGAATCAGTTTACCACAAGATCCAGCAATTCCACTCTTAGGCATATACCCAAAAGAAGCACGTTCATACAACAAGGACATTTGTTCAACTATGTTCATAGCAGCATTGTTTGTAATAGCCAGAACCTGGAAGCAACCTAGATGCCCCTCAACTGAAGAATGGATGCAGAAAATGTGGTAATTTACTCAGTGGAGTACTACTCAGCAGAAAAAAACAGTGGAATCTTGAAATTTGCAGTCAAATGGATGGAACTAGAAGAAACCATCCAGAGCAAGGTAACCCAGTCACAAAAAGACAAACAGGGTAGGGTATGTACTCACTCACATATGGATTTTAGACATAGAGCAAAGAATTACCAGCCTACAATCCACACCACCAGAGAAGTTAGGCAACAAGGAGACATGTATGTCTCTAAGAGAGACATACATGGTCCTCTGTCGAAGGGGAAAGGGACAAGATCTGTGCAAATTGGGTGCGTGGCGGAAGGGGAGAAGGAGCTAGGAGAATGAGAAGGAGAGAAGAGGAGGGGTGAGGAGGACATGAGGGAGCAGGAAGGTTGTGTAGGGGGAAGAATAGAGCAAAATAAGAGATACCATCAGAGAGGGAGCCAGTATAGGTTTAAAGAGAAATCAGGCACTAGGGAAATGTCTGGAGATCTACAAGGATGACACCAACTAACCATCAAAGCGACAGAGGAGAGGCTACCTTAAATGCCCTCTCCTGATAATGAGATTGATGACTGACTTATATGCCATCCTAGAGCCTTCATCCAGCAGCTGATGGAAGCAGAAGCAGACACCCACAGATAAACACTGAACTGAACTGGAATCCAGCTGCAGAGAAGGAGAAGTGATGAGCAAAGGGGTCAAGACAAGGCTGGTGAAAACCACAGAAACAGCTGACTTGAACAAGGGGGAGAGCTCTTGGCCCCCAGACTGATCACTGGGAAACAAGCATGGAACTGATCCAGACCCCACGAATGTGGGTGTCAGTGAGGAGGCCTTGGAAATCTATGGGACCTCTTGTAGTAGTTCAGTACTTATCCCCAGCATAGGAATGGACTTTGGGAGCCCATTTTACATAGAGGGATACTCCCTCAGCCTAGACTCATGGGGTAGGGCCTAGGCCCTATCCCAAAGGCTATGACAGACTCTGAAGACCCCCCCCCCATGGAAGACTTCATTCTCCCTGGGGAGCAGAATTGGTATAGGATAGGTAGTGGGGGACAGGGGAGAGGGGAGGGAGGGGGAACTGGGATTGACATGTAAAACAATCTTGTTTCTAATATAAATTTTAAAATGGAGAAAAAAAAAGTAGTAGGTGCTAGGCGGTGGTTGTGCACATCTTTAATCTCAGCCCTCGGGCGGCAGAAGCAGGCAGATCTCTGTGAGTTCAAGGCCAGCCAAGTCTACAGAGCAAGTGCCAGGATAGGCCCCAAACCCTGTCTCGAAAAACCAAAAAAAAAAAAAAAAAAAAAAAAAAAAAAAGAAAGAAAGAAAGAGAGAAAGAAAGAAGTAGGCTGTAATGCTAGTGAAGGAAGGGATGTGCTAACAAGGAAAGAGCAAGCAGGCAAAGAGGAAAACCTTCCTTCTCCCATATCCTTCTACTAACTTCCAACAGAAGCCATGGTCCAGATTATATTTGGATTAAAGGTCTCTGTTAAAGGTATGACTTCCTACCTTAAAGATCAAGACTAGAAGTAGCTCTTCATACTTCCAATGAAGCAGAATCTCCCATATGTGTGCCCTATAAAGTTTTTGGTTTTAGTTAATACCAGATGTAGTCATGTTGGCAACAAAAAAGCCATATCACATTAGTATGCCCCTCTTCAGTAATAATATTCTTGAGCAAATGGCTCCTAGAAGCCATTAAGCGTACCCATTTCCTGCTTGAACGCCAGGCTCCATGCTGGAATAAATATAAGGGAAGAAGACCCCAGGTGTACTCAGAGAAAGAGGAAGTGAGGCATAGGGCAGCTGCACTGAGGTTACAGGGTGCCAGAGAATGTGGAAGTATCAGGTGGCTCCCCAAAATTCCAAGGCATCTTTCTCCTACAAGATTTATGCTCAGAAGCATCACTCCATTTTAAAGACAAGAAAACCAACCCACTCCACTGTTCCTAGATGCTTATGCTGTGGGTTAGATCTGGCCTGCATTGTGAACAGGGGTATTGTGGTGGTTTAAATAAGAAAATGTTACATTACATATGATAGCCGTAGACTTAACTTAGTGCAGTCACAAAATCACTCTAAAACTCACACTTATAAAAGTACCCCTTAAGATGAGGAGCCATTTCTAAAGACAACACAAAGAATGGGAATACAACAAGAAAGGGCCACCTGTTTGAAAGGTTCTAGTGGTGCTTTCAAGAGCCACTCTGCCACATCTGACCAAGACTTTTTAGGCCATTGCTCTCAAAGTTCCAATCATAGGCCAACAGTTTACTAAAGATGAGGAGTGACTAAGTCACAATCAATATAATATCATACCTTTCTATTATTTGCCATTTTTAGGATAGGGTTTGTAGAGAAGTTCATTCCCTCAGCTAAACTCCTATCACATCACTTCTATCTGGGTTTCAGCTCAGCTTTACATTACAGAAATTAGCCAGAGTGTCGTCACTGCATTGAATCACACAGGAGTTCAGTTATGCAGGATTCATTATAGAGCTATGCACAACAGCTCATTACAGACTGTAACTCTTTGCTTTAGTCTACACTTCCCTAACCTCAACAACTATTTTCTCTATCTGGCCTGTTTATACTGCAAGATATAACTTTTAAATCTTTCTTACTGAGCAATAATGTCTCTAGTATATTTTATTGTGTATTATATCTTTCCAGGTTTTTAAGGTAAAAATGAATTACTCTATGACCAAAACAAAGCAGATTGAAAATTTAATCCATTTTTTAAGTTTTGTTCATTATTTGATGTGTGAGGGTTTTGTCTGCTTTCATGTGTGTGCACCATGTGCATGTGATGTCCACAGAGGTCAGAAGAGGGCGATGGATTCCCTGCAGCCAGAGTTACAGGTGGTTGTGAGCTGCTGTGTGGGTGCTGGGATTCACACAGAGGTTCTCTGGAAGAACAGCCAGTGCTCTTAATGCTGAGTCAAGTCTCTAGCCACAGAAGCTAATTTTTATCACAAATGAGGGCAGTTTTTGTAACAGTACAGAAAACGTGATGATGATGATTTTAGAGTAGTTACAGTGGGAATGAAAGGAACCAGCATGTTAAATGTACAAATGATAGAGTTCCCCCAGTGCTGGTCTGTGCAGGGAGAGGGTGCTGGAGCCAGGGTGCAGAGCTGCACTCTAGTTGCTCCTCTGCCCCCACACAAAGCTGCTACTTGCTCCCTCCCCCCTCCTCCTGGGTCCTGTAAGCAAAGGGTCCACCCCTCCTTGACCCTTGCCAGGAGGTATAGAATGTTATTTTTGCTGGCTTGAGGCGGGTCTTGCTACACAAAGGCTCCTCCCAAACTGCATATTTTCAAGTGAAGGGAGAAGTGACAGTTTTCTCATGGCTCCCCTGAGCTGGGCAGCCTTACTTATTATCCCAAGAACAAGTTGGAGCTGCGCCAAGAGTTCCACCATTGGCTTCTGCCCTTAAGGCCCTGGCTGCCATTTCATCTGAACTCTAACTAAGGCTTTCAAGTGAAAGAAGAGATGGAATGCTGTTCTTAGCTACTGGCGCTGGGTTGATGTTTTCCTTTTCTTTTTCTTTTCTTTTTTTTTTTTTTAACTAGCGTTATAAACTAATGTGAGACCTAAACAAGTGTCTGGTATTTTTTGTTCTACCCACACCACAAACACTGTTCTGAATATTTGGTTACTCATACACAAATTTCATGAAAGAAGAAGAAATAAACTGAAAATGCTGAAAAGGAAAGCCCTCCCAGAAGAGTGCCAGCCCATGCACTCTGCAGGGCAACTAAGTATTCCTATCGCAGTGTCACCTTGCCTGGTTCCCCCTGAATCACCTCTTTGAATGCCTCCTGGGTGCCCTCTTGGCTCGTCCTGCAGCATGGAGAGTCAGCTGAAGATTGGCAGGCTATGACCACTGAAGCTTCCTATTCTCAGCAAGTCCAACAGGGAATCCTGAGCCTGGGGGTCACATTGAGTTCATGGGACTTGGACAGCTAGGCTGCAGCTAGAAGCCCAAGGGTGACAAGTTCAGTTCAGGGACCTAGGTGAGGGCCACATATTGGGCAGCATGGAGCCAGCCATGCGCTGTGCAGGTTTTGGTAGTAGAGGAAGTCCTGGCCACAGTAAAAGCAAGAGGACCACAGCCTCATGCCGATGTCGGGGTGTGCGGCTCCAGGATCTGCCAGAGTTTGCACAGTGACCCAGGGCACCTGAGCATGCTCACTAGCCGTGATCAAAGCTGTACCACAGGCTCAGGCATCCGATCTGGCCACTACTTGATGCCTGGTGGTGGAGGTGGTGTTGGTGGGTCTGCAGTAGCAGCTGCTGCCCCACAGCCCCACTTTCCTTAAGCAGCCCCAGAGCTCCTGCTCTTGAACCTCAGAGGTGCCATGGCCTTAGGCACCCTGATCTGAGGCTCCTTTGCAGCAACTGCCGAGGGAGCTGTGCTTCTCTAGGTCCCTGGGAGACAGGAAAACCTGATGACAGCGCGAGCCCAGTGTGTTGCCTGCTTGGCCCCTTCTTGTGCCAACAAAGCTTTTGTCTGGGGTCTGGATGTGAGCAGCCTCATCACACAGTGCTCCTCCCAGACCACAGCTTCTCCTACTACCTCAGCCAGCAGCAATGCTGGGGGCCTCCTGCTGCCCTCACAGCCCTTGGGCTTTCAGTGGCTGATTTTGTCAGAGTTGCTTATTCACTCATCACCGTCCCCCGAGACTTGCTGTGGTACCTCTACAGCTACCTGAGTGGCTTGCTGAGGTCAGCAGTCTCAGTGGCTCCAAGGCCCCCAGTCTGGACCCCTGCCAATGCCTGCCATCTTCAGACACTGCCCTCGAGGGGTTGGGAGAGGAGTGCAGAAGGAAGTGGGTGGGGGTGACACTGCCACAGGACAACTTGCTGGCCAGACTGAGTACTTAATTCAAACTCTGCTGGGAGGGTCTTCATGTTCCCTGTTAGTTTTTTCATCTCATTGTTTTAGCTTTGGTGTCGTTGTTGTTTAACAGATTTTTGTTTTTGTTGAAATAAAAGTCAATGACTTTTTGTAACAAAAGCCAAGCTGCACTCTTACTTCTCTTTTGCCCCCCAGTCTACAAGGCTGCCTTCTCACTCCTCCTGGGCCCTGTAAGATCTTTCAATACATCTCTGCCCCTTTCCATTCATTAGTCTTGGCTTGAGCCAGGCCCTGCCTTACAGTTACGACTCCCACCCAATGTCCAGCAATATACATGTTCTTACCCACCCCGTGCCCAGTCCGGACAGTTGCTCACCAATGTTCCAAGGAACCGCTAACTTGGCAGCTGGGGCCTGCAGGAGCAAGCAGCCTGGCCTCCTACTGGCAGCTCAAGAAGCCTTTAGGGCAGTGCCATGGCACTGGTCAACAAGGAAAGCAAATTCCTGGACTGCTCATTCAGGGAGAAAGGCAAGGCCAGCCAGTACCACCTACTCCAGCTTTGACTGTGGCCAGGGCTTCCTCTACTACCAAAACCTGCACAGCGCATGGCTGGCTCCATGCTGCTCAATATGTGGCCCTCACCTAGGTCTCTGAACTGAACTTGACACCCTTGGGCTTCTAGCTGCAGCCTAGCTGTCCAAGTCCCATGAACTCAATATGAACCCCAGGCTCAGGATTCCCTGTTGGACTTGCTGAGAATAGAAAGCTTCAGTGGTCATAGCCTGTCAATCTTCAGCTGACTCTCCATGCTGCAGGAGGAGCCAAGAGGGCACCCAGGAGGCATTCAAAGAGGTGATTCAGGGGGAACCAGGCAAGGTGACACTGCGATAGGAATACTTAGTTGCCCTGCAGAGCGCATGGGCTGGCACTCTTCTGGGAGGGCTTTCCTTTTCAGCATTTTCAGTTCATTTCTTCTTCTTTCATGAAATTTGTGTATGATTAACCAAATATTCAGAACAGTGTTTGTGGTGTGGGTAGAACAAAAAATACCAGACACTTGTTTAGGTCTCACATTAGTTTATAACGCTAGTTAAAAAAAAAAAAAGAAAGAAAGAAAAAGAAAAAGAAAGGAAAACATCAACCCAGCGCCAGTAGCTAAGAACACCATTCCATCTTTTCTTTCACTTGAAAGCCTTAGTTAGAGTTCAGATGTGAGATCTCTCACCTGGGAAGAGCTTCCTAATGCTTTTTCTCAGACCAGTGTCAGCCAGCTAGTGGCCATCTTCCTAAACCATAATATCCAGAATTCAATATAATGCCAAGAACAGGCTTTGGTAAGAGTAGCCAACCCTCTGCCTGGCTTCCTGAGATTGTTTTCCTTGTTTTTGTTTTGAAACAAAGTTACAATTGTCTGGGGGTTGGTGAACTCTTGCTTTCCAAAGTTTGATACTGGCTTCCTTGCCACCACGAAGTGGGTGCTTATCTTAGAGCCTTTTCTTCTGCTCTTTGGAAGCCTTGAGCAGTGCTCAGTTGTTAATTGTTCGGAAAATGGGCTTTATTTTTAGCATTTTCTGAGTTGAATCCCACCACTGCACCACAATTCGATAAGAAAAATTTATTTAACTTATTTATTACCTTGTGAAATGTATACATTAAAGATACTTTTTTTCATACAGTTGCTCATACTATATTTATTATGATTAAAAAAGAGATACATATTCTTTTATATGTTAAATTATAATGGGTATTATTAATTGGGGGCCCTTTCTTACTACTATAAGCATTTTATAGCTACACTTGGGTAGTTTATTGAAAACAACTAAGAAAAAAATCTTACTTTAAGAGTTTGTATGTATGGTTAGAGTTACCCCAAGATATTTTATGTTGTTTGTGGCTATTGTGAAGGGAGATGCTTTTCTGACGCCCCCATCCCAACCCCAAGCACACTTCCAGCCTTTGTGACTGTCTCTGAGCCCCCAGAGCCACTACCCTCAGTGCCTCTAGATCCCCCGTTGTTGAGTGTCTTATAGAAAGGTGTCAAGGAGTTCTTCTCAGAAGATCATTTGAGTTAGGTGACTTAGGAAAGGATGAAGAGATAGCCTTGCTCTGGATTCCATATTGTGAGAAGATAGGACAATGCTTTGATGGGACATCTAAATTATCTTCGTCTAGGAGGCTGTGAAGGAAGAGTAGGGCTGGAGCCATAATCAATTGAGAAGGACCACTTGTGTTTGCTAACAGAATAGACTACTTTATGGCTGGCCTGTGCTCTTGATTTTGTCTTTCCTTAGACATTTTACTGGTTAGTTTATACTGTCAACTTGACACCTGGAAAAAGAGAACCTCAACTGTGAAATTTCACAGGCCAGATTGGCCTGTCATCATGTCTGTAAGAGATTATCTTAGTTGATGACTGACGTAGGAGGGCCCGGCCAACTGTGGGTAGCACCATACCTAGGCAGGTAGAAGTTAGTTGAGCATGAGCCAGTGAGCAAACCAGTAAGCTGTGTTCTCCCATGGTTTCTTCTTCAACCTCTTGCCTTGTGTTCCTGCCCTGACTTTGCTTCACAATGGACTGACCTGAAGGGTAAGCCAAATAAACACTGAGAATAGAGTGGTGCCCTGCACTAGTGAGCTTTTCATTTCTCTAACAGAATACTTGAGAAAGTCAATGGACAGGAAGAAAGACTTACTTGGTTTCAGAGATTTCAGTCCAGGGTTGGCTGGCTCCATTGTTTCAGGCCTATGAGGAACAAGTCTGCTCACCTTATGGTGGCCAGGAAGCAGAAGAGAGGGGCCAAGGACAAGAAATAATAAGGTTTAGTAAGTACAGCAGACATTTCTTGTGGCAGCACACTCCTGTTGTGATATTTTGTTTGTGTTCTGACAAATAAAGCTTGCCTGGAGATCAGAAGGCAGAGCTAGCCACTAGATAACCATAGAGGTCTGGAGGTCTGAACAGAGATAGGAAGTGACAACAAAGGGCAGAGACAGGAAGTGATAAGTTGGAGCATAGACAGGATCTTTGCCTTTTGAGTCTGAGGATGTCAGAAAGGTAAAAATTGATTGTGGAGTGTCAGAGGAAGGCCCGCACCTCAAGTTCAGGAGGAGTGTCAGAGGGAGACCTGAGACACAACCCAAGAGCAGCATCAGGGTCCTGGGAGCAGCGTCAGAGGTAGGCCCAAGCAACTGGCTCAGAAGCAGTGTCAGAGGGAAGCCTGATGTGGGATAATATTCTTGTTCACTGATTGGTCAGCAGCCAGACAGGAAATATAGGCAAGGATAGCAGATTAGAGAATTCTGGGAAGAGGAAAGGAGAGATGCAGCTGCCAGCCAGATGCAGAGGAAGCAAGATGAGAATGCCTTACTGAGAAAAGGTACTAAGCCATGTGGCTAAACATAATTAAGAATTATGGGTTAAGTTGTAAGAGCTTGTTAGTAATAAGCCTGAGCAATAGGCCAAACAGTTTATAATTAATATAAGCCTCTGTGTATTTATTTGGGAATGAATGGTTATAGGACTGGGCAGGGCAGAAACTTCCATCTACCCAGGCCAGGAGCAGCAAGTGACCACTGGGTGAGACTACAGCGGTGGCTTCCAGAAGCTATCGCAAGAAGTTCCTCTGGAAAAGAGCACCTGTGTCCCAGCCAGCATCCACTACCATTTCTTGATTGGACATACCCCACTGCTACAGGAACCCCTGGACACTCAGTCCCACCTACACCGGAGTCGTGGTCTGCCTCCAACATGAGAAGCATCCTCCGGAGCTGTAGCCCCACCTACACCTCTGGAGCAACCACCTGAGCCTTGGGTCCATTTCCATGAGGAGGAGCGATCACTGAAAGCTCTGTTCTGCATGAACCTGAAGGAGCAGTCAATGGAGCCACATCCCCCAACTATGCCAATTGGAGAAAGAGAGACCCTCTGAAGCACAAGCTCCACCTATACCGATTAGAGGAAGAGATGCACAGACAGCAAAATAAGAACACACTCAACAATATAAAGAGCAGTGGCAAGGCAGGACAGAACTCTTTGGACTCTCTGAATCCCTGGGGTGGGGGAGGAGGGAAGTCAGCATTAGTAACAGACAGTTTCCCCTAGTACCTGTCACTGTGCTCCACTTAGTAGGTGCTTGTGTTGAACACTTGAAACAATTTAAAAGAGGGAAAGGCTTCTTTTAGCTCCTGGGTTCAGAGGGTTTGGACCATGGTCATCTGGCTTTTGTTTCTGGGCCTGTGGTTAAGGCAGAGCACCATGGCACGAGCAGAGCTGATTGGCTCTTGGAAGCCAGGAAAGGGGGAGGGGCAGAAAAGAGCCTCTTTAAGGACAAGCTCTAGTGTTCTTTCTCCAACCATACTACACCTCCCAAGTTTTCTATGGCCTCCCAGGGAGGGGGCGGGCTGCAGGCCACACCAGCTGCCACAGCCACGGCTTTATATCTACTTGAAATAGATGGCACGACTATGGAGGAATTGACTACTTAAATGTCAATTGAGTGGTAAAATTCACATGTACTTAGGGTCACCATGTTGGGCAGTGCCAGTTTATAACACAGAAACCCTGATAACCTTGGGACTTTGAGACAGAGAAAATGGGAGACATCACTGAAGCCAGTAGCGGGCTGTGTTTGCCCCAGACCTCCAGATGAAGGTCCAGCGAAAGTCAGTTGCCCTTAGACATTCACATTAAGTAGGCTGCCCCTTGGGAATGAGAGCACATAAGCACAGAGATGCTTTTGGCTCTGGAGGCCTTTCTGCAAGCTGGCCAGGTCTTGAGCAGGAATCCAGTGGAGCTCTGGCTCCTCCTAGTGGCCCCAGTGAGAATTGCCTCCACTTCAATTCCTCCCTTCCCCCTTCCTGGGACTACCCCTTCAGACCAACCAGAACAACTTCACCCAGGAACGGAAATCAGCTAGAAATAGCCAACTCAAAGCCACATCAGAACATAGCAGAAAGGAGCTTAAAGATCATTTCTTCGACACCCTAAACCCAGGTTAATGAGGTGACCGGTATGGTATCTCTCTGGCCTCTCTGCCTTTGGCTCTGACCTGCAGAGTCCACAGATGGGCTAGGAGCATCCCAGCAATAAGAAAAACAGGAGCAGATGGTTCCTGGTCAAGGTCAGGCCTTCCTTCTGCCTCTTTATGACAACCCAGCAATTCCTTAAAATTGCTGATGTAGTGAGTGTTCGGTAAAGAGAGCAAAGCCGCCACCCACCAACTAGCCACACGTACTTTTGGGTCACTAATTGTCGAAAACTATCATTCCCACTTTGCTTGTTCTTAAGGATTTCTGTGATGTAATTCTAGTTTTTGGAAACTCCATTGGGGAAAGAAAGGTAAATTAGTGAGCTCCTGTTGAGAAAATAGTGAAATTAAAACGCTGTGAGTGGTGGTGCATGCCTTTAATTCCAACACTTGGGAGGGAACGGGAAGCCTGTGTCTGTGAGTTCTGGGCTATCCAGGGCTATCTAGTGAGACCCTGTCTCAGAACAGAAACCCCATGTCTCCCCGTGTATGTCAGGGTTAGCACTTAGAAACAAAATGCTTTCTGCTCGATTGACTGACTGTCCATCTGGGGGTGACTACTGACAACATTTGATACTTTATCTAGCACATAGGTAAAGTCCTTCACGTCCAACTTCATTAATTTTTGCCCCCCTCCTCCCATAACTCAGCATGGTATGGAAGTCACTTAACCAAGCCAGTTGGACCAACCATCAGTAGGTTGCACTCTGCTAGGCCTATGTATGCTACGTGTAGCAGACTTTTGTTTAAGGTCAAAAGTTCAAGATTTTAGCTCTGATGAGCTGCTTTCCTGAAAGCATTTAGATAGTACATTGTTGGGCACAAATGAGACTCATGAAGGGATCAGGGAATCAGTCGTAACAAACGCTGGGTGTGAATTATACCATCTCAGCAACTAGGAAGAAGAAATGGCAGGAGCATGGTCTGGGACCCCTGTGTAGTGCGTCTCATTTTTGATGTGAGTGTGGAAGAGTATAGCCCAGTCTCTCAGCCAATAGATACCTCCCCGTGGACACTTGTGGCAGACATCAGAGATGTTAACTTATTACTAGTGTATTGTGAGGGTGGTGCCAGCTTTGTGCCCATGTACATGTGTGTGCCTGTGTGCTCATGCCTGTGCATGTGTTTTCTTTTACTGCCTTCTGCCTTCTTCCCTCTCACTGAACCTGAAACTCAGCATTTTGACTGGGCTGACTGTCCCCATCACTGGGGTTAAGAGCACACATGGCCATGCTTACCTTTTATGTCAGTGTTACGGATTAGAATCAGGGCCTCATGCTTGCACAAGAGCTCTTACCAATTGAGCCATCTCCTCAGCCCAAAGCTTAATATGGAAAACAGACAAAGTTTCACTCATCTCAAAAGAAAAAAAAAAAAAGAAGCAAAAATTAATGCCACGGGACTCAATACTATCTGCATGACCCTGGGTGGCTGTGATAGCCACATATAAAGAGACACATATAGGCACCTATGTTTTTTCTCTTCCCCATTCTCAACTGAATTCTTCTGAAGATACAGCTTTTGATCGTACTTAAAACCAGTTTCTCTAAGAATGAAATCGAGTCCCAATCTTTGCCCAATGATGAAGCACTACAGCATGTGAGGCCTTGAATAGGGACTGTGGATTTAATGGAGTTAATATGGCATTGTTAGAGGAAGTGTTACTGTGGGGGTGGGCTTTAAGGTCTCATATATGCACAAGACACTGCCCAGTGAGACAGACTACTTCCTGTTGCCTGCAAGATGTAGGAATATGTTACCTCTCCAGCACCATGACTGCCTGCACACTGCCATGTCTCATCATGATAATGGACTGAACCTCTGAAATGTAAGCAAGCCATCACAATGAAATGTTTTTCCTTTATAAGAGTTGCCATGGTCATGATCTCTTCACAGCAACAGAAACCCTAAGACACCCCCCTTCTACTCCTACTGTGAAAAGTCCCTTGAGAAAGTACCCAACCCTGTTGTAGTTAAGTTGGGTCCAAATGTTCCAGCCAACTGCATGTTTTTGGTTTTTTCACTTCTGTTGAGCTGTTTGCTTACTTTACTTCACTCTGTCAAACAGGATGTAGTTCTGTGTTCTTTGCCTTTAAAAACTCCCTGTAGAATGTATCCAATGGTGTTTGTTTTTCTCTCCAGGCAGTCACCAACTGGGTTAATGCAGTCTCAATTCTGACTTCAGTCACTATGAGTGGCCTTTTTGATCTCTACCCTTCAACAAGGCCAACTTTAGATTTGGGTACATAATAAAACAACTGTTTTCCAAGTGAGCCTTTGGGGATGATCCCCTATTTTACCATCAAATGACTAGAGCATTCAATGTGCATGATTAAAATGCATTTTGGGAACAAGCACACTATAGAAGTGGTTATATAATTTAGTCTGTCAGTCAAAATAGAGAACCACCCAAACTGCATTCTTCCTAATAAACTCCTCCTTAGACTCCATTAAAATGATCACCTGGAGCCCTTGGGTATGTCTCCCATGTGGCCCCTTTCTAATCAGGCTTCTCTTTAAAGTAAGTTTCCTTGATACTTTTAACATGTTTGAGCCTTTTAACAGTTCCTTGAAGAGGCAAGAACCTCAAAACCCAGCCATACTAGAAATCTACTTATAATGGCCTAAAGTTAAGAGTCCCATCTTATGTAAAACCATGACACCAGCAACTTTTAATGTAAAATTTTGTTATTTGGGGGAATAAGAGTTTCATGAAAACACGAATTTGCGCTATCTCATTTTATTAGCTTGGCAATGCAAGTCATTGTAATGAATACATACAGTTTTTAAAAATTGTTGGTTGTGAACATATATGCAGAATCCTTTGAACTTTTCCAACTCTGAAGTGTGATAATGCTATGGAAGAAAAATGGAGCTTCCATTGGCTATGATTCATGATAGTTTTGAGTTTATAAAGGTTTTAGTTCTGGCAAGGAACCACAAATGAAATGAGAGCTGACAGCTGACCCCGTCTCCTAACTGCAGATGAGGAATCCATAGGCCCTGGAGACTACAGAGCTCATGAGACAGAACTGGTCCACCAGTTCTCAGAGGTGCTCTGGAATGTCTGGGACTCCAGTCACATCTGAATGGCCTTGTTTTTTTCTGCTTAATACAGGACTAATAGCTGGAATTCCTTTTATAGTTTCTAACTTGCTCAGTTTCTTTAAAGACAAAACCACACCTACTTTAGCTAGTCACTGGCCGGCAGTCTGCTTATGCTTTCCTCCTGAGGAATCTCAACTTGGACTCTTTCCTGCTCCTTTGTGTTCACAGAAGACCTACATCAAGGCATCTGCTCTGCTAGGAAATTCTTCTGTAGCAGGAAAAGTCAGTTAGTGCAATCTCCAAAGCCCTTGATCTGAGCACAGTCTGATTCTCTGTGTAGCTCATTCTCACTGGTCCCCTGCTCTGTCTATCTGAGCAGTGACTTTGCTTTCTAAGATGATTTGGGGGACATCAAATAGCAGTTAAGAATTCCTAGCCTATTAAAACATTCTGGCTGGAGATGCAGCCCAGAACAACACACTTGCCCAGCATGTGCTAGGCTCCAGGTTCAACACCTCCCCACAACACACAAAAAAAACCCAAGAAATGTGACATATGAGGTACACCACACTTCTGGCAACTTTTAACTTTGTCTCAGCCTAATAGTTGCCTAGAGCTGGACATTACTTACTGGTCAAAAAAACCCAACCTGGTTATATATTTTAATTCAAACCTCCAATGAATGGCTGGCTACTATTTGTTAGTTCTTTTCTTTTTTTTAAAGAATTTTATTTAGATGTATGAGTGTGTGGTCTGCACCTCTATGTCTGTGTACCACATGCATGCCTGGTGTCCACTGAGGTCAGAAGAGGGCATCAGAATCCTGGAACAGGAGTTACAGACAGTTGTGAGCTGCGATGTGAGTGCTAAGAATTGAACAGAAAGCCTCTAGAAGAGGAGAAAGTGCTCTTAACCCATGACCCATCTACTGGCTATTTTTTAATTGCAGGAGCCATACCCCAAACAACCTGCTGGATACCAGTGCATGATGGCGGATGTCCTTCTGTATGCTGTGAATGTATGTCCACAAGTGCACTCTCAAAACTTTATGTATTTACAGCAAAGCTGTGTTTACAAAGAACTTCTCAAATTTCTGCAAAGTAAGTCTACTTCTTGCTACTCTCAGATTGCAGCGAAGGAAGACTAATAGTCCAACTTTACATACTTCTCTTTTTCAAGGGAAGTATCACTCAGCAGGAGTGGGTATCTGATTTGGATCTCCGTTATGTGCAGGCTTATCACGTGTGCCCTCATGGGCTTGTCGAGTCAGCTCACCTTCTGTTGTGGAGGTGTCACTTACTACAACTACGGGTGACACAGCCTGTGATATGTTACAACTACTACCATATGGAGACTCAACCTAACCCCTGTGTGAAATGCAATCCCATCAGTCATTTTAAAAACTAAAGGCCCAGAGACAGAAATACTTGTTCCAACCTGGCAAAATTACTCATGTACTTTCATCTGCCAAGTTGGCAGATTTCACACCTCTCACTGATGCCAGCTTTACTTCTACTGGCTGTGTTTCTTTCTATTCTATCCTAACATAAGGAAGACACAAAGTACCAGAAGCTGTTTCTTTTACCATTTCACTCCAGCTTTTCCTTCCTTAGGCAATAATTGGAAGCTACAGAGAAACCATGGCCTCACAATCCAATACCACAACTGAACTCTGCACGAAGAGTACAACAATGACTAAGAACATGAACCATGTAATCAACCAATACAATCACTGGCTGGCGAAGGAGCCAGAGTGCAGCCCTAAGAAAGGCACAGATTTCCTTAAGTTTCCAACAGAGTAAATGACACAGAAAGGCCTCACCTGAATCATCTTAGCAACTTCATTAAAATGTAATCTTTTAAAATAAAGACCCTCGTGGGCTGGAGAGATGATTCAGAGGTTGGGAACCTGTGGTGCTTTGAAAGGACCCATGTTTGGGTCCTGGCACCCATTTCTGTGGCTCACACTGCTGGACTCCTGCTCCAGATGCGGTGCCTCTGGCCTTCCTGGGCAACTGTACTCATATGCACATACCCCGACACAAATGCACACACACATAATTAAAAATAAAATAACAAATCTTTAAAAAATAAAGAGCCTCGGGACTGAAGTGGACAATGTTGTTTTCAGAAAATGAATTAGTTTTAAGATATTCAAATGATGCAACTGAGAAAAAGAAAAGACATTCCCTTTAAATTCAGATGGACAATTAAGAATCCTTCCAATTCCATGTATACATGAAATCCAGATCTGACATGTCACAGGCTCATTTTTTTTTAATGATTTCAGTGGCTGATGAAGATGCACACCCCTGGAAGCAAGCCACAAGACAGCTGTCCTATGTAGAGCTTGTTAACCCAGCACTTGTTCCATCAACCTGGGCTCATTCCCTAATACTTAGGATTTGGGCTCCTCAGGGCTCCTTCAGCATTTAACTAACTCTTTGTTGGTTGAAGGTGCTGGGACTGTTTCTCCACACATAAACTGATCCTAAAACAGAAGAAGAAATGCTATTAGCCACCATGGTTTCTGTTCCACAAATGCATTAACATCATTTTCACTTAGTTACAAAATCAACTCAGCTACTAGTTTTTTTCACTGCTATATCATTATCATTATCATTATTATTATTATTATATGTTAGCAATAAAAATCAAGATGTAAAATTTAGGGGGAATCCATTTATAATATTGGAAAAATGGCAACAAATTTAAGTCTTAAGATTCATGCACTAAACTAACTGGTGTCCAGGATGAACTGTCCATTGTAAGATTTTAGCAGGGCTCTTGATCTACCCACTAGGCATCAGTAGCTATCCCAGTTGACACAACTGGAGACACATGTGTGTGTATGCATGTACCCCACGTGTGTGGGGGCGCCATGGAGTCAAGAAGAGGGTATCTGATTCTCTATAACTAGAGTTACAAGTGGCTGTGAGCCACCGGTGTGGGCGATGGAAATGGAATTCCAGTCCTTTTCAGAAGCTCTTAGCCACTAAGCCATCTCTCCAGCCCCAATAGCACATAATTTAGTTCAAAGAATTGGTGTCAGCCCAAGAATTAGAATTAAGTGCATGTTGAAGTTCAGTCCTAAATTTATTAATTTAATAAGCAGTGTCTTATAAACATGTCCATCTTGCTAGAGAGAAACCACTTTCCAGAAATAAACATGTCATATCATCTTTTAAGTTTTTGCATTAATCAATATCTGGTCATTCAAATACATAACTTCTTTAAATAAGTAATAATAGGTTTTTGTGTTTCCCAATGCAGACCTATAATAGTAACTACTTTGAAAATGAGGTTCAGTGTCAGATTTTGTTGTTGATATTTTTGTTTTTCATGACAGGGTTTCTCTGTGTAGTCCCAGTCATTCTGGAACTTGCTTTATAGACCAGGCTGGCCTCAAACTCAGAGATCCCACCTGCCTCTGCCTCCTGAGTACTGGGATTAAATGTGTGCGTCACCATGCCTGGGTGTTTTATCCTGGTTTATGCCAGCTACGGTAAGAAGTCTCAAAGTTACTGCACATCCCCTACAGTGATCCCCAAGGAGTCAGGCCCTAGTCTGTCCCTGCTGCTCTTTGTTCCAGAGACCATCTTAATGCAAGAATGAATCATTACATTTCTACATCATTGTCTAAACTTAAGTCTGCCTCTCACAAAGCTCTAGGTTTTGGTACAACCCACCCTGCACTCATTTTAGAGTTCATCCTTAAGACTGTGAAACTCCTTACTTAAGACTCCAAAGCACTAACTGCACTTTGGATGGGGAGTAAAAGCATTGACCCTTTTTCTGTTGTGATCCTTATTGGGTACAAAGGAACATGAATTTAACATAAAACTATAAGATCGAAATTAGGAATTATATCTCAAACAAGATAATGTAGATTATATGCATAAACCTGGCAAGCAATAAAATGGAGTCTTTTCTAAATGTACTGGTGTGCATTAAATACAGAGAAATGTCAAAAGAAAGAACATCAATTAAAATAATCTTCATATTTTCATTCCTGATTAAGTCATTTTCATTACATAACATTTTCATCACAAAACAATTTCTTTGTTGCTCTTTCCAAGGAGAACACAAGTTACATAATTTAAACTTGAACAATATTATTATACACCTACTTACTGACTTTTGTTTTTGTTTTTTTCCAGACAGGGTTCCTCTGTGTAACAGCTCTGACTGTCCTGGAACTCACTCTGTAGACCAGGCTGGCCTTGAGCTCACAAAGATCTGCATGCCTCTGCCTCCAGGTCATTGCTGGGATTAAAGGCGTGCAACACCATTGCCCAGCCCTTCCTAGCAATTTTTAAAGCTTTCTAAAAATAGCCCTTGATCTAGCACAAGGTTAAGAAACTCTCTTCTAGGACAGGCGTGGTGGCACACACCTTTAATCCCAGCACTCGAATGCAAAGGCAGGAGGATCTCTGTGAGTTCAAAGCCAGCCTCGGTTACCTAAAGACCCTGTCTCAAAAAAAGAACTAACCCCCCCAACCCAAAATTCCAACACTCTTCTGAACTTTTATATCAGACAGGCTGCTTTAGGTCTCTGTCTATCTCACACTACCCACTCCCTTTAATGAATCCCTTACTTTGTCATAAATCACTTTTATAATGAGAGAGCAGCTAGGACACGTTGCCACATCTTCTCCATTCTCCAAATCTTCCTAAGACAAAAATCAAACAGGGTATGGTCAGCATAGCCTCCATTTCGGCATCTTCCCACAAACCGCTCCCACGTCTATGTGCAAGTCTTGGACTGGGTAATAGCACAAAGAATTTTCCCCCAAGAGTCACCTAGGAAAACAACCAGGGAGAACAGGTTGGCTCGATCGCCTCCAAATCCCTTCTCCAAAGAAGTTCCCAGAAAAATACTTCATGGGTGGGGCTAGGGAGAACTGCACCCTTGTCCAGACCGTGTACCCCTGACAGCTTGTTACTGCTTTGGGGGCGGGGGTTTAGAGGAACACGTGGGTGACGGAGCCTTGCCAGGGGCACAGGAAGCGAAAATGCGCAAGCTCAAGAGTCGCCGGCGGGCCCCAAGAATACCTTGGTGATGGAGAAGTTATCCCCACAGGGGCAGGGGTAGAAATATGTCTCCGAGTCCTCGTCATATTGAAAGTCCTCGATCTCCACCTCGTCGTGAAACACCGCCATGGTCACCGGGTCGACACTGCATCAGTTTGCCTAACCGTGTCAGAGCAGGGAAGGCCTGGGCTTCCTGGCCCACACAGGAACAGGAACAAACACTTCCGGGAGGGCGCATAGGCGATGACGTCACTCTGACTGCGGCAGCCAAATGGGTGACCGGGTTGCGGTCGCCATGGAGATAGCCGAGCTCTAGGACTTACGGCCGGAAAGGTGGTGCTTCTTGCGCAGCGCCCCGCCCACTGGGTGGCAATGACCAATAGTATGAGGGCTCGCTCACACTGCTGCTACGTCACTCCGGGGCCCGGGGAGTTTGGGCCTGGATTGCAAAAGAGTGGTTTCCTTCGCCGGTGGTGTCTCGTTCTCCATCGCTGACTTCAGAGACCCTTTAAGGAGTTGGCTGGAGGTCACCGCCCTTATCAGAGGGGGACGCCTGGTCACAGAGGCTCAGGGATCCACGCAGTGTCCTCTCCAGCCCTCCGCGGTGGCAGACACCCAGCGCTCCTGGAATTGCATTTCAGGCGACCTTGAACTCAAGAGTGACGCCTGGGTATTTAAGTTCCTGCCTGCAGGTACAGTGCTGCCTGTCTCACCCCAGCCACCCTCAGATTCCCTGACCTGTGTTGTGGAGGACCAAGATCTGTAAGACAGGGACAAGTTCTAGCCTTGTTTTCATTATTCACTACAATAGGTGCAATAGCAGTAATAGGTGCAATAGCAGTAATAACATCACTGTTAATTATTGGAGTTTTTAGTGGGCCACCTGTGCACTAAATGTAATTCTGTTGGTCCTGGGGTTCAAAGCTCCATTTTATTTATTTTTAACTCAGATTCAGAGACTGGGCATCTTGTCCAAGACTACATACCTAGTCATAATTAAGGGCCTGGCTTTCTCCAAAGCCCAGGAGTAAATTATTTATGTGAACTTTAGTTCTTGGTAAAAGGAATGATATTCCTGTTGGTATTGTTAGCATTCAGTCACTTCCTTGAAGCTAGAAACGAAATGCTTTGGCCTGAAAGCAGTGCTGGGCCTGTTTTGGTTACAACCAGGGACTTTGGAGCATTGCTGTATTACTAGGCAGTTACTCAGATCTCACTGGAGGAGTGCAGTGTAGTGAAAAACCACTGTGGCAGAACAGATCCTGGATCAAGAGTCTGACTTGATGGCTCTGGGAGTTGGAAATTTACATTCTTTGGTTCCTGCTTCCTTTCTGTGAAAATATCCTTTGAAGTCTAACACTCTTTTGCGGGGGAGTTTAATTTTAATAGCTCAGCAACCTTGTGTAGCTTATGTAGTTTATATTTCTGTAACTTCTACTTAATGGTTAAGCAATACAGTTTTTGTAAGTTACCAATTTTGTATACATTGAGAGGCTACTACATTTTGAAGCCCTTTAAACTGTGAAAATGTAAAGGTGGAGAAGTCTTTGGGGGTGCGTAAAATCCAGAAGTTATATTAAACAAGTGTATGGAAGGTTGTTTCAAACATTTCACTTTCTTTTTTGCATAATTGGAGATGTACACAGCAATTAGGAGATACTTGTAGTCTGTTGATGGTTAACTGTAGCCTGCCTGGGCAAAGGAGGAACCCTGTGGAAGTCTTCTATCTTTATAAATACAAATACTTCCCAGGTAGCCTCTGGGACACAGGAAGTAAACTGATTTTCCAGTGTCTATTTTTGGTTCAGATAATCAATTGGAAATCATCTTTAGTTCTTACGAGCCATCCATGAATGTGCAGAAATGGATGCAGTTGTGGGTAGGGATATGGTCTGTGTGAGTCAAGTATATGGATCTGTAGCTCCAGCACTGATGGGAGCAAGAGCACGGACATGGAGACAGGTGGATCCCTGGAACACAGTGGTCAACCAGCCAGTGAAGTCCAGGTTCAGGCAGAGACTATCTCAAGAAATACAGTGGAGAATGAAGAAGGCACAACCTCAACCTCTGCCTTGAACTCACACATATACACACATAGAACACACACAATTGGATTCATCTATATTTGACTCATAGTATGTATAAATTGTTTGTTTGCTTAACAAAGGCTGGAGAGATGGTTCATCGGTTAAGAGCACCAGCTGCTCTTTCTGAGGACCCAGGTTAAATCCCCAGCCCCTACATTGCAGTTTATAACTGCCTATAACTCCAGTTTCAGGGCATCCAACACCCTTTTCTGGCCTCTGAGGGCACCAAGAATGGTGTACACAGATAGATGTAAATGCAGCGGAAACACCCATACACATAAAAACAGAAATAATAATAAAATGGGGTTGGACAGTTGGCACAAAGGTTAATAGCACTTGTTGCTCTGCTAGAGGACCTATGTTTGATTCAATTCTCAGCATCTATATGGAGGCTCACAACTGTCTGTAACTCCAAATCCAGGGAATCCAACCTCCTCTTCTGACTCCCGTAAGTACCAGGTACACACATGGAGCACAGACAGACATATAGGCAAACACTGATACACATAAAATAACAAAATGGAAAAAGATTTAAATAATAAAATGAAATTTTAAAACATTTTAATGATACTGGGACTCCAACCATAGGTCTTATGCATGCTAGATACATGCTTTACTGGCTTAGGTACACCCCAAGTCATGATCTTTTAGAAAGCAGTTCCGACCCATCAAAAACAATTTTCTGGGCCATCTTAAAAGTTACAGGAGTGTCTTAGGGTTTTATTGCTGTGAAGAGACATCATGACCATGGCAACTCTTATAAAGGAAAACATTTAGTCAGGGCTGGCTTACAGTTCAGAGATTTAGCCTGTTATCATCATGACAAGTAGGATGGTGGCATGCAGGCAGACATGGTGCTGGAGAAAGAGCTGAGAGTACTGTATCTTGATCTAGAGGCAGCAGAAGAAGACTGAACCATACTGGGTATAGCTTGAGCATATAAGACCTCTAAGTCTGCCCCCACAGTGATACATTTCCTCCAACAAGGCCATGCCTCCTAATAGTGCTACTCCCTATGGACCAAGTATTAATGAGTCTATGGGGCCATTCCTGTTCAAAACACCACAAAGGGCCAGCCAACTTTTCTTTGTAATTTCTCAACCAAACATTTGCATGTATATTATTTAAAATAGAAAAAGAAAAAGTAATGAGCCATTTATTTATGGTAGTTGACACTGTTCCCGATGCAGTTATATTGTGTCATTAGAATAACACAGTGGGGTACTGCAGATGGGTATGTCCTCAGCTTTGGGAAACGGGGAGGTTTGGAGGCTAAAGAGTTTGCTAAGGCAAAACTGAAAAGTCATGGTGTCAACTTGGATCCTTCTGATCCTAGAACCAGAGTCTTAATGAATGACTCTGCTCTGTATGATCCAGTTCAGGTGGAATGAGAGGAAACCAGCAGGGATGTTCCTACACCAAGTTGTAGGGCCCCAATTCCCAACCATTTTCTATACTGTCCCCTTCTACCTCTGGCTACTGTTGTACCAGAATCTTAGACTAGTCTTGACTTCCTGCTTCAACCTGGGAAATCATTTAAACATCTAAAAGAAATCATGTCATTGTTCTGATTTAGTCATGTTCTGCAGTTGTATTTTGTGCCCTTCAGGTAAGGTCTGTACCTTTACATTGGCCTACTGTGACCCAGGACACATGTACCTAGACAGCTTCCTGTCATTCTCACCCAGCCTGTTCTCCAGTTACAATGGCCCTGGCTCTTCCAACTCCCCCGGTTCGTTCCTTGCTTGGGCTTTGTTCTTGCCGAAATCTCTGCTGCAGTGTTTTCACCTTCATGTCTGCCGGACTGCTTCTTGGTCTCTGCTCTTAGCTCAGTGATCATCACCCTGTGACGCCACTAATATCCTCCCCGCCACACAATCACTCCTTTTTCTGTCATACTCAATCCCTGTAAACATCCTGTTAATTATAGTCAGGACCCATCTCTTGCTCAGCCTCAGGCTTGGCAGCAGGTGCCTTTACCCACTAAACCAGCTTGCCAGGCTGTTTTATTATTTTAAATAAATTTTCTCTGTCTCTGTCGCTCTCTCTCTCTCCCCTCTCCCCCTCTCTCTCCCCCTCCTTTTCCCTCTTCCTCTCCCCCATTCCCATGTCCCGTGGTCGTCTCCCCCCCCCCCCCCGTCTCTTTCTTTCTCACATAAACACAGTTAGTTTAAGGACTGGAATAAAACTTGGAAGGCAAATTGAACACAATTTTACAAAAATGCCTTTATTTGCATTATTAGTCTTGGTACTGTTAACAAAATTCAGTCTTTTGAAAAAGAACAGCTTTTAAAAATTAGCTTTCTTATTTTCCAGTTGAGTAGATTATTTTAAACAGCATAGTCACTAAAGGTGCACTGTATTGTAAAAACACTTATTTTAGTAGTTGTTGTCCAAAATATTAAGTGGAACAATGTCCACCTTTCACTGGAGGATGAACTTAATAATAGGGAATTTGGCCCTAACTGTCATATAACTATCTTTCTCACTATTGCCTGGGTTTTGCTTTCTTTAGCACAGCACCAGCTCAAACTGGGTAGAACCATAAGGGGAACTACCTGAGGCCAGACAGGAAGGACAGCCACAGACAGTAGGATGCAACAGTGTGGGGGTATTTCATAGGATGGGTAACCTAAGTTGCAGGAGTTGACTCAGGTCATGGGAGATCAAGAAGCAGAAGATGAAGGATAGATAGACCACATAATTAATGTGGAAGGATTAATGGCAGGGATTGCAATGAGGGTCCTCCCTTCAGTCTGGTGCTGGAGCTCAAACCCAGGCCTGTGTGTGTGCCAAATGAGCACTCTACCACTGGGCTTCACACTTTTAACTCTAAACGAGCCTTTCTTCTGCAAGCTAGACTTGATGGGCTTTTTCTGTTTTCTTTCTTTGTACTTAACCAGTTCATTGTCTTTGCCGTTGTAGGAACTTTGTGGGAATTTCAGTATATGGAAATTCTGTGTTGCAGCTGATGTGAATCCAGAGGTCTCAGTATAGTACTGGGACCAAACTACTGTGTCAGCCAGCTGAGGACTCCAGAATCCCATGGGTTTCTAAAGTAAGTTCTGCTTGCTTGCTTTCAGTGACTAACATTGTGTTTTTGGCTCAGCAGTCTGTCATGAGATAGCAGAGGCTTTACTGTTAGATTTTTGTTTAAATTAAAAATAAGGAGGTGCAAGATGAGACATGAGACTATTAGACATATTAAGCAGTTTATTATAGGCCCTGCAGAGTAGAGAGACTAAGAGAGAAGAGAAACAGGGTTAATGGCTGACCGCCATGGCTGGTCACCATAGAGAGGCAGAGAGAGCATAAAGAGACAGAAGAGTAGAGAAATTAAGTGGGCAGGGGTCTGTCTTTTAAAGGGGTCCTCTGCACCTGCGTGCAGACTTAGTTCCCATGGAACCCTGGGCTGAACAGGGTACTGCCTGTTTTGCCAGGTAACAGGGACAGGCCAGCATAATGCCTGAAACTTTCATTTACACCTCTTCCACTTACTTGGGGGGGGGGGGAGATAGCCAATAGCATGTTTATTCTTAACTCTGCTGAACTGTACTGTGACAAGAAGAAATCCATCTATCTGAAGACTACTTAGGGGGGTGTGGCTTTTGAGAAACTCTGATTTATGTCACCACCTGATGTATGAATTTATTTAGTTTTATCTCTACCTATTAGAACCTAAGCTCTCTGAAGCTTTCTTCAAACTTGCACTGCGTAGGCAAGTGCCTGCTTCACTTGGCCCTTAATAGTTTCCACTGAATGAGAACTAAAAACTTCACTATTGGCTTGAATATTTTCCTAACACTAAACTTACTACAGTCAATTTATATAGTGCCTTTGAAAATGCTTGGGAAAGACATGTTTTATTCACATTTTATTCTCAAAGCCACTACAAGAGAACCCACCAATGTGGTAATAAAGCATGGAAAATGTGGGTGTTTTAGGCTAAGAAGTCTTTTTTTAAATGGCACAAGAAAGTGGTATGGGAGCCAAACAGTAGATGACCTGACTCCTAATCAGTGTTCCACCTAATCGTCTTGTGATTTTAAATCATAAAAAAAAAGTAAAGCGTTGAGAATCGTTCTGTTTTTGTTTTTATCAAAGTTTAACATACAGATAGAAACTATCCAGCTACAAGCACAGCTTGAAGATTTTACAAATGGACCTTCTAAGTCACTCAGCATCCATATAAAGAAACTGAATTGTTAACAGCCACTTTCCAAGACTGGCTTCTAACATTATAGGTTATTTTTCTCTATCTTGGCACCCTGTATAGTTGATATCAAAGAATATGTGCTCTTTGGAGTCTAGCTGCTTTCATGCCATTTGATACCTGCAGCCTATAGTTGAATATTACTACATGTAAGTGAACTGTATTCTTTGTTATTGTTGTTATGTATGTATGAATGTATGAATGTGTCGCACTTCATTTAGTGTTATTTGTGGTCTTTTGGATAGTTGCTAGTTTGATCTGTTGTAAATAATGTTATCTCTTTGTTTTAAATATTTAGGAACCTTAAGCTTTTATAAATACAATTCTTAAAGGAGACTTATTTTGGTTTTAAGTATATGCTGTGTGTGTGTGTGTGTGTGTGTGTGTGTGTGTGTGTGTGTGTGTGTGTGTGAGTGTGGAAGCCAGAGGAGTTGGATTCCTAGTGCTAGAGTTACAGGTAGATGTGAGCCACCTGATGTAGTTGCTGGGAATTGGATTTTCTAGAAGAGTAATATGTGCTCTTTGTTTTGTTTTGTTTCGAAACAGGTCTGTGTAACCCTGACTGTCCTGGAACTCAATGTGTAGATCAGGCTGGCCTCAAACTTACAGAGTACTAGGACTAAAGGAATGTGCTGCCTACCATACTCAGCCCAAATCCTTAAGCAATTTTCTTTAAATTTTTCATTGTATTTCTTTCAGTCTTTATGGGAAGACACGAGGGTACACATAGAAATCAAAGGACAACTTGTGGGAATTGATTTTCTTCCTTCTACTGTGTGGTTATGTGCATGGGTGTTTTGCCTGTCTGGATGTCTGTGCACCATGTGTTCGTACCTGCAAAGGTCAGAAGAGGGCATCGAATACCCTGGAACTGGAGTTACAGATGGTTGTGACTTGCCATATTGGCATTAGGAATTGACTCAGGTCCTCTGAAAGAATAGCCAGTGCTCTTAACCACTGAACCACAGTCTTTTGCACCTGCCCCAGCATAGTCTGGCATTCCTCTGCTTTCTCTGAAAATCATTTTAAATTTCAGTTACATTTGCCCAGGAGCACCATGGCCCATGCTGTCTTTATTCCTGGGTTGTCTCGGGGTACTGCTTTGTGGAGATTGACAGCCAGCACTTTGCGTCACCTCACTCTAACCAGGTGAGTTGTCAGCCTTTGCTGTCATTTGGGTTGATTCTTGAAACCTGATCTGCTGATGGTTTGGGAGGTCCTTCAAGAGAGGCAGCATCCTGGCTCCAATGTGCATGCCATCAAATCAAAAACTCCGTTGGGTGTGCGACTTAGCACTGGCAGAGTTTCAGTATTTTGTAGAATTCACAATTAATCGTATTTTTGATAGCCATGGTTTTTGGTTTTGTTTTCATTTTTTGGCAGGGGAAGGTAGTTTTTATTATTATATGAGGATAATATTTACTAATCTAATTTTACCTTCTTTTAAAAAGCATAATGAAATCCAAAAGAAAAACTGATCACTTGGAGAGAACTGCAAGTGCCCTCCGACGGGAGGTCTGTATCTTTGGGGAACGGTGGAACAGTCAGGGAGACTTTATCTTCCTGTTCTGGAATTTCCTAAGCAGAGGATATGATAACTAACTTGAGCAGTATCAAGGTTTTCCACTAACTTTGGTATGAATGGGCTGTTTAGGGAGGGAGCGCAGCTGTGACTAGCGCCCTCCTTACAGGTACACAGAGGACATGCTGTAGGAGAGGGAACTCCTCACAAGTACACTAAGGGCTGTAGGAGAGGGAACTTATCACAGATACACTGAGACTTGCTGTAGGAAAGGGAAATTGTAGAGCCTGGACCTTATGAATGGCTTACCCTTTTTTCTTTTTTTGCCATCATGTCTCAAAGTCCTTGTTTGTCCTGCTTTAGAAACACCTCCTAGCTCGTCAGAGCAGCACTGACAGCTGAGACAGGAAGGTGGACAAGCTCCCTGCCCTTCCCCTGCAGACTGTCAATCATGCGCAGGCTATAGAAAGCTAAGCTGCCAGCTGAAGGGTGCCAAGGACTGGGAGATAGAGGATTCTCACCATTTCACCTCAGTGAGTAGCCCTGCTTCCACTTTTAAACACACAGTGGATACTTGCCTTTTCTTCTGAGTTGTTTCACACTTATTCAGCTGTACTTAGTTTTGTGTTGTAAGTCTTTGTAAGCCAAGAAAAAAACCCTGTTTTTATGCACTTCTACAACTGTGATCAGAAACGGTATTGTCTCCATAGTTTTCTGTTTTAATACCAGGAGACACTGAACATAAAGGAATGTTAGGCCCTACTTTGAAAACTTAGTTCTCCTTTAGAGAATTGCTTGGGGCTAAAGGTGATGGTTGTTCCACTCTGTGTTGATTGCTGTCTTTTTGAGATGGAAAACTAGTTCAGCAGAGTAAGTTTATAGGCATACAGGAAACTATACTTTTCCCATTTATAAGTCTGAAAATATTTTTCAACACACAAAACAAATTGCTAATTGTGTAAATATGAAGCTTGCTAATGATTTCTTCATGAAAATGAACTCCTGCTGGTTGTAAAGAAAAAATGTTTCTATTGCAAACTTGTATGTACTTTTTTTGCGGTATGTGGAGGTGGGCAGATAAAATTAGAGCTGCTGTTGGAAATCTTTGTTCGAAGGTCCAGGTAGTAAGCAATTTCATCTCCAAACAGCATCTTTCAGGAGGGACACAGCCATGGAAGGATGTAAGCAAATCAGGTTTGCTGTGTCCATTCAAATGTGACTCACCAAAATGCTGAGGTTTGGCCCATAGGTAACAGTTCCAGTGTTTGAATTAGAGTCACCATTTCAGGATCTCATGGGGCAGAAGTAGTGGGACTTTGGGGGAGGTTCCTTTGATCCTAGTTTAGGACAAAGAAAGGTTAATGTCAGCTCTGATTATGCAATTGAAAGCATAGCATCTAGGGGCTGGAAGGATGGCTCAGCAGTTAAGAGCACTTGACTGCTCTTTCAGGTGTCCTGAGTTCAATTCCCAGCAACCACATGGTAGCTCACAACCATCTGTAATGGGATGAGATTTCTTTTTCTAGTATGCATGAAGTCAGAGCACTCAAATATGTAAAATACATGAATAAATAAATCTTTAAAAAAAGAAAGCATCTTATGCCTAGGAGTTAGAAAATTATAAGGTTGCAATTATGATAGCAGTGCTATCTTTAGGGGAAGAAAATGCTTCATTTTCAATTCCCCCTTTTTATTTCTAACTTTTAATCTCTCAAACAGGATGAGAAGTGGGATTAGATGGGAGGGACTAGAGAAACTACATGATCTCTGGGGCCAGCAAATCAACAGTGTGTAGCATCAGGGATCACCCAGTCCCTTCCAGTGGATCCTCCCAGCCATAGAGCGGGGGCTTGACCTTGAACTTAGAATGAACAGATCCTCATGCTGAGGTGTAGCAGAACCGGACCAGTTAGTTCCTCGTGGTCTCACCTTCCGATCTTTAGTTTATAGAACAAGTACGGTATACATGCACATCTCCAGAAGTGATATCTCAGTAGTGGAAAGAAGCTGGTATTGCAGGGCATCCCAGTTCTAGACACCGCGCTCAGATGCCTGGAATTGGGCAAGTTTGTGGTGGACTCTACATACAAGAGACTTTACTAATGGGGACAGTGTTGTCAGATGGTTAAGTGCTAAGGCGATCTGGGTTTCAATCCCAGTCTAGCAGTTCTTAGACAGTGGTTTTGAACTAATACAGAAACTTACTTTTTTTTTTTTTTAACCAGCAAGAGGAAGAATAACATTGTCTCCAGATATTATTGATATCAATGGAATGAATTAATGAATTAATGCACTTAAAACATTGAACTCAGCTAGTATGTACTGGAAGGATAGTTCCTTAGGCATTGGCCATCCTTACCCACAGGGCGTGTAGTTGTATGCTTGTGAGGAGCAGACAAGAAAGAGTGGACAAGAGGGTGAGGGCCTCCGGCAGGGAATGCTTGCATTGAGGAAGCCGGAGCAGGCTTAGTGAACAAAGAGCACCAGGTGAGAGCACAGGAGGGGCCTAAAGAAAAGAGGTCCATGTCAGCTCTCCCCATACTTCAGGGTGGAACTGACCAAATTCAGGCTGGGATGGTGGTGTGTGTACCTGGGGAGCTCTGTCACTGGTGCTGGACCCTGAATGTGATTTTCAGGACATCTACCAGCCTGGGAAGGACTAGTTGCGGGAACTAGAAGCTAAGTTACCTGTGGTTCAGAAGAACAACAAGGACAGGGAGATTTCGTAGGCTGAGGAAGCTCATTGTCCCAGTAGAGGAAGGTTTGGAAGGCAAGGTTTCTCAATACTTTACAGACTTTCCAGTTTATACCCATAAAATAAGTGATAGGTTAGGAAGGACATACGGTTCCAGTCCACCACACTGTACAGGTCCTTGTCGCCCATGTCTGCAGTTCCCTTGGGGATGTGCAGTGCAGCGGCATATATGACAACAAATGGATAAAGTGCAATATATGATGTAAAATAATGCAATAAGGAGGTAACAAGCAATACACACTTTCTGTGGGCCAGCACCATTAGAAGTGCTTTTGTTTGTATTATCTACTTTAGTGTCCCCAACAACACTTTGAGGCAGAGGTGTTAGTGGTCTCAGTTCCTAATTAAAGGTGGCTAGGACATTTACCCTGAGTTGCATGGTGGTAAGTGGTGTTGCCAAGATTAAAATCTGGGCTGTTTCACTATGGAGTCCATTCTGTTAGCAGCTATATTCTGCTTATTTCTGTAGTTTGTTTCTGAGCTGCAAAAGATAAAGCCAGTGGCATCATATACCATGCTGATGGCACAGGAAGGTAGTAGAGAAAAAGACTGAGTGTGAACAAAGCTGGTAGCTGCTGATGGAACAGTATAGGTCACAGATAGGGGTTAGGATCAAGAGTGTAGGTAGAAAGCACGTTGCCTGGTGCCACACGTCTGTAATCTTAGTGCTGAGGTAAATGGATAGCAAGTTCCAGGCCAGCCTGTGCTATGTAGAGAGACCCTGTCTATTTGTTTTAAGGTTAGGGTTAAGATTAGGGGTTGTCAAGGAAAATCACTCACTTGTTCTCCAAAACAGGAGGAAGAAGGGATTAGCAACAATGTAGAGAAAGTGAGACAAGGGATTTTACAGCAGAGGACAAAGGATGAAAATTTTAGGAGCTGTTTTGAGGTAGTGAGACTTTTCTAGTGGATTGTTAAAAGTGATCTCCCATTGAGAGTTGGTGGGACCTGGAAGTCCTGTTGAAGAAAAGGCCAAAATGAGCTAGCATCAGGGTGGAAGGTCTCTAAAGTATCCCCTGGTGGGGCTATTGGGGGCCTGCATCAAAGGGACTGCGTTTGATCAGCTCCTGCCCACTGACACAGGTGGAGTTGAACAGAAGGAATTTGAGGGAAACCTCATCTATCTTTCACCCTAGAACAGTGTCTCAGATTTAGGAGAGGAATAGAGGTACAGAGCAGAGGTGGAATAAAGGCAGTGAAGATGGCCCGTGCTAAGGCCCGGACTGCCTTCACTGACTGGTTCCCAAGTCAGCCAGTTTGGAAGTTTTCAGAAAGCAAATGCATCATTGAGAGTGGTGCTCCCCAAAACTCCTGGGGGTAAAGGGCTCTGTGGGGTTCTTGCTTTAAGGTCATGAACTGCTTATGTTTGGGGAAAATGTAATTAATTTGAAAAACAGTTATTTAAGTGTACAAGCACGGTGCCATGGTGGCACACACCTTAATCCAGCACTCTGGAGGCAGGGCAGGTGAGCTCAAGGCCAGCCTGGTCTACATAGTCCCAGGCCAGCCAGGGCTACAGAGAGAGACCCTGACTCACAAAACAAAAGGCAGGCAGGAAGCACATGAGTACAGACCTAGTTTTCTGTTTCTTTGCTTTTTAAAAAGTGCTGGCTGCTTTTGGGAACATCTGCTATTATTGTGCCAAGGACTTCTTACTCAGAAGCAAACTGTGGCCTCACCTGGCCTACTAATGAAGGGGACATTAAATGCTGAGCAGGGCTGCCGAGGGCAACCCACTCACAGAGCTTTCCCGGGTGCTTAGCCCAACACCTGGATGGATACTACAGTCCCTGTAAAGGTTGATTTTCGTATTCAGAGTAAAATGGTCTTGAGGAAGTCTCAGAAAGTACATTCTGTTTACCTTCCTGATGGAGGGCAGAGCGAAGCAGTGTGTGCTCTTGTCTGCCTTGTTGGGCAGTTTTCCAAATCTGCATGTTTCTAGCCCTGAATCTCTTTGCTGCAGGTCGTGGCTTCGGCTAAGGTGTGTGAAATTGCCCATGAGTCTCCAACAGTGAAGAGCCTCCGCCTGCTTGTTGCTGATAAAGCCTTCTCCTTTAAGGCTGGCCAATGGTGAGTGGCATTTTCCTTTTCCCATCAAATGAAAGGCATGATATTTTCTTCTGGAAAGGACTTCTGTGGCTAGCTATCCTTACTAGGAGAGAGGAATTTTGGGTCATTTCTGTTTGGGCATGGACAACTTGATTCCTTTCTTGGTTGTAACCCATATCCTTCAGTCGTGTATTAAACCTACCATGAGTAGTCCAGTTTCAAACAAAGCAAAGTTCTGGCTGGTCTGTGGAACCACAGCTTGACAGTTGTGTCTGCAGACAGGTTCATTGCAGTCACCTGATCTGCTCTGTGCATTTCTACACATGAGTCTTTGTTCTAATAGAGAGAGGAGCTGAAACAAGGGTCTTGGCCTCCACTCAGAGATCCTTTTGCCTGAGTGCAGCGATTAAAGGCATGCACACCACACCTAGCTACCGTATCTTTTTGAGAAGAGTCTCTCGTTGAACCTAGCACTCAAGTTGATAAAAACAAAACAAACAAAAAACTGATGAGGACAGATGTTAAGCTAACTTTATATTCTTGGAATTTTTCTTTTCTTTGAATGGATAGTAGTAGTCTATAGCAGTGGTTCTCAACCTGTGAGTCACGACCCCTTTTGGAGTCGAACAACTCTTTAACAGGGGCCACCTAAGAATATCAGAAAACACAGATATTTACGATTTATAACAGTAGTAAAATTATATTTATGAAGTAGCAACTGGATAATTTTATGGTTGAGGTCACCATGACATGAGGAACTGTATTAAAGGGTTGCGATGTTAGAAAGGTTGAAAACCACTGGTGTAGTTTTCTTTCAGTGTCTTTGAATATCAGGGCGTTACCAGCTTCATTAGAGTAAGTTCCAATGACTTTGTCCTCTTGTTTGGGATAGTTTTGGAAGAACTGTTATTAATTCTACTTCAAGTGTGTGATGCAGTGCACTAGCAATGCCGTCTGAAGCAGAATTTTTCTCTGTGAAGTTTTATTAATTCAGTCCTTGGAGTTTATGTAGATCTGATCAGGTTTTTCTGTTTCTTCTTGTGCCACTTTTGATAGTTGATGTCTTCTTAGTAATATATGAGTAATATAATTCATCTAAATTAAATAGCTTTTAGCATAATAGTTCTTTGTAAAATTCCTGAAGAATCCTTTTTATTTTGTAAGATTGGTTTTGATTGTAACATCTTTTATTAGTTAGTGGTTTATATTTCCTTACTCTAACTAAAATCTTGTTGGCTTGTTTCTTTTGTTTGCCAGTGACAATTTTCTTAGTTACTGCAACAGTGATGGTTTATTTGTCTGTCCTTTTAGGGTTGATTTCTTTATCCCAGGAGTCTCAGTCGTTGGTGGGTTTTCAATTTGCTCCAGTCCCCAACTGCTAGAACAAGAAAGAATGATAGAATTGGCAGTGAAATACACAAACCACCCTCCTGCTATCTGGGTTCACAATAAGGTAAGCAACTACCTTTAAAACCAAAGAAAAACTTTTTTTTTAGATTTATCTAATTTTATGGGTGTGAGTATTTTACCTGCATGTTTGTTTGTGCACCTTGTGTGTGTCTGTTTCTCTAGGTCATCATGGTTGTGGGTCACCATGTGGATGTTGGGAACCGAACCTGAGGCCTCTGTAAGAGTGACAAGTGCTCTGAATTGCTGAGCATCTTTCCAACCCCTCAACTTTTGAAGTTGGAGATATGAGCATCTCCATCTGCCTCTTTTAAATATGTGTTCAGCTCCCTTAGTTCACTTGTAGCCCGGACCTGCAGGAATAGGGAAATACTTGAAACTTGAAAGTAGAGAAAGAGTTCTACGTGGCACCAAGAGGAAGAACTATAAAGGAAAAATAAGGTATATTGAAGTTATCCAAGATTAAATTTCTCTGCAAGAAACTAGTAACAGAATTAAAGATAACCTACGGCTGGGAAAACAGAAAATGGTGTTGATCTTCATTAACCACCAGGGAATGCAGACTGCAGCCGGACATGGTGGGATGCCCTGTTGCCTACTCTGCTCAGCCCAGGGGGAGTTGCCACCAGCCATTATGAAGTCAGTGTTGTCCTGGAGCCGTTTTCAGAGGCTCCTTTCCTCCTGAGCTACTCTGGCCAAGCTGTTAGGGTGGACATTGGAAATACGTCTGGTGGCAACAGGCTGCTTGGTTGACATGGGATAAAGTGCTTAAAGTCTTTTATCTTATGGGCTTTGGCAGAGCACGGAGTTCCAGACAGCTGTTATGGGTTTTGCTTCAGTTGCTGAGGGAAGGTTGCCGATGTCACATGGGGAAAGTCAGTACTCAAATTTAGTACAGTGCTCTGTGAGGAAGATAAGGTCCTTTTACCTGCTTGCATATTAGAGAATACAGTGATTTGAACTTTGTGTTCATGCTCTACTAGTGGTTTCTACTATCAGCAAAAGACAAAGATGGCTTTTTTCATACTTTGTTCTCATTGCTACACAACACTGAAGAAGCATGAAGAAAAGGTTTCTTTCTCATTTCTCAGTTTTTTTGCTGCGGGGTTCTTCTGACAGAAGAGAGAAGTGTGTATGTAGGTGAGCAGGGCTGCAGCAAGGGCAGAGCCTGTAGATTTTGGATTCTACTCTTAGGGCTTGAGAGGAAGGAACATTTTAAGCACCAGTGCAGCCATGCCTAGAGTTAAGTTCTTCTGACCCAGCGCCCCCTCGCTGCCAACACTTTCTGTCAAAATGAAAGCCCCCTTACTGTCATGTAACACTCTCCTACATATTTAACATAGTCAAGGATTTCCACTCATTTAACTGCTCTTTACCAATAGGGGATTTATTTTATGAATCAAGGCATTTTGTTCTTGGGTTTTTCTCTAAGTTTGGTCACTTAAGTTACAGAACCTTGAATTAAATCTCTGTCCAGAAGTGTCTACTGCTCATTTGGTATCTGAGGTGTCAAGGACTAAATGGAGGGCTTTGACCCTCCAAAAGCATATAATATGTTACTACTACTAAATTCTGTGGATTTGTGCCAGGAGCTTGCAATGGAGGTAAAGCTGTGCTTTCTGTGTGAATGGCTGAATCCTGGATCCTGGTTTTAGAGGGAGGCAAGAAGGAGGCAGACATACCCAGCACTGTGGCTTCTCTAAGAGCCACAGTAATCCAGACATCTTTCCATATAGAACCCAATGCTAGCAGGAATCCCCTGCCCTCCAAGGAAAAACACATAAAACTGAAAAAAGCACCCAAAACTCAAATTCTCTAGCTGAAATACAAAGAAGGAATAAAGGAAGGAAAGGGACCCATAATCAAAGAATATTTATTTTTGACACTCAAGATTGAGCATATGGAAACCACACGATAGAGTGAAGCAGTCAGAGGACTTTTACTAAAAACAGTTACACAAATATGTGGTCTGCAAATGCAGCTGGTATAGGCTTGCTGTGTAGTTGACAGAAGTCTGGACACTCATGTTACCACCCAAAATGTGATCTTCCAGAACAGTGAACACAGCCAACTATAGTCTGCACACTTGTCACATTCTGGAAAATTCGGGTGAACATAGATTTGTGCAAGGCTGTCTCTGAGTTTATTTGTGAGATGAGTCACGTTCAGATTCATCTTGATTGTGGGCTTGATGGAGAAGAGAGTACAAGACTAATTAGTAAGGCTCACTTCTGTATGTGTTCTGTGAGGCCATTTTCAGAGAGGATTAACCAGGTGTGGAATACCCTCCCTGAATGTGGGGCGGCAGCACCATCCTATGGGCTGGGGGCAGGGGCCGCAGAGAAAATAAAAAGGAGGGGAAGGAGAAAACCGGCATGCAGGTGTTCTCTTTCTGTGTTGCCTGGCTGCCATGCACTGAGCAGGTCGGCTTCTGTGTGTCCTTCCAGAAGCCTGCTCTACCCTCCCCACAGCCCAGCTCTCAGGTACTACAAACCAGGTTTTGCCTACATAAATAGCCTGTGGGTCACTCAGAATCACCCTGACAGTCCTGTGCATTGCAGCAATGTCATGCAGGTAATCCAGCACTCTGAATTTTAAAGAGGCCCTCATTAGTATCATGTGTAAATTTCTGTGTTCTGCATATTCCCACAGTGACTGATCTCTGACTACCAGTGAATAGCACACACAATTCCTGCAGATTTAGCCATCAGTTTAGTAGGAGCCAGAACCAGAAAGTGACCAGTTATATGGAACATCTAGCTCTATCCTCCAAATGTCACAGGTTTCCAGAACACCCCATCAGAGGCAGTATTGGCCTGTTGGGAACCAGTGCATTTTCCTCTGGAGACAGTTGTGGTGTAAGTGACCTCTTGAAATACAGGCACATTTCATGGGCAGGCCAGTGTCAGGCTCAGCCTGCATGTACAGCCTCCTGCTGCTTTTCTGGCTGCTAGAGGGAGAAGTGAACTGGTACCACAGTGCCAGTGCAAGCCTGCACCACTAGTCTGAGGAGGGAATCACTTCTCAGCTCGAGGACACACCAGTCCCATCCTGCCTTTCTCAGCCTGGGTCAGAACATGGAACATGACTCTGAAGGGATGCATACCCCAGAGTTGCCCTAGCTTGTCCATTACCATTTTTGGCAGCTCACCTGTGAAGTTAATGGCAAATTCTCTGAAGCAAGTCCTCCTTTCTTAATACTAGAATGGCTGTCGTGTGGATCACATAGTTGGGATAGCAAGCAGCCTACATGCTGGACAAGTAGAATCAAGTCCCAAGGCTCTGGTAGAATTGGGGACAAGTTGTACAGATGGTCCTAAATACTAAAAGGCAGACAGAAGGTCAGCCTGGTAGCGTCATTAAGTAGAACCTGTGGTCTGAGACTTGTGCTGCACAGGACCAAAGGGTCTTTTCTTTCTTGCTTCAGTGCACACTTGACTCGGAAGTGGCCCTCAGAGTGGGAGGAGAGTTCTTCTTTGACCCTCAGCCCACAGAGGCCCCTCGAAACCTCGTGTTGATTGCTGGAGGGGTCGGGATTAACCCCCTGCTTTCCATCCTGCGCCACTCAGCAGATCTCCACCGAGACCAAGCAAACAAAGGAAGTAGCTATGAGATAGGAAAAATAAAACTGTTCTACAGTGCAAAGAACACCAGCGAACTCCTGTTTAAGGTAAAGTGGGAGATGTGTTTACAGGGTGCACAAACAACAGGAGATGTGACATGATAGGGGCAAAGGGGGCTACTGAAGCTCAAGGACACAAATAGAGCTCAGGACAGGAGGAGAGACGTGTATGTGTGGGTGGGGATGATCAACCAAAATAAAGTGTGTATAAAAATGCCATAACGAAACCCATTACTTTGTATGCTGATTAAACAATGAAAACTCATACAGGCATATAGGACAAGAAAGAAGTGAAACTGCCCAGGGGGTTGAATGGGAGTAAAGGGAGAAGGATGGGGTAAAAATAGCCAAAGTGATACACTTCAGTGAAAATGTCTTTTTGAAGTCCATCACTAAACAATGAATATATGCCAATAAAGATAAATAAACATGTAAGTAACTGGGAAAATTTTTTCTTCTGTAGGTTGAGATTTCTCGCAAAGGTTCCAGTAAAAAGCTTGGCAAGGCTTATTCAATTCAAATGAGAATTAACAGACATATTTCACCCAGGACAGTTAATGTTTCCAGTTAAGTGCAGGATAAGAGGAGTCTTGGTGGGTGTCTTAGTTATTTTTCTGTTGCTATGATATAACACTATGGCCAAGGCAACCTATAAAAGAAAGCATTTAACATGGGTTCTGGTTTCAGGGGGTTAGAGTTCATGTGTGTCATGGCAGCAGGCAGGTAGACATGGTGCTGAAGCAGTAGCCGAACCCAGAGGGTTAACTGAGAATAGAATTAGTCTTCTAAAACTCCAACAAACACATCCTCTAACAAGACCATACTCCAATCCTTCCCAAATAGTTCCACCATCTGGGGGCCAAGTATTCAAACTATGAGCTGTTGAGGTAATTCTCATTCAAATCACCACTGTGGGATGGAATCTAGAAGTTAATGGAACAGAAAAGTCACTGGGGCCAAGCATGGTGACTCAACACCTGTAATCCCAGCACTTGCCATGAAAGGCTGGAAGATCAGGCATTTGTGGCCAACCCCAGCTATATGCAAGTTCAGGGCCAGCCTAGACTACATGAGACTGTTTCAAAAAACAGAAGGTGGTGGTGGTGGTGGTGGTTTTGAGACATTAGCCCTTACTGGCCCGGAACTTACTATGTAGACTAGACTGCCCTTGAACTCTTGGATCCACTTGTCTCTGACTGCTAGGTGCTGGAGTAAAGGCGTTCTACCACCATACCCAGCTATGGTTTAATTTTTTTTTTTAATTGTAGTTTGACCCAATTTGTTTGACATTCCAGAAAAATATCCTCGATTTAGTAAATGAATTTCCTGAGAAGATTACTTGCAGTTTGCATGTCACAAAACAGACAGCACAAATCAGTGAAGAACTTAAGCCATACATCACAGGTGAGTCCTCTAAAGAGATTTTGACTAGCTGTGCAGTTATTGGATAGACAGACCAATTGGTTAAGCAGAGATGTTTTACTCTTAAGAGTGACCTGTTGGGAAATCATTCCCAAGGGAATTGAGACAGTTCATATAGAAATACTTACTTGGATTTACTTATAAATAGGTTTCTTACTGCCCATATTAAAATTGTATTTTCACAATTTTTAGTAGGCACTGGCATCATGCCTATAGTATACAGACAAACAAATTATACTCCTGCTTTGGATGAATCAATCCCATTAATAGTTATTTTAATTACTCAGTTTCTCTATTTGGAAGGAGTCCTTAAAGTTTTTTTATTTACTTTTTGTTTGTTTTAGTGTTCTTGAGATAAGGTCTTACTGTGTAGTCTTGGCTGGACTCATGAAGATCCACCTGCCTCTCCTCTCCAAATGATGAGATTAAAGGTTTGAGCCACCACACCTATCTAAAGTTATCTTAAATTATTTGTGTGTGTGTGTGTGTGTGTGTGTGAGTGAGTGTGCGCCTGCGTTCTCGCATGCCTGTTTGCAGGTATGTATGAAGATCAGAGGACAACATTTAACATTTGGGAGTTGGTGCTCTCTTTCTATCTGTGGGTCTCAGGGATCAAGCTCAGGTCATCAGACTTGGTAGAAGCACCTTTACCTGCTGAGCCATCATACCATCCTGAAAGGATTTTTTTTTTTTTTAAATAAAATGGCATTTTGCTGAAGGCAGTTTTTTTCTCTACAAAGGCAAGTAAGCTTGTGGGCCCTCTCTAAAGAGCAGCCAGTGACGAGCCTTCTGCTTTGCTTGCTATAGGCCTGAGAAGCCTGGAGATACCAGGCACACAGAGCCGCAGGTGAACCCTGGTAGGTCAGGCTCACAGAGCTGCAGGTGAACTCTGCCACCTGGATGTGGTAGGTCAGGACGCAAACATGCTTAGCCTAATTGATGGTTATTCTATTTTTGGTAGAAGGAAGAATAACAGAGAAGGAGATAAGCAACCACGTGTCAGCAGGGACTCTGTTCTATATCTGTGGCCCACCTCCAATGACGGACTTTTTCTCTAAGCAACTGGAAGACAGCCACGTTCCCAAGGAACACATTTGCTTTGAGAAGTGGTGGTAGGGAGAAGGCACAGAAGACCTGAGAGCCACCCAGGAGAGTGAGACTCTGTTTCGGGTTTGTGGATAGCCATCTAAGCTATCTTTTTTTTAAAGCTCTGAACTAAGTGTCCAGCCCAAGACTGAAAGAAAAACCAGTGACAGATGAACACAATAAAGTTCCTGAGGACGTCATTGGTCAAGCCATTGACTATCTTGGTTTTTCTTTCATTAATACCTATTTAATTATCTCATGATAGTCCATTGTCATGGAGTTTCCAACCCCTGAGAAAAGACCATAGACTCAATCCAACTATGGTAAAGAGACTTACTAATTAATTGCTAGCAGGATGTCGGTCTCTGAGACAAATTTGAGATTGCCATGAAGAAGGGTATGGGGAAGGATTTGGGGTGTTTTTTGTTTGTTTGTTTTGTTTTAAGACAAAAACCACATGAAGAACTTCAATATCTACACAAGCAAATCTAGTCTGTTCTGCCAAGTGATTAAGATGACTCAAAACAATCTTTGGGTATCTGTGTAAATAAGTTACAGAAGCTATTAAAAGAAAAAGCAGTTACCATATCATAACAAGTAGAGGGTCATGGCTGTAAATTTCTGGGGGTCACTGAGTCAGGGTTGTTTTCTGGGAACCCACCTTGTCTAGGGCAAGCAGTCATTAGGCACTAAGATGGAGGCCCAGCACAAAATGGTTTCTCTGACTGGCCTATACACCATGAACTGATTAATACAGATTTTTCTTTGCCATTAGGGGAAAAAGTGGTTGACTTAAATTAATTAAAGGAAAATGTTGGTTTTGTGTGAATTGTATCCTTTAAATTATTGGACAGAGATAAATATTACATTTAGTGAATTTATAATTTTAAATACATTCTTAATTTTAGTTTGAAAAAGTCTTCATGTTTATGTTTTGGTTTTCTTTTAGTTTGGATGACCAGTAGCCCCATGTGAACCCCAAGCATTGCATCAGGAAGTGAAAAATCAAGAAAACAGCTTTAGGGGGTTGGATGCCCATTATGTTTTCTTTCTTGGCATTGACTACCCTGAACAATTATTATCATTAGTTCTTCTATAACAAACCTTTCTGTGCCCTGTCCCCTACCTTACCTGAGGAGGTAGCTTCTGGGGCAAAGGTGCTGGTGGCTACTCTTTCAGTTGACTCTGCCTTCAGCAGCTGGGCTGGCTAGCTGTGGAGTTGTTCTTAGGATTGGCTAAGGGATATGGAGCTATTTCCAAGTCCTGGTTGTCTGCTTTTTATGTCCCTCCTTTTTAGAGCTGTTTCTGACTCCAGTTGGTAGGTTACACATATGTGCTGGATGATAGAAAGCATCTAATGTTTCACTCTATCCAAATCTGGATCCCCAGGTGGATGGAAAGTGACAGACACTCATCCTTGGCTACTCTGATGAAACTGCTAAAGGAAGAAAGTTCTGTGCCTTTTTAGATTTAGCAGGGGAAAGCCCAAGGTTCATATGCTGATTGAAGCAAGAAAAGTCTTGGGCCTATGGCATCAGCTCAGAGAACATGGGAAACAAAAGAACCCAAGGAAAGCCCAGTGCTGGAGACCCAGGAGGCCCAGTAGAGAGTCTGTTCTTGACTGGTGAGAGAGGCAGCTTGCCCTAGTCTCTGTTACTGCACACAACCCAAGAGCTTATAGGGCCTGAGGGGGACATCACCATACAGCCTCTGCCTCGTTTCAAGTTTTGTCACGTTTTAAGCAGATTCTGAACTGAAGTAATGTGTCACCAATGGCTGGGGAACACTCTGAACTGTGCTTTTAACATCGTGTAGACATTATAAAGTACACATCACAAACTGAGGTGTCACTAGGTAGTGTAGTCTAATGAGATCCATGTTGTATGACCCTGTCATTGACTAAGACACTGATACTCAGTGTGTAAGTCATATATCTCATATTCAGTGGGAGGGGTAGGGGCTATGTTGTTCACCCCAGGAAGTAGCCATCTGCCTTTGGAGGAAAGAGACTTGTAAGAAGCTCTGAGCTGCTGCAATGAGCTGTGACTTTTACTGATTGACCTCTAAAGTGTCCTTGCTGAGGCATGGACTTCCGAGCTGAGCTCTCAAGAGGAATGGGAAGTGCTGAAGAGATGGCTCAGTGATTAGGAGTACTGGCTCTTCTTCCAGAAGTCCTGGATTGAATTCCCAGCACCCATGTGGTGGCTCACAATCATCTGTAACTTCATCCTAGGCTATAGCAGCCTCTATTGCTTGGGCTCTGCATGCATGTGGTACACAGACAAACATGAAGGCAAACACCCATACATATAAAGATTTCTAAAAGAGGCATTGGGCACAGCAATGAGATACAGGGGGGTTGGGTCAGCAAGGGGCTCTTCTGTCAACTGGCAAGGCAGCCTACAGTGGAGGGAACAGAGGGGACAAAAGAAGAGTCCATCCTAAGCCCCTGTGACAAAAGTGGCTGTTACTAGGGAGCATTCTCAGCAATGTAAGATGGCAGCATAGAGTCGCCCACCCTTCCTCTTTCCCACCACTGTGCTGTGTTCTACTGTTATCAGAGGCCAAGGGCTACCTGTCTGGAGACCCCAGCTATGTCTGCCACCCTGCATCTACTTGCCATCACTGTTGTCAACTACTGTGGTGTGCCAGGCTGTGGTCTATGTTTGTCTGCACTCTTATTCCTTCTGGTTCTTTCCTGGTGCCAAGTGCTGAATAGCATATTCTGGTCTGCTGGCCAGGAACACCCCAGTGGCTTTGCTGCCAGGCCAGTCCACATCTCTGGTGTCTGAGCAAGCTTCAGCCATGGCACCTTGCAGGTCAGAGTGCAGCAGCTGTGGAGACCAGGGAGAATTTGTGCTGAGCTGTTAAGTCATTCCTGGGTAGTTGACTTTGATCAAGCTTCTTGGCAGGTTTTTGCTTCATGTCAATTTACTGCTTGTACCTAAGTAAAAACAAGCATTGACTCTTCACAGGCTTTTAAGGGGCTTAAATGCAGTCGTATGAAAAACACTGAGTGTATTAATCATTACTCATTTCTCTTTGTCCTACTCAAAGGATTTCAGGGGACTGAGTGGAGTTGACTTTGTTCACTAACTTGGTCCTTCATGTGGGTAGACCAGTGCTTCTCAACCTGCCTAGTGCTGTGACCCTCTAATAGAGTTCCTATGTTGTGGTGACCCCCAACCATAAGACTGTTTTGTTGCTACTTGGTAAGTAGTTTTGCTAGTTATGAATCAAATGTAAATGTCTGTGTTTTCCCATGGTCTTGGGTGACCCTGAAATTGTCATTCAACTCCAAAGA
The DNA here is from genome assembly GCF_003668045.3 of Cricetulus griseus. Classification (NCBI taxonomy): domain Eukaryota; kingdom Metazoa; phylum Chordata; class Mammalia; order Rodentia; family Cricetidae; genus Cricetulus; species Cricetulus griseus. The sequence goes on along the minus strand of NW_023276807.1, from coordinate 187,448,932 downwards.
GATAACAACCCACAGGTTGAGAACCACTGACTTAAAGATTACAGCCATGATACAATTAGAAACAGAGGAACATTTTCCTGAAAAGGTTGGTATTACAGCTAGTTCTAGTTTCTGAGGAAACCTGCCTGGTTAAATGTTTTCCTAACCTTTGCCTGAATGTTTTCTTAATACAGAGCTCTGTTTTTCTCTGTTGTTTATAAAGCATTCACTTAAAAGTCTCTAACATCAGCTATAAATGAAACTTTGACCTTGTTGAGACACTGTTTCCAAGTAGCAGAAAGCTTGACAAAAAGAAGAAAGTATGAAGTAAAACAAACAGAACCTTAAACCACAGGCCAGCAGTCATGAACCAGAAAGAGGAGGGAAAGAAAGCAGAACAGGAATAGAATGGACTGCTTTTAATTCAGAAATCAAGCTATCTGTTCCTGGACACATCCAAAAAGTGCAGTGGTGCAGCTTGTTAAGGGGAGGTGACAGAGGATTGGGAGCTGGGGAAGGAAGAAAGATCATGTGAAATCACTTAGTTCCTTTGGGGAGCTTCCTCAATGAATGACCGACAGTCCTAGAATCTACCCCAGCCATCACCACCATATGTAACTAATACTGAAGTCAACACAAATGCCAAGAAACAGGAGCAAGCATTGAACCCGTAAGTTGCATTTTATTCACAATTTATTCAGATTTCTGAGACGGTGAAAGGTTAATACCCAAGGAAGGCCCTCTGAACATCATGTCGTCATCTAGCAATGGTTTCAGTTTTTTTGTTGCTTTTATGCACTGCATGTGTTGGTCTTTCTCTGTCTCTCAGTGTCTCTGTCTCTCAGTGTCTCTGTCTCTCTGTCTCTCTCTCTCTCTGTCTCGTGCGTGTGTGTGTGTGTGTGTGTGTGTGTGTGTGTGTGTGTGTGTGTGTGTGTGTACAACTTGAAGTAGTCAGTTGTCTCATTCTAAAATGTGGCTTCTGAGTATCAAATTAACTTCATCAGGCTTGGTGGCAAGTGCTTTCAGCTGCTGAGCCCTCCAGACAGCCTCTGCCAGCAGGCTTTATAGGGAGGGAGGCAGAGGCTGTAATCAGTTGATCAGCCACACTCCTGAGGTCTGTAATGTGTCTTCTCTCTTATTCCCCTTGAACCTTGCCCTGGTCATATTTCTGGACACCTGGTTCAGTCTAGTTAGTGTCTCTTAGCACCAACTCTGCAGTAGCCCGGGACTATTGCTGACGGTTTTTCTTGTCCTGCCAAGTCCCACCACCACTTCAGCCCCAAATAAGCACAAAGGCACTATATTAATTATATAATTGTTGGCCAATGACTAGGGCTTCTTATTGGCTAGCTCTGTCTTAATTATTAACCCATTTCTATCAGTCTATATGTATTGCCACGAAGCTGTGGCTTACCTGGTAATGCCCCTGCATGTTACTCCTTTGGCAGCATGGCAACTCTAAGGCAGGCTCCCTCTGCCTACCTTTCCCAGAATTCTCTTTGTCTCCTATTCCTGCCTGTCTTCCTGCCCTATTGGCCAACAGTGTTTTATTCATCAACCAATAAGAGAACATATACAGAAGGACTTCCCCCCTCACAGGTCCCACCTAGGCTGGAGAGGTAACACAGAGCCTTCCTGGCCTGTGCATGCTACATTTTGAATAACACAGATGTGGGTATTCTTTTTTGTGTCATGGATTTCATATAGTGTCACTATAGTGTTGAACATGAAAATGTCCTTTTTTTTTTTTTTTTTGATTTTTTTGAGACAGGGTTTCTCTGTGTAGCTTTGTAGCCTATCCTGGCACTCGCTCTGGAGACCAGGCTGGCCTCGAACTCACAGAGATCCACCTGCCTCTGCCTCCCGAGTGCTGGGATTAAAGACGTACACCACCAACGCCTGGCTGAAAATGTCCTTAGACACCTCCTCATACCTATCCCTTATCAGTTTACATGAAGAAATGATGGGAGAGGGAGAAACCAGCTTGGGCAGTGCTGTAATTTGGATCTATTTCCTTAGTCAAGCTAGGAGTACAGATGGTTCTCAGAGTGGGACTGCTAGACTACAAGGTACTTCGAGTTGTCATTGTTCACAGGGACTATGTGCAGCTTCCTGTACAGGAGGTCACTACTGAACAAGGAGGAGGAAGGCTCCCTTGAGGAAGCAAAAAAAGACTAAACATTCAGGCTGACCTTTTGGGCTAACCTTATGGCTTTCCAAACAGACTCGGCACTTGGCTGTTGTGAGTCATATTCCTGAGCCCTCATTTCTTTGTCCACAAGCTAGGAAAGATCATGGAAGGTGTCTAGCCGTCTGTCAGTGCAGGATGAAGACTCCCAAGGAAAGTTTTTTCCCTCTCTGCTCTCACACCAAGGGCAGCAGCTTCTTAGGGTGAGGGAATGGTGAACACATTAGGCTAGAGGCTTAATAGATGAAACCTCAAACCAATAGAAATAGTAGTTTCCTGCTCCACCCTCTGTAAATACTGTGTTCTTGGAACAAAGTCTTTCCAAGAAGATCCTTGTGTGGCCATTCTCACCTGTGTGAATAGGAGCCAGCACTCACTCTTCCTGAGGCTTTGCTGGAGGTTCCTGCCTGCAAGGAGGCCTGCTTCTCACAATGGTGGGTGACTGACTTCATACATAGGACTTCTGTCTTTAGTTGAAAATGGGTCTTTTCTTAGCGTCTCTTCTAAGAGCCAGAATCAGGGAATGAATGTGGATCCCCACAGGAGGACAAGATGAAGGAATCAGAGCTGGTGAGAAGGGCCACATGAGGGTGCAGAGGGCCTCGGGAAGGGTGACCTCACCTCATGACAAATTTACTCTATGAAACCCTCCTCAGACAGAGCTGGAGGGGTAGAAGACAGTGGTGGTGTCCTCCCTGTCTGCACTCAGACCCCTCCTCCCACCACTCCCACGAGGCCTGGGAGTGAACTCAGGTGCCTGCAGAGCTAGCACTCCCCTCCCCTCACTAAGAGTCTGAAGACCCTGGCCCTTGTTTATGGAAAACAGGGCCCTCCTTTCCAGGGACAGATACTTAACAAAGGGGACACAATTCAGGGGACACTGCCAGTCTGCTTCATCCAAGCTGGTCACAAAGTCATACCACTTAGAAACCCCAGCAAAAGCCAGTTTCCTTCACTCTCCTGTGCCACGTGCATCAGGGCTACTGTCTGCAGCAAGGGAGGAGAGCAGAACAGAAAGCAGGGAGAGGGGACTTGGGTAGTCTTCAGCCTAGGATCTCAGCATCACCTGGGAGCATTGATCCTAAGCCTGGAGACCCACTGAAGCAGAATCTTCAAGCATGATCTTCATCCCGGGCTCCCTGAGTTTATATGATCATGAAAGCAGCAGTGAGCAGACAGTGTAGGTCCCTTCCTGTGGGCTCCCATGGGAGAGCACAAGACACAGCAGTATAAGTCAGTGAACTTGCACTGTGAATATGCTATTAGCTGCACCCTGCCACAGTGGGATCAGAGACAAAGACATAAGAGGGGGAGGGGGACCGGAACGAGAGTGAGTTCCATCCACCAGTGTCTCAGGACTGCATGTCTTCCTGGAGCTTCAGGAATCTCAGGAGTCCTGCACAACCCACAAGCCTTGGGATGTAACTCTGACTCCTTGATTCTTTTAAGTGACTAGGTAAACAAAATCTAAACTTCCATGATCACCTTACCATGGAAAAGTATTCTTTCCATCTAAGGGTGAAGCAGTCATCAACAAGCTGGTTTGGGTGTGAAATAAAGACTGAAAAAAACAATAAACAATCAGTGAATTTTAATTGTTGGTATGTGTCAAAAAATATCAAGCAGTATTTTTTTGGTGGTGGTTTTGATTTCTTTTTTATTCCTTCTTCCTTTCGGAAAGATTCATGCATTTTTTTTTTATAGTTTTAAGTTGGATAGATATCACTGTAGAAGAACAGAGGAGGCCCCCAAAAGAAAGCTATTACAACCACATGTCACAAAATGCCTTCCTAGCCAGGTGTGGTGGCTTAAGACTGTTATCCCAGCACTTGGGAGGCGGGGCAAGAGGGTTGCCCTGAGTTCAAAGCTAGCCTGGGCTACACTGTGAGTTCCAGGTCACACTCTGTGTCACAGTAATCACGGCACCCAGGCTGTTGTGCAGCCTGCAGAGTTAGTTGCACTTCACAGTGTATAGTGGGTCCCTTGCCCCTGCTTTCTCTTCCCACTTTGCTAGTTCATCAGTTTTTGTTTTGAGTTTTGTTGTTATTGTTTTTCTTGTGAACCTCTGTGTTCTCAGTCACCTGTTCGCTTGGGTGTTGCATGGTCTTCCATTTTCACACTACAGTGAGCTGGGCTGCCTTTTCAGGGGTCTGCCTTCACCTCTGGGCTGTTGGCAGGATCATGTTAGAAGTGAAATGTGAGTGGCCTTAAGTTACACTTGTCCATTGCTCCAGAGACACTGTTGCCATGGAAATGCCCCTTGTGCTCATCACTTCCCCCTATGGGCCTGTTTCTCTGTCTTCATGTGTGTAATGTTTCTTTATTGCTGTCTTTGTGTGTATGTGTGTGTGGTTCCTTTATTGCTCTGTCTTCATGTGTGTGTATGTATGTTCCTATATTGCTCTGTCTTCATGTATGTGTGTGTTCCTTTATTTCTCTCTCTCTCTCTCTCTCTCTCTCTCTCTCTCTCTGTGTGTGTGTGTGGTTTCTTTATTGCTCTCTTCGTGTGTGTGTCCCTTTATTGCTCTTGCTATTTTTCTAAAACTTCATGTTTTCCATTCCTATAGAGAAATTCTTCATATGTTGTTTTCTGAGTTTGACACCTTCCCAGCTTCACTTGTTACTTACATAGCCTTTACCAATGCTCTTGTGATTGGGACGTGGTAGTCCAGATCTTCTTCAACCATCAGACAGGCCGTGGCAATGTCATCCCAATGCCTGCAATCTGCAGGTCTTGGCCACACCTATCTTGGTTTCACACTGATGTTTACCTATATTATAGTCATATCTGCAGCTAATTCTGCTCCAGAGCTGTATTTTTCGTTGTCTATATTCTTGTTCATGTTTTATTCTCTTCATAAACCTTTCTTTCCCATCCTCATTTCTGTCCATTTAATTCTAAGTGTTCTGTAAAACACCTTTAAAAAACCCCTTTCTCTGGACTGGAGATATGGCTTAGTGGTTAAAAGTATTGTCTGCTTTTCCAGAGGACCCAGGTTCCATTCCCAGGACCCATGTGGCAGCTCACACCTGTCTGTAACTGCTGTTCCAAGGGCTACAATGACCTCTTCCAGCCTCTCTGGGCACTGCACATATGTGGTGCACGTACTTACATGTAGGCAAACACCCATACACATAAAATAAATCTCTTTAAAAAGCCATCTTGTCTGCAAGGGTTTCTCAAACTACCTTTTCAATAAACAGCCCACTGTCATTATTTCCCTGTGATATATGACTCTATTCTATAGCACCCTTTTGCAAAGCTGTATGTGTCTTATTCTAAGCCTGAAGGTGGAAGCATCACACTCAACACTTGTTCCTAGACCCCATCAGGGACCTTCGTACATGACACTCAATCAAGGGTTGCCATAGTGAATCATTCATTTTCCAGCCCTGACCTTTACATTGTAGGAAGCCCTGCAGGACAGCCTCACCGTAATCCTTGTCATCTGGGTGACCTCATGCAATGCATACTGCTATATATATAGATTTCTTCCAGGTCAACCATCTGATGGTGAGTCTCGGGAGTCTTTGTTTTGTTTTGTTTTGTTTTGTTTTTTGTTGGTTTGTTTTGTTTTTTTAAAATATTTTCTATACCATTATACCTAGTAGATATGACCTGCTTGCAAATGAAAGTCTTTGAATATATACACACAGAAACAATAAAATGAAGAATTTCAATTTGCCTCAACTGTAAAAAGGTTGTTGCCAATTCTAATTACCTAGAGCAGTGATTGTCAACCTTCCTAATGCTGCAACCCTTTAATACAGTCCTCATGTTGTGGTAACCCCAACAACCATATAATTATTTCATTGCCACTTCATAACTGTAATTTTCCTACCATTGTGAATCATAATGTAAATATCTATTATGGGACCCCTCAAGGGGGTTGTGACCCACAGGTTGAGAACCACTAGCCTAGAGAGCATTAAGACTTAGCAAAATCGAGATCCATCAAAGACTAGTTCAGTAGGACTCTCTTGGGGGTACAGTTATACAAGGAATCTCTTGGGGTACAGTTGCACATGCAAAGCTCTTTGACTCTTACATGCAGCCAGGGCTAAAAAGCAGCATTCAAGCTTTAATGTGTATGCCCACCAGTGAGATCTTGTTTAATGTGGATTTTCAGTGCTTTGTGGGGGTGGGCAGTACTGGGATCACACACTACAGATAAGCACTTTACTACTGAGCCACACTGTCCAAGACATATTCCGATTCAGTGGAGCTGATGGCGGATGTAAAAGTCTATATTCAGTGTTGATGCTGCTGTCTTTTAAGCACACTTGGACCACCAAAGAGCTAAAGCAGCAGTGCTTGCCCTGATTGACACTTGAATCACATGAGGAGTCTAAAATAATAAGTCAGTGGGATGGGATACTGCTCAGTTGGTAGAGTGCTTGTATAGAGGGCATGAGGTCCTGGGTTCAGTATCCAGCACAGCATAAATTGAGTATTGTGGCACATGCCTGTCAACCCCAACTTGTGAGGCAGAAGCAGGAGGATCAGGAGTTAAATGGCAAACTGAACTATATAGGGAGTTTGAGATCAGCTTGAGATGCAGTTGGCTCTGTCTCCAAAATATAAAAAATAAACAAAATGAAATAAAATATTAAGGTAGTATTATGGACTTGACATCCAAAGACTTTGATTTCATCATTCTGGGTTGAGGCGCAAACACAGAGATGTTTGTTTGCTTGCTTTGTGCATTAAAGATACATGTTCTACCACTGAGTTAAACCTAGTCTGTGGGTGTTTTTTAATTAGCCACAATGCTTCATGTGTGCACCCAGCATTGAGAACCACTGACACAAGGCAAAGCCAGTAGAGAAGTGAAGAATTGATTCAGGATAAGCAGCAAGAACAAGCTGGTCCCCTAGCCACTTCTATTGGATTAAAAAGGAAGGCCTTATTTTGGTCTCATATCTGTTTTGAAGTAAAATCTAGAAGAATTTAAGTTTGCTTATAAACCACCAGAGGAATGGACTGCAGTGCGCTAGAATTTAGCCGTGGTAAGCAATGAAGCATTGCTTCTGGCACCTTTACAATTGCCTGTTGTCATGTGCCAGTGGCTGACTTGATGTCCTGACAAGCTTTGTTCCTGTTGTGTGACATGGCAACTTTATGTGCATCCTTTTAGAATGCGTGGATCTTGATAATGACAAACACCCCATCAACTCTTACTGGGAGAAGAACTGTGAGCGCTGTGTTTGTAGAAAAGACAAGATTTCTTGCTGCAGGCTGTAAGTCTCAACCACTGGGATGGGGACACTAGAAGGACATCTGTTCTTTTTCAAAACCCAGTCCTTTGGGGACTTTTAAGTTTTAGCTTTATGTCTCATTTAGACACAAGGTCTTCTTACGTTTCCCTGCTGTCAAACTCCAGGGCTCAAATGGTTCTACTGCCTCAGTCTCCCCAGTACCCTGGGTGTGATGTATACATTACAGCAGAAGCAGAGACATGTTTGCATCTGTCTACAAGGTCAGAATTTATTGACTAACAAACTTATAAGCTATATTGGTTTCTTTTTTAAATTTTTCATTATTTTTAGTTATGTGTATGTGTGTGTGTTCCACAGAGGCCACACAGAGGATTCCCAACAACATGGAGATGTTTGTGTAATACCATGTAGATACTAGGAATAGAACCTGGGTCCTCTGTAAGAGCAGCAAGTGCTCTTAATCACTGAGCTGTTTTTGAGCCCAAACTATATTGATTTCTTTTATATATACATACATATACTGCAGTCGTGTGTGTGTGTGTGTGTGTGTGTGTGTGTGTGTGTGTGTGTGTGTGTGTGTGTGGTGTGTGTGTGTGATGGTGCTCTTATTGAACTCAGGGCCAAACATGCTAGCTGATCTGTACTTTCAGCCCTAAGAGCAGTTTTAGATCAGAGCAAAATTGAGCACGGGGGTGCAGGGGGCTTCCCATATGTCCCCCCCCCATGCTAAGCCGGTCTTTTTTATTATTATTATTAGTTATGGTGTTTGGCCTTATGCTTGTCCCACTAGTTCTTCCAGCTTAATTTAACCTGTTTCTCTTCATCTACATTTTGCCTCAGGGCTTTTTACCTTTCTGTATGTCCTATTGCCCTGTTTCTTCTGTGTCTGGCTGGTGGCTCCCTGACTGGCTGGTCCCTGGAATGTCCCTCTCTTTCTCACTCATTCTCTCTCAAGACTAGATTCCTCCTCTTACTTACTCTCTCTGCCTGCCAACCCTGTCCATCCCTCTACTGCCTAGCTATTGGCCATCCAACTTTTTATTAGATCAATTAGGTGCTAAGCTGGTCTTAATATCAATATTCCCTAAACAGGATGTGTTTCTGCTACTATAATGGATGCACCTGCAGTAAAGCATTGCCATCCCCAGAGGCTGTAGTCTGTCCTTCTATGTTTGTTTTTTTATGTTGAGTGGGGTATAAGGTAGGTTTCAGTTCTATATCTCATGATAAAATATACATAATACAGAATTTGCCATTGTAACTTTTTTTCAAGACAGGGTTTCTCTGTGTAGTCCTGGAACTAGCTCTGTGGACGAGGCTGGCCTCAAACACAGAGATCCTCCTGCCTGTGCCTCTTGAGTGCTGGGATTAAAGGTGTGGGCCACTGCCACCACCCAGCTGCATTGTAGCCATTTTTAAGGATGCAGTTCACAGTGTTGTGCAATTCTCAACATCACTCATTTCCAGAGTCTTTGCATCTTGCAAAGCCTCAATTCTAGAGCTTGGCTGAGACATGCCTTCAATTTTAGCTGTATGGGATGCTAAGGCTAGAGGACTACTTAAGTTCATAAATTTAAGACCAGTTTGGGGAACAAGTAGAACTATCTCAAACAAAGTCTGGAAAGATGATTCACGGAGACAAGAGCTCTTGTAGGTAAGCATGAAGACCTGAGTTGGATCCTAGGACCCATATGGAAAGTTGAGCATGGCTAGACACCCTCTTGTCCCTGATCACTTCAGGGTGCAGAGACAGGAAACTCACTGGCATTGTTGGCTGCCAGCCTAACTCCAGGTTCAGGTGAACCCTGTCTCAAAGGAATAAAGTGGAGGGTTACAAAGCAGGATGCTCAATCCTCTGACCCCTGTGCCCACACAGATGCCACCCACAGGCGCCACCAGAAGCACACACATACACAAAACAACCAAGAAAAAAAACATAAATCCCAAGTAAGAGTCTAAAATTCTATATCCATCACTCAGTTCATTCTCCTGTCCACCCCTTTCAACCAAGCATCATTCGCCTTTCTGTCTCTATCATTGTAGGATAGGTAGGAACCTCATGTAAATAGAACCATATAATACTTGTCCATAAGAGATCAATTTCCTTCATTTAGCATAATTTTCTCATTCAGACTGTGTGAAATTGATTTGCATCCTTCCTTTCCAAGGCCCATAATATATTATGTGTATATCATATTCTAGAATCATCCAGTCATCTATTATTGAACATTTGAGTTGCTTCTGGATTTTCTTTCTTTCTTCCTTCCTTATTTTCCTTTCCTTTTTCTTTTTCTTTCTTTCTTTTTTTTGGGATTAGTTGTTTTTGAAACTTGGCTGTTACCATTATTCATCTCTATAGGTTCTGGAAGACATGAAAATGTACCCAGTGACCTGGTGCTACTCCAGAAACTGGCCTGATGGCCACTATAACCTTTTGCATGAGCAAGTTCAGTCTAGACACAGGCAGGAGGCAGGGAGATGTGAGGCAGAGGGATGACCTGTAGTGCACCATGCATGTGAGTCCTGTGCTGCTTTGTCAGTCACTCAGGTTGCCCTGGAGATAGTGCAAAGTTTGTGCAGATGGTTTCTGCTGGGTTCTTGTGGATGCTAGAGGTCTAGTCCCTGAACGGAGGGACCCCAAAGCACCTGCTGCTCTGGCCACTCCACTCCCAGCCTCCCAAATTCACCTGACAGCTTCCTGTTAGTCAGCTTCAATCTGTGTTTTGCATAGACAGGCATGGTTTTGTTTTTATTTTAGTGGTGCCGGGATTGAACACAGCTTCATTCTAGGCAAACATTCTCCCACTGAGCTATATGCCAACTCACAGAGGCATTGTGTAAAGTAACATTTCCCAACATTGCCTCTGAGTCAGAACTTGACCAAGTGCCTTAGAAATTCTCACACTAGCAAAAATAGAGTGCTATTTGCATTTAATCACTTTAAAATGCCATTTAAATCATTGTGTGTATGTGTGCACTTGTGCACACAAACATGCATATCACATTGTGTACATGTAGGATCAGAGGTATCCAAATCAAGCTATGAGTCATGGCAGCCTATACTTTTGTATTGCTCATATTTGTCTGGCAGTTGTTTGTTTCAGACAGGGTGTCAGTATGTAGCCCTGGCTGGCCTGTGTAGACCAGGCTGGCTTCTACCTACCTGCCTTCCAAGTGATGAAGTAAAAACATGGGCCATCACTCCTGGCCTACAACCTGTTTTTATCTCTTCTAATTAGATTTTTTTTGAAGTTTAGTTTGTCTGACATGCCCCCTACTCCCTACTCCCTCCGATCCCCATGGAGGGTGGTGCCCTCCACAGGGGGCTCCCCAAATTCCACAATATCATCCTGGGCCAGGCCTAGGCCCTCCCCCATGTGTCCAGGGCGTGAGAGCATCCCTTCACGTGGGATGGGCTCTCAAAGTCCCTTCTTACACCAGGGAAAAATACTGATCCACTACCAGAGGTCCCATAGAGTGCCGAGGCCTCCTCGTTGACATCCACGTTCAGGGGTCTGGATCAGTACCGTGCTGTCTGGGGTCCACGTGCTCCCCCTTGTTCAGGCAGCTATTTCTGTGTCACCCCAGACTTTTAATCAGTAACCTTAAATGTCAAAAGAGCATGGAATGAAACATTTCAAGCTTGGACATATATACCTGTAAAACAAGAATAATATACCCTGAAAAGTCACCTTTCAAAGTTGATGGAGAATAAGGGTATTATAAGACAAAAACAAATTAAAGTAATTCATAACAATCAAGCTAAGTTCTTAATGGAATACTTAAAAGAATACCAAGAAAGTTCTTAATGGAATACTTTACATGGAGGATGGAGGAGGAGAGCCTTCTTTATCGGACTCTATTGAAGCATACACTTTATGAAAATAACAAATAAAATACCAGATGAGAAACAGACAACCATGTCCAACACAGAGACTGGGTAAACCCTCAAAACTAACAGGAGAACATTCCATACATGTGTCCTAAGTAATTGAATCATATCCACCATCACCCCCCCACACACACAAATACACACACCAACCCCCTCCAAATTTCTCAAGACCACAATAACCCATCGTCCTTTTTACCTCACATCCTCTTTTTAAAGTAGTATTGTTATTAGTACTCACTAAGTTCCAACTGGTGCTGACCACACACTAGTGCTGGGCCGTCCACTGAGACACAAGATCTTGTGCAGCACGGTCTGGCTTCAAATGCACTATGTATCTGAGGCTAGCTTTACATTTCTGAGCCTTTGGCCTCTGCCTAAGAGTGCTTGGGATATAAGTGTGTGTCATTATGCCAGGCTCTGGCAGGACAATTTAAATCCCAGGCCTATAGTGGGTTTCAAAGGCAATGACTTTGTGTGTGCCCCGACATGTGCCCTGGGTTTTCCCAGGAAGGTTTGCATCCAGTGGCTTCTCCCTGGGTTCCACCATCCTGGCCTGGGATGGCTCTCTGCTCCTGTTGGTGGGTGAGCTCCTCTCCTAAGTAGACACCACACAGGACTGGGACCACCCTTCCCTTTGCACAGTGCAGCACCATTGTTGTGGACCACTCCTTGAATAGAGAGGGTGGGAAGGGCAAGGCTAGTAAAAAAGCTTTGCTGTCCCAGAGTCACCCAGACCTGCCCCTGAGCCTGTGGGAACTTCCCAGCGTCAGGGATGGTCTCTGTGACTCCATTGCACAGGCAGGTACAGATACCCAGAGTCTACACTTGGACATTCCAGCCTGAGGAAGCCCTTAAGTTGGTGAGGGGAGCCCCAGGCAACTGGAATGTGGGGTCCTCTTGCACAGAGCAAGTTTGAACACTGGGGTTGAATAGACAAGTGTCCTTTGACTGGTAACATGTCTTCTCTTCTTTAATAGACAGAACTTACATGGCTGAGTACTTCAAGCAAATGGATTGCCAGGTAATATTCCACCCAGGGACCTGCACCTACACTGTGGAACAGAAAGACCCACAAAAGCCCTGTTTTAACTAAGTAGACACTGTGAACATACTTCTGCTGGGCTCAGCACTCCCAGCCTGAAGGATATTTGTAAGCCAGGCTATTCTCTAGTCACTTCTCATAATCTGTGATTACATAGCCCTACCTAATAGTGTTTTAAAAACTTGGATTTGAATATGTTTATGTTTAAAATTTGCCAATTATATTTGTGTTGATTTGATGCATGTAATAGCACAACAAATAAACACTTAAAGGAGACAAAAATAAACACAAGTGATAAACAACAACTTCTTTACGTTCCAATAGGTTGTCCTGCGTGCTTTCCTAGGAAACCAATGCCATTGTCACCACTTGTTCCTGTGTCCTGCTGTCTGGGGGACAATGTAGGGAAAACATGTGTTCATGAATGAAATTAGATTTCTTCTTTGCCCTAACTACTCACATCTATCTTCCTTTCACTTACTTGGGAGTGTCCCCTTTGCCAGGTCCCCATGTCCCTCTGTGTTTGCATAAGGTTAGAACAGGTTAGAAACGTTCTAAAAGGTGGAGTGTACAGCCATGAACTGAAGGGTAACCCAGGTCTCCCGGGTTCAGGGTGGCTGTTTGATCATAGTTCATAGAAGCACCTCTAACCATCCAGTGGGAGGCACAGTGGCTGTCAGCTTGACCACATCTGTAATCAACCCAACCCCAAGCATGTGGGCACACCTGTAAGATACTTTCCTTGATTGGATCATTTGAGGTGGGAAGATCCACCCTAAATCTGAGCACTGCCCAACCCAGGCTCTCAACACATTGCTGAGAGAACACAACTCTATCTCAGAAACTAAAACAGAATTAACATTGTCACACTTTAAAGTTAGTCTATTTTAGGAGCATGCCACACATAACTGATCCTAGAGCTAGTCTCCACCACCCACAGAAGTCTGGCGTCTGGTTCCCTGTCAGCCTGCATGAGGTCTGGAGGACATCTTCTGGGGCTGTCTCTAACCTGTTCTAATCTTATGGGGACATGGCCGAGAGGACGTGCCTGAGTAAGTGGAAGGAAGGATAAACGTGAGTACCAAGGGCAGAGAAGATGTCTGGTTTCATTGTGAACACACAGTTTCTCTCATTGTCCCCTAGGAAGCTTTTTGTCTCCTTGCCCTTGCTTACACTGGCAAGTTCATCTATTCTGTTACTGAGGCATTCCTTTGCTGGTATTAGAATCCACTTCCTCAGGACGCCAACATAGACTGAAAAACAGCAGCTCTCCAGGGAATTCTGCAAGACTCCAGAACCAGATTTGGTCTTCTGGACCATCCTGTCTCATTACTGAATAACACTGGGTTCTTTTTCTGTAAAGAAACAGCATTGTTGGCTACCCACACCACCCACGCCACAGCCAATAGACCACTCTAAATATGGCCATTCTGTTAGCTCTGTTCCTTTAGAGGACCCTGACTACCACTGGGATTTTTTTTTAAACTCTATTACTCTTTCTCTTTTGGCTCTTAGTTCTTTTGACTCTTTTGGGGGCCCACTGAGTTCCCAAATAAATCACACACAGAGAGGCTTATTATTTCTTACAAACACCCAGCCTTAGCTTGGCTTGTTTCTTGCCAGCTTTCCTTAACTTAAATTATCCCATCTACCCTTTGACCCCTGGGCTTTTCCTTTTCTTATTTCTGTATATCTTACTTTCACTCTTACTCCATGGCTGGCTGGGTAGCTGGGCGGCTGGGTACCTGGCCTCTGGCATCCTCCTCTCCGTGTTCTCTCTTGCTACTCCTTCCCCTTCTAGATTTTTCCTTCTATTTATTCTCTCTGCCTGCCAACTCTGCCTATTCTTTCTCCTGCATTGCTATTGGCTGTTTACTTTTTTATTAGACCGATCAGGTATTTTAGACAGGTTTTTTTTTTATTATTTTATTAGTTCTAGTTAGGGAACAAGCTTATTTCAAATCCCTTCTCCCTCTCCCTCCCCTCACCCCAAACTTCCTCCCCCACCCCCAGCCCACCCCCACCCCATCCACCCACCACTCCCCAGGCAGGGTAGGGCCCTCAACGGGGGCTCTGCAAAGTCCACCAAGTCTTCCTATGCTGATCCTGGGCCCTTCCCCATGTGTCCAGGGCCAGAGTGTAACCCTTCATAGTGGATGGGCTCTCAAAGTCCCTTCTTGCACCAGGGAAAAATACTAATCCACTAATCCAGAGGTTCCCTGGAGTGCAGAGGCCTCCTTATTGACATCCATGTTCAGGGGTCTGGATCAGTCTTGTACAGGCCTCCTGGACAGCATCTGGGGTCGATGTGCTCTCCCTTGTTCAGGTCACTTGTTCCTGTGGGTTTCTCCAACCTGGTACAGACCCCTTCGTTCTTCATTCCTCCCTCTCTTCAACTAAATTCCCGATTTCGGCTCATTGTATATCTGTGGATGTCTGTCTCTGTTTCCATCAGCCACTGGGTGAGGGCTCTAGGATGGCATAAAGAGAAGTCATCAATCTCATTTTAGGGGGAGGGTTTTTAGGTTATCCTCTCCACCATTGCCTGGATTGTCAGATCGTGTCATCCTTGTAGGTCTCTGGAGATCTCCCTGGTTCCTGATCCCTTCTCGGGCCTACAGTGGCTCCCTCTGATATCGTATCTCTCATCTTGCTCTCTTTCCTCTATTCTTCCCCCAACTCAATGTTTCTGCCCCTCCGTTTCCTCTCCTCTTCTCCTCTTCTCTTGCTCTTATTGTAGCAGCTCCTTTCCCCCCCACCCTCATGCCCCCAATTAGTTCGGGAGTTCATGCCACTTCCATTCCTGGGGACCATTTATCCCTTAGAGTCCTTCATGTTTCCTAGTTTCTTTGGTGAAGAGCATTATATACTGGTAATCTTTTGCTCTATGTCTAAAATTCATGTATGAGTGAGTACATACCATGTTTGTCTTTTTGCAACTGGGTTACCTCACTCAGGATGGTTTCCTTTAGTTCCATCCATTTGCCTGCGAATTTCAAGATTCCGTTGCTTTTTTCTGCTGAATAGTACTCCATTGTATAGATGTGCCACATTTTCTCAATCCATTCTTCAGTAGAGGGGCATCTAGGTTGTTTCCAGGTTCTGACTATTACAAACAATGCTGCTATGAACATGGTTGAACAAATGTCCTTGTTGTAAGTACATGCCCTATTTGGGTATATACCCAAGAGAGGAATGGCTGGATCTTGAGGTAGACTGATTCCCATTTTTCTGAGCAACCGCCATACTGATTTCCAGAGTGGTCTTACAAGTTCGCACTCCCACCAGCAATGGAGGAGTGTTCCTTTTTCTCCACATCCTCTCCAGCATAGATTGTCATTGGTATTTTTTATTTTAGCCATTCTGACAGGCGTGAGATGGTATCTCAGAGTTGTTTTGAGTTGCATTTCTCTGATGGCCAATGATTTTGAGCACTTTGTTAAGTGTCTTTCAGCCATTTCAGATTCCTCTGTTGAGAATTCCCTATTTAGTTCTGCACCCCACTTTTTAATTTCATTGTTTGGTGTTTTGGTGGCTAGCTTCTTGAGCTCCTTATATATTTTGGAAATCAGTCCTCTGTCAGATGTGGGATCGGTGAAGATCTTTTCCCATTCTGTGGGTGGTCGTTTTATCCTACTGACTGTTTCCTTTGCCTTGCAGAAGCTTCTCAGTTTCAGGAGGTCCCATTTATTAATTGCAGACCTCAGTGTCTGTGCTACTGGCGTAATGTTCAGGAAGTGGTCTCCTGTGCCAATTTGTTCAAGGGTAGTTCCCACTTTCTCTTCTAGAAGATTCAGTGTGGCTGGATTTATGCTGAGATCTTTGATCCATTTGCACTTAAGTTTTGTGCATGGTGACAGGTATGGATCTATCTGTAATTTTCTGCATGTCCGAATCCAATTGTACCAGCACCATTTGTTGAAGATGCTGTCTTTTTTCCATTGTATAGATTTAGCACCTTTGTCAAAAATAAGGTATCCATAGGTGCGTGGGTCGATATCAGGGTTTTCAATTCGATTCCATTGGTCTATCAGTCTATTTTTGTGCCAATACCAAGCTGTTTTCAGAACTATGGCTCTATAGTAGAGCTTGAAGTCGGGGATGGTGATGCCTCCAGAAGATCCTTTATTGTAAAGAGTTGTTTTGGCTATCCTGGGCTTTTTATTTTTCCATATAAAGTTGAGTATTGTTCTTTCAATGTCTGTGAAAAACTGTGTTGGGATTTTGATGGGGATTGCATTGAATCTGTAGATTGCTTTTGGCAGGATTGCCATTTTTACTATGTTAATTCTACCTATCCAAGAGCATGGGAGATCTTTCCATTTTCTGGTATCTTCTTTAATTTCTTTCTTTAAAGTCTCAAAGTTCTTATTGTACAGATCTTTTACTTTTTTGGTTAGTGTTACCCCAAGATATTTTATGTTGCTTGTGGATATTGTGAAAGGTGATGTTTCCCTGATTTCTTTCTCATTGGATTTATCATCTGTATATAGTAGGGCTACTGATTTTTTTGAGTTAATTTTGTATCCTGCTACCTTGCTGAAGGTGTTTATCAGCCGTAGGAGTTCCCTGGTAGAGTTTTTCGGGTCACTAATGTAGACTATCATGTCGTCTGCAAATAGTGAAAGTTTTACTTCATCCTTTCCAATTTGTATCCCTTTGATCCCCTTTTCTTGTCTTATTGCTATAGCCAGAACTTCAAGTACAATATTGAAGAGATATGGAGAGAGTGGACAGCCTTGTCTTGTTCCTGATTTTAGAGGAAATTCTTTGAGTTTCTCTCCATTTACTTTGATGTTGGCTATTGGTTTGGTGTATATTGCGTTGATCATGTTTAGATATGTTCCTGTTATTCCTGTTCTCTCCAAGATCTTTTTTTTTTTTTTAAATTTTATTTTATTAGTTCTAGTTAGGGAACAAGCTTATTTCAAGTCCCTTCTCCCTCTCCCTCCCCTCACCCCCAAACTTTCTCCCCCACCCCCAGCCCATCCCCCCAACCCCATCCACCCACTACTCCCCAGGCAGGGTAGGGCCCTCAACGGGAGCTCAGCAAAGTCCACCAAGTCTTCCTATGCTGATCCTGGGCCCTTCCCCATGTGTCCAGGGCCAGAGTGTAACCCTTCATATGGGATGGGCTCTCAAAGTCCCTTCTTGCACCAGGGAAAAATACTAATCCACTACCAGAGGCTCCCTGGAGTGCAGAGGCCTCCTTATTGACATCTATGTTCTGGGGTCTGGATCAGTCTTGTACAGGCCTCCTGGACAGCATCTGGGGTCGATGTGCTCTCCCTTGTTCAGGCCAACAGTTCCTGTGGGTTTCTCCATCCTAGTACAGACCCCTTCGTTCTTCATTCCTCCCTCTCTTCAACTAAATTCCCGATTTCGGCTCATTGTATATCTGTGGATGTCTGTCTCTGTTTCCATCAGCCACTGGGTGAGGGCTCTAGGATGGCATAAAGAGAAGTCATCAATCTCATTTTAGGGGGAGGGTTTTTAGGTTATCCTCTCCACCATTGCCTGGATTGTCAGATCGTGTCATCCTTGTAGGTCTCTGGAGATCTCCCTGGTTCCTGATCCCTTCTCGGGCCTACAGTGGCTCCCTCTGATATCGTTTCTCTCATCTTGCTCTCTTTCCTCTATTCTTCCCCCAACTCAATGTTTCTGCCCCTCCATTTCCTCTCCTCTTCTCCTCTTCTCTTGCTCTTATTGTAGCAGCTCCTTCCCCCCCCACCCTCATGCCCCCAATTAGTTCGGGAGTTCATGCCATTTCCATTCCTGGGGACCATTTAACCCTTAGAGTCCTTCATGTTTCCTAGTTTCTTTGGTGAAGAGCATTATATACTGGTAGTCTTTTGTTCTATGTCTAAAATTCATATATCAGTGAGTACATACCTTGCTTGTCTTTTTGTGACTGGGTTACCTCACTCAGGATGGTTTCCTCTAGTTCCATCCATTTGCCTGCGAATTTCAAGATTCCATTGCTTTTTTCTGCTGAGTAGTACTCCATTGTATAAATGTACCACATTTTCTCAATCCATTCTTCAATAGAGGGGCATCTAGGTTGTTTCCAGGTTCTGGCTATTACAAACAATGCTGCTATGAACATGGTTGAACATATGTCCTTGTTGTAAGTACATGCCCTATTTGGGTATATACCCAAGAGAGGAATGGCTGGATCTTGAGGTACACTGATTCCCATTTTTCTGAGCAACCGCCATACTGATTTCCAGAGTGGTCTTACAAGATCGCACTCCCACCAGCAATGGAGGAGTGTTCCTTTTTCTCCACATCCTCTCCAGCATAGATTGTCATTGGTGTTTTTTATTTTAGCCATTCTGACAGGCGTGAGATGGTATCTCAGAGTTGTTTTGAGTTGCATTTCTCTGATGGCCAATGATTTTGAGCACTTTTTTAAGTGTCTTTCAGCCATTTCAGATTCCTCTGTTGAGAATTCCCTATTTAGTTCTGCACCCCACTTTTTAATTTCGTTGTTTGGTGTTTTGGTGGCTAGCTTCTTGAGCTCCTTATATATTTTGGAAATCAGTCCTCTGTCAGATGTTCTCTCCAAGATCTTTATCATGAAGGGATGTTGGATTTTGTCAAAGGCTTTTTCAGCATCTAGTGAGATGATCATGTGGTTTTTCTTTTTCAGTTTGTTTATATAGTGGATTACATTGATGGATTTTCGTATGTTGAACCATCCTTGCATCCCTGGGATGAAGCCTACTTGATCATGGTGGATGATTTTTCTGATATGTTCTTGGATTCGGTTGGCCAATATTTTATTGAGTATTTTAGCATCGATGTTCATGAGGGATATCGGTCTGTAGTTCTCTTTCTTAGTCATATCTTTGTGTGGCTTGGGTATCAAAGTGATTGTAGCCTCGTAGAAAGAGTTTGGTAATATCCCATCTGCTTCTATTGTGTGGAACAGTTTGAGGAGTACTGGAATTAGCTCTTGTTTGAATTTCTGGTAGAATTCTGCAGTGAAGCCATCTGGCCCTGGGCTTTTTTTGGTTGGGAGGCTTTTGATTACTGCTTCTATCTCATTAGGGGTTATAGTTCGATTTAAACTGTTTATCTGATCTTGATTTAATTTTGGTAAGTGATATTTATCCAGAAAGTTGTCCATTTCCTTTAGATTTTCCAATTTTGTGGAATACAGGTTTTCAAAGTATGACCTAAAGATTCTCTGGATTTCCTCAGTGTCCGTTGTTATATCTCCCTTTTCATTTCTGATTTTGTTAATTAGCATGCTCTCTCTCTGCCTTTTGGTTAGTTTGGCTAGAGGTTTGTCTATCTTATTGATCTTCTCAAAGAACCAACTCTTTGTTTCATTGATTCTTTGTACTGTTTTCCTAGTTTCTCCTTTGTTGATTTCGGCTCTCAGGTTGATTATTTCCTGGTGTCTACTCCTCCTTGGTGTGTTTGCTTCTTCTTGCTTTAAAGCTTTCAGTTGTTCTGTCAATTCTCTAATGTGACTTTCCTCCAGTTTCTTCATGTGAGCACTTAGTGCTATGAACTTCCCTCTTAGCACTGCTTTCAGGGTGTCCCATAAGTTCGGGTATGTTGTGTCTACATTCTCATTAAATTCTAGGAAGTCTTTAATTTCTTTTTTTATTTCTTCCTCAACCCAGGAATGGTGCAATTGGGAGTTATTCATTTTCCACGCAAATGTAGGTTTTCTGCAATTCATATTGCTGTTGAATTCTAGCTTTAATGCATGGTGGTCTGATAAGATACAGGGGGTTATTTCAATACTTTTGTACCTGTGGAGGTTTGCTTTGCTGCCAACTATGTGGTCAATTTTTGAGAAGGTTCCATGTGGCGCTGAGAAGAAGGTATATTCTTTTGTGTTTGGATGGAATGTTCTATAGATATCTGTTAAACCCAGTTGTGTCATAACTTCTTTCAGATCCTTTGTTTCTTTGTTAAGTTTCTGTCTAGTAGTTCTGTCCAGTGGTGTAAGGGGGGTGTTGAAGTCTCCTACTATAAGTGTGTGTGGTTTTATGTGTGGTTTGAGCTTTAGTAATGTTTCTTTTACAAAAGTGGATGCTTTCGTATTAGGGGCATAGATGTTCAGGATTGAGACTTCATCTTGATGGACTTTTCCTGTGATGAGTATAAAATGCCCTTCTTAATCTCTTTTGATTGCTTTCAGTTTAAAGTCTAATTTGTTAGATATTAGGATTGCTACCCCAGCTTGTTTCTTGAGCCCATTTGATTGGAAAATTTTTTCCCATCCTTTTACTCTGAGGTATCGCCTGTCTTTGAAGTTGAGGTGTGTTTCTTGTAAACAGCAGAAGGATGGATTCTGTCTTCGTATCCATTCTGTTAGCCTATATCTTTTTATGGGTAAGTTAAGACCATTGACATTTAGGGATATTAATGTCCATTGTTCATTGGTTCTTCTTTGTTTTGGATTTATTGTTGGTGGTATCATTGCGTGTGGATTTTGCCCTCCTGTTTCTTTTTGTCTTTGGTAAAATTAGCTTGTCGATTGCCAGTGTTTTTGTGAGTGTAGTTGTGTTCGTTGGGTTGGAGTTTTCCTTCCAGAGCCTTCTGTAGTGCTGGATTTGTGGATATGTATTGTTTAAATCTGTTTTTGTCGTGGAATATCTTGTTTTCTCCATCTATAGTGATTAAAAGTTTTGCTGGGTCCAGTAGTCTGGGTTGACATCCATGCTCCCTTAGTGCTTGTAGTGTATCTATCCAAGACCTTCTGGCTTTCAGAGTTTCCATTGAGAAGTTGGGTGTGATTCTGATTGGTTTGCCTTTATATGTTACTTGGCCTTTTTCCTTTGCTGCTCTTAATATTTTGTCTTTACTCAGTAGATTTGGTGTTTTGATTATTATGTGTCGGGGCGACTTCTTTTTGTTGTCCAGTCTGTTTGGTGTCCTGTAAGCTTCTTGTACTTTCATAGGCATATCCTTCTGTAGGTTGGGGAAGTTTTCTTCTATGATTTTGTTGAATATGTTTTCTGTACCTTTGAGCAGTGTTTCTTCACCTTCTTCTACACCTATTATTCTTAGGTTTGGCCTTTTTACGGTGTCCCATATTTCCTGGATATTTTGTGTTAGGGTTTTGTTGGACTTGAGGTTCTCTTTGGTTGATGAATGTATATCCTCTAGCGAGTCTTCAGTAGCTGAGATTCTCTCTTCCATCTCTTGAATCCTGTTGGATATACTTACATCTTTAGTTCCTGATTGTTTATCCAACCTTTCCATTTCCAACATGGTCTCATTCTGTGTTTTCTTTATTGTGTGTATTTCAGCTTTCATGCTTTGAACTATTTCAAGAGCTTCCTTCACTTGCTTGGATGTTTTTTCTTGGCTTTCTTTAGATTCTTTAAGAGATTTATTTATTTCTTGAATTTTTTGGTTTGTCTTTTCCTCCAATTCATTTAATTTTTTGTTTGCTTTCTCTTCTATTTCTTTAAGGGATTTTCTTGTTTCCTCTTTAAAGGTCTCTATCAACTTGCTGAGATAATTTTTGAGGTCCATCTCATCTTCATGCTCTGTGTTGGGCTTTTCAGCTCTTGCTGGAGTGGAGTCCCTAGATTCTGGTGGTGTCATATTGGTCTTTCTGTTGTTGAGTGAAATCTTATTCTGTCTTCTTCCCATATCTTCTTTTAGTGGGTGCGGGTGGGTTCTCTCTATCTACTCTCGTGGCCCAGTGGTGTGTGGGGGCTAGGAACTCAATGTCCACAACTCTAGATGATCTCGACGCTCCTGGTAGTCTCCTCGCTAGTTCCTAGTTCCTCGGTCGTTCAGCGGAATGGAAGAGTGGGGTGCTACCAGATTTGGGGCGCAGGGAGCTCTTCCCTGCCTGGGCTTGTCTGGCCCAAGCCTGCAGGCACAGGTGGGGGGTGGGGAGATGGGGATGGTGGGGGTTCTGGCCTGGGGTCGGGAGCGGGCAGGAACTCACTCACCTAGTTCCAGGTCAGTCTGCGGCGGCGGAATCTTTAGACAGGTTTTGTAGACACACTGAGCAATCCACACAAATGCTATGGTAAAGCTCTGGAAACATCAAGTACTTTGGTTACTTTTAGTTACAATAAAGTCACATTCCAGAGTCTGCATCTGAACTGAGTCCATTTGGTGTAGGGTAAAAAAGTGAAAGCAACACTGTGCCCTGAAAAGCACAGCCAAATTGTCCCTAACCAACTGAACATGAAACCAATCAATACCTGAGCATGAAATCTAGCACGCTGGCCATGGAACCCAGAGCCAGTGAAAGAAACACTTTGGCCCTGAACCTAGAACCTAAGAAACACACCCTGACCTGGAAACCAGAACCAAGGAAACATACTTTGGCTCTAAAACCACAGCCAGTGTAGGAAATATGCCTGGGCCCTGAAACTAGAGCTAAAGGGCTAAAAAAAGCCAGTGAAAGAAGCACAGTTTTGTCCTGAAACTAGAACCCCCACACTGCATATACCAGCTGTGATGGTGCATGTCTGTAATCCCAGCACTCAGAGGATAGAGCATGAGCCTCTGCCGCATAGTACAGTGGTTTCCAACCTTCCTAATGCTGTGACCCTATAATATAGTTCCTCATGTTGTGATGACCCCCAACCATGAAATTATTTCATTGCTACTTCATAACTGTAACTTTGCTACTGTAATGAATCATAAAGATCTGTGTTTTTCAATGGTCTTGGGTACAATCCCCAGGTAGAGAACCTTGTAAATTCAAGGCCAATGTAGAATACATGAGACCCTGTCTGAAAAACAAAACAAAACCAACAATGACCTGTCCCTTCCTCTACCTATGGCAGACACCTTATCCTCAGGTATCCTCCACCCCTCTGACACATGGTCTTTGGGTTATTTTTTCTAGTGCCCTCAGGCTTCACTGTTCTGAGACTCAAGGACCCTCCCATACCAAGAACCTCCAAGACACAGGTTCCTCCCCTCCTCAGTGACTACAAAATGACAGGACAGGTGTCCCTTACAAGCTGTGGCTTAAGAGCATGAACCAGGGACCAGGCTGGGTAAGGTTTTCTGCTGGGCCTCAGTTCTGTTCCAATCATTGATAACCTGGGGTGACCTCAGTGGTTGCATCACTCCTGACCTGCACTTGGTGTCCTCTGTGAGTCATCATGGACCCATGGGGGCTTATTCCAGCCTGCTGTCTTCCACTGATAGGTGGATGCCCCCAAACTGACCTGGAGGGAGGGGAGCAAAGATGCCCAGCCCCCACTGTGAAGGATACCTGTGTCCTGACACAGTCCACCAATCATGCATCTGCTATCTTTATGACCATCATGTTTTTGACCAATGTAGTGATTACAAGAACTCACTATTAGAGTGTTCTGGATCAAACCCCAAGTGTGGTGTGGCTTGACATATGGGGCCTGAGAGTTTTCCTATCGGAGTCATAAGCAAACAGTAGACATCTCTGCTGTGTGAGCCTGTGAGTCTGTGTGTGACCCTGGGAGTGTGTGTGTGAGCCTGTGAGTCTATGTGTGAGCCTGTGAGTCTGTGAGTCTGTGGGTGAGCCTGTGTGTATGTGTGTGTGAGCCTGTGAGTCTGTGTGTGAGCCTGTGAGTCTGTGTGTGGTCTTGTCAGTCTGTGTATGAGTCTGTGTGTGAGCCTGTGAGTCTGTGTGAACCAGTGAGGCAGGAAGACCCAAATCATCCATCTGAGCCCCAAAGGACACTGTGTTTCTTTCTATTGGGAGGAAGTGGTTGGGAAGGGCTGAGACTCATGTCCTGGCAAGCAGGTATCCAGGACCTGCGGAGGGAGAGATAGCAGGCATGGCAAGGATGGGAAGCACATCAAGTGACACTTAGTATGTTCACTAAACACAGGGTGAACATACTAGATGCCAGCAGATGAAGGAGTCACAGCTTCTGTTTGGTGGGTGGCTGGCCCTGCCCTTGTCCTGGCACCCACTCTGCCCAGGGACAAAATCTGTGCTTGTTTGGCCATTAGGAAACCAGGGTGGCCTTATCCAGAAGCACCTCTTGGTTTCCTCCGGGCTCATAGCCACAGATTCCCTCAGAGATAGTGTGCCCAGAGAAGAAACTCAGGACATATGGACGTCAGTCCAATAGAGCAGAAGGCCACATCCCCTGAGGCTCCAGCCATAGAGGAGCCCCCAAGCAAACCCAGAGAAAGTGAGTGTGCAGATCTACATCCTGCTAGATCTCATGGGTGATCAGAGGGCCTCAGCAGGTAGCTGACACCTGGAGGTCTCCAGCTGCTGTCCCCAGGCCCTAAAGAGTTCCAAGGGAAAAGTTATCTGCCACACATGAGTGGGAGGTCCAGCCTCAGGCTAAAGTAACTGAGGCCTGGTTGAGAAAAATCCAGTCCAGGGATAGACCTCCTGAAAACCACAGCCACTGCCAGCCTGCTAACCGCTGTGAAATAGTGTCCACGGGATCTGCAGGGCTTGGGCTCCATACACAGCACTAAGCTGCACACAGGAAGGGCTGTGAGGCTCTTTAAAGGCAAAGAACACACTGTATGTGCTGAAGTGAAAGACTGAGGGCCAGAGAGGTTAAGAAGCTTGCCTGGGGTCACAGGCAAGGATCTGACCTAGGTCTGGGTTTAGACTCATCCCACTGTCACATGCCCCCTTTTCTTACCCACATGACCTCAGCCTCTCCTAGGCCTTGTGGTTGCAGTTGTCCAGGTCAGTGCATTTCTGAAGCTGAAGATAGGCCATGGAAGGAAACCCCACAGACCCCCACACCACCCAGACTCTAGAGTGCATTTCAGGCCAGGTCCTGGATAAAGGACGGTGAGACTTCAGATGTCCCCTAAAGTCCTGGGAAGAGGGACCTCAGAGAGGCAGAGTACTTGAGAGACCAGCTCTTTGCTTGCATTTTGGAGGCCAATGCATTCTGGAGGGATGGTAGAGAGGTACCTAAGGGAGACCTGCAGCCTGGCGCAGGCTTTACCTAGCAGTGAGTCTAAAGCTCTGCCTTGTCTAGCTGCAGCTCTGAGCTTCAGGGGTACCTCACTCCATACCTATGAGCCTTTGTTTCACATGCAGACCCACGCTGCAAGGGCATACAAACAACACAGAAACAAAAAACAAACCTGCTGTTCCCATGTGGCCCAGGGAACTTCACAGGAGTGCATCAATGGGGGGCGGGGTACACTGGTTATCTGGCATACCCTGAAGGGACAGGCACCTGGAGGGGTGTCTAGAGGATGTGGCTGGAGCTGCCAGTCTGGGGCCTTCCCAACAGCAGGTAGTCTGGATTCTAAGTTGGGTAGTGCCCAGGAGGGCTCAGGCTTGTGTGAGAAGGAAAACACCTGCTCTTCCTGGGGGATGCAGCCCATCTGAGGTTCCTAGTTACCATCTGCCCCAGGGGCAGTCAGGCCTTTGCCTTTGCACATCTTCAAGCAGGGAGTGCTGCTGGTCACATGCCAAGCTAGAATTGGCAGCTGGATCTCAGCTCTCACAGAATGTGGCAATCGTGGTACCCTTGCTTCTGATAAACAGGCCATAGCCCAGGAGCACAGTGGAAATGTCAGTGATTTCCAGGGCTCTTACTGAGTGAGGGCCGAGGGCCACTGTGCAGGGCAGGTAGGTGAGGTGGGAGAAGTGGTGTATGTGTAAGTTGTTTATCAATGACGGAGGAGTTTGGAGGCTGAGCCTGTGGGTGGGCCACACATGTGTGCATGGTTATTGAGTGTCATCTGTGTATGAGCTTCTAGGTGTTATCACAACTGGATTCCTATCTGTGGCTGGAAGGCATGTCAAGGGTCTTGTCTTGCTGGGGATCAGAGAAGGTTTTACCAGGGCAGAGACCCTCTTCCTCCCCTGGGGAACTTGGGATCCAAATTGGAAAAGGGTAGAAATGGACTCGTACTGAACATATGGGTGCTTGGGTGGGGTCCTCAGGCATTAGAAGAGTGCAGGAATCAATTGGTGATGTCTGCCACCAGTGCAAAGGAAGATGAGTGGCAGGTGTGGCTGGGGGTGGGGTAAACAATGGAATAACAGCCTGAGGCCAGAGAGGGAGGGAGGGTTAGCCCAGAAGGCCACAGCCAGAATAGGGACCTGTGCCCTGTATGGAAATTGAGTCCATTCACAGAATTCCCATTGATTATTTGTCCTGGACACTTCTGTCTGCCATACCTTTGCACACCTCTTAAGGCTCTAGATGACCTGCAGAAATGTATGGCAAAGATGTCCACTCTTCCTGGGGTGCCTGGTGGGAATTGGGCTCTGACCCAGGGTCCTGTCTTAGTTGAGGCCAGTGTCCCCAGATCACAGTACCGTGATGGGAGTAATTGCACTTGATCACTTGATCACGTGGGTGCCAGGGCCTTTTGCACTCACAGGTCAGCCTTTTCTACTGACATGCCTAAAGCCATGGATCTGGGCAGAGCCTTGTCATCAGACTGCCCAGTTTCTAACCAGCCCTGTGCTGACTCAGTTTCTCCAGCTAGAAGTGCGTCTGTGAGTACTGACTCAGCACCAGGAGTCCCTGTGTGTCCCTGTTCTATCTCCATAAGCATAAAGTGGACTATGCCTGCTGGGGCTGGCAGGGGTCATGTGTGTCTATGGACTTTGGTAGTCACTGAGCAGGTAGAAGGCATAGATGGTCCTTACATCAGCCCCATGGGGACAGCACAGTGTCATACCCACTTCACTGTTGAAGGAATTTTGTCATTGGCCCATGAGCCAATGGTAAGGAGCAGCTTGGTCCTAAGGGTGGAGTTTTCATTAGAGGGTCATGACCTGAATACCCAAATAAAAGGCCAGGGCAGGGTGAAGGATGCTCTCTTGGGTGTAAGCCAGCTGGCCGTGAGCCACAGTAGCATGCCTGGCTGGTGGCTTGGTTCACATCCCCTTTTGGAACAAAATGATAGCAGCAGTGGAAAGGGTGATGGTGTGTTGGCTGTACCTACAGAAGCAGCAGCTTCGTTCTGTCCTGTAGTGTAGTCCTTTGATCCTGATTATGTCTGGTAATAAACCGTACGTGATCCCATTTGGCTTCCTTCATTAGTGCAGGGCAGGAAGGGCATTCCACATCGCTGGCTGGGAACTGTGTCTTGCTTCAGAGGCCCAGATGCCAGGTCATCAACATCAGTGTTGAACATCACCACTGTCCTCATCCACATAAGTGTTGTTACTTCAGTTTTTAGATGGAAAAGCAAGACCCTTGTGATTTGCAGCCCACCCTGCCCCCTGTGAAGGTCATGCTCCATGCTCCAGGGTGCACCCCACCTTCCTGAGTAATTTCATCCTCAGGGGCCAGGTACATTACTAGCTCCCACAGATAAGAATTTTTGTCTTGTGGGCAGCGATGGGGTTGATAGCCAACCAACATGGGAGTCATTACCTATCAGCTCCCACACGGGGGGTTGTAGGGTTAAGGTCTGAAGGCAATGACAGTCCTGTGACAGACCAAGCGGCCATGGTGACACATAAGTGATTATGGAGACCCCTAAATAAATCACCTATAGTGGTGTATGCTAGGAGCGTTTAGCTCTGCTTCCTGTGTTGGGGGCCAGACCCGAGGCCCAGAAATGGAATGAGAAAGTAAGGAGTGGTCATAGTCTATTGTCATGGATCTAGCTCTATGAACAGCCTTCTCTGGCAAAATTATATTGGGGCCTTTATGAAAAAGTTCAAGGACAAGAGGCCTCTGACTTGTGTTGGCCTTGAATAGGGGGATTCTGCAGCAAAGTGGCTACCTGAACCCTATTCCAGGTCAGGATGAGGGACAAAGTCAGAGGGAACTCAAATGACTAGGCAGAGATTCCAGGCAGGTCTGCTGGGCTCCAGGAACCTCACTCCTTCATGCTAAATTCATGGGGGATGGAGCTTGAATTAACTTCTTTCCACATATGTAGGGTGTTTTATATTTGGTGCTAAGGATGGAATGAAGCCCTTCCATGTGTTATATCACAGAGCCATACCTCCAACCTAACTGACAGTTCTTTGGCTGCCCCTTTTCAAAAATTTCCCTTGTCCTTTTTATTTTTACAAATTATTATGAACACATGTGGAGGTCAGAAGACAATTTTATGGGGTGTCATTTATTTCCTTCTTTAAGAAAATTCTGGAAATTGAACTTGGGTCTCCAAGTTTGTGCAGTAAGCCTTTCCTTGCTGAGCCTTTTCATAAGCCCCAGACTTTCACTTTTATTTTCTTTTATTTTTTTTCTTTCCTTGACATTTTAATGTTTATTTCTTTATTTTATGAATATGGAAGTTTTTTCCGCAGTTATGTTTGGGAACTACATGTGTTCCTGGTGCATGAAGAGGCTGGCAGAGTGTGTTCGAATCTCCAAATGTTTGCTGGAAACCTAACCCTGGTCCTCTACAATAGCAGCCAAGCCCACTTTTTTTTGTTTGTTTGTTTTTGGAGACAGTATCTCACCATGTAGTTCTGGATGCTCTGGAACTCAGTCTGTAGTCCAAGCTGGCCTCAAACTCACAGCTATCCACCTGCCTCTGCCTTCTGAGGGCTGGGATTAAAGGCATGGGCCACCATGTCCTACTTCTGACTGCATGTTTAAAGTGCTTACTGTACAGCAGGCCCTGTGCTAGCATTGACAACGGGCACTATGCAATAATTCAAACCTTGCATTGCTTACATCTCCCTGGGGAGACAGGTAGCTAGGAAAATGAAATACACCCAGCTTAGATGGAGGCACCAGTGTCAGAAGGGCCAAAGATGACCTGATCAGCTGCAGCCCACAATGACACCAGTGCTGGGAAGACTGTACATTGTCACAGTCATGGTCATGGGGCTCAAGACAATTGCAGAAAGGGAGGAGGGAGAGGCATGAGTTTGGAATTGAACAAGACTTGACGTAGAGCAGTGATGACCAGTATGTGTTTTGCTAAAGCATGCATACAGACTTCCACCTCTGGATGATGGCAAGGGCATGCAGAGGGGTAATGAGACCTTGAGACTCAAGGATTCTGCATTTCCTGCATCTTGGCTTTTCTGCAGTAGGCAAAACCTTTCCTTGCTACTCAGCACAGACAAGGCCATGGAGACACTTGCTGGGCCTGGGGACATGGAGGACTTAGGTATAATTCAGGAGAAACTCTAACAGCTTAAAAGCAAACAGTGACAAACTTTTTGACTCTCCCTGGAGGGGACTTCATGTGGTCCTGGACACTGGAGTCTTACTGATAAGATTCCCCAAGGTGTATAAGCAGGCTTGTTATCCCAGAGGGAATGGTCTGAGGGTCTGGGTCAAAGCCGAAGGAATCTGGATGTCAACAGGTTCCTCTGCTGTCATGTGCAGAGTCTATGGATATATCTGTTCTGTGGTATACCAGCCCCCAAGTATGCTCAGAGGAGTGTGTTATATGGTAGTTGAAGTGAGGTGCGAAGGTCCCAGGGAGTATCAAGTGGTGCCCCAACAATCCAAGTCATTTCCTCCTAAAAGATTTATGCTTAGAATTATTATCTCAGTTCACATATAAGACAACTGAGCCATCCAGTAATTAGACTGGTTTATCTAGAGTGTCCTGAGATAGCCAGGGCTACAAGAAGACCTTGTCTCAAGACAAAGAAAATAAAATGATAAGAGAGCCTGCTGCACACCCTAGGAGCTGTTCCTAGGGAAGCCAGGGGCATGGACACATGTGAGGTTATCCAGGCTCTGTCTCAGGGGCACAAGGTGCTTTTAATGAGCTGCAGACAGGGCGAAGAGCCATGGAAGGAATGGTACACTGAACTATGTGGCAAAAAATACACATCAGAAGGCGCCTGGTGAGTTTGAGAGTCTGCAAGAACGGGGATGGGGGGACGACACTATGTCCTCGATGGTGTGTCCAGCAGTGACCACCAGGAATCCATTTAACCTAGGAGTTTGTGTGTGGTCAGGTTAGGGGACAAACGCAGCTCCGGGAACTGTATCGCTTTTAGAATCAATTTAATGAGAGAACAGAGGAAAACATAGTGGAACTATTTCTGGTGTAAGAACTGGCACAAAAACCTGGCCAATCATTTAGCAATATAGCCAGGAAGGGATGCAATCCTTGCTTTCAGTAGTGACCCCCTGAAGCAGGCCCTAATCCTTGCTGTCTGTCCAAAAGAAGAGGTTTCCTCACCTTGGTACCTGCATCATGCTTATATACATCAGAGTCTCCATGAGAACAGCCACACTGACAGGTTTTGGGGTATAGATGAAATAGCCCACCATTTCAGTGTTTACCTACAAGACACCAGGACACATTACTGACAGAGCTCTGCAACCTCCTTTCACCACGGTCTTCTGAGTAATTTTAAAAACAGTTATGGTGGGTGTGAGGGTATACATGCTCACACACATGAAGAACAGAGGACAGATCTGGGGAGTAGTGGTCTCTCTACCATGTGAATCCCAGGTAAGAACCTCACCTCTGTAGGCCTAGCAGCAAGTACTGTTACTCGCTGAGCCATCTCATCAGGTCATCAATTCAAACCAGGAGTTTTGTAATTGTACAACAGTGTTTATGTCTCTGAGTATACATCTGTGAGTTACTAACAAAGTGTATGTTCTTTCCACTCCCAAATTGAATGATTTCCTTAGTAAAAATACAGGTCAAACATGATGTCCATGAAGGGAGCTGTGAGGTTGGAGTAGGAGGTTGGATTCTGAAGATTGGATGACTTAAAAGCCTCTATGGAGCCCCCCTTTGGTTGTAAGTTACACATCTGGGGTTTAGTGGGGATCTTAACTTTTCTTCCCCTTTAATTCCCCTCTAGCCACTAGGGCTCCGGTTGAACCTAGGGCATTGTGCATGCTAAGCAGCTACTAGATCACTGAGTCAAATTCCACATCTGTAACTCCATTCATCATTCACAACAGTACAGGACAGGCAAGAGGAAGAGACTCAGCTGTCCCTTTGGCCACTCCAAGACTGTTCCTTCAGAATGTCTGACATTTGCTCTCATGACTGGACATGTAGCTAGGCAGAGATGGCCCACCATTTAATCCCAGCGCTTGGGAGAAGGACATGGCAGAAGTCTGTGAGTTAAAGGACATGCTGGTCTACAATGGGAGAACCATCCAATGCAGACAGGACTCTTACACAGACAAACCCTATGTCAGATAAACAAAAAACAAAACAAACAATCAAACCCCAACCTGGGATGTTTAGAAATCTGGGAGAGGAGAGAAGGGGCCTTAGTCCACACTGGGCACTAAGGACAGTTTGGCCTGGAAAAAGCTGATATGAAATTATCTCCCTGCACAAACTCCAGCTATAGAAACCAGGTAACTCTGTCAATCTGGTACGTTTACCAAACCAGCCAAACACTCTGTGGAGGATCCACATCTGAGTGAAGCATAGCTGTATCCATGCTCCTTCCAGATACCAAGAAGATAGACAAGGTTATCCACTCAATACAGTAGTTTCTTGGTAGTGTGACCTAAACCAAGTCTCACTTAGTTTCCAGTGTGTTGAGACATGGCCCTTTCTGTGTTACGCACATCCCAGAAAGAGAATGTGAACTATGGCAGAGAGTAGCTAAATCCTCTTCCCCTTTTCTCTGGCTGCTGAATTTGTAGAAGTCCTGGTAGGCCAGCACCTGTCTGGCAATCCACAGGATTACTTGTTCCACACTTGAACTCTCTGACTCAAAATCTCAGAAGTCACATACACTCCCAGGAGCTCTACAACTATAGAACAATCACCAGGAAGAAACTCTTCCTCACTATACTCTGAGATCGGCCATGGCAAAGGGTAGCCTCACCTGTCCCTCACATGACCCAGGCTTGAAGGCCCATATTCTGCACCAGAAGCATGTGTCCTCTGTGCAGCAGGCTCCTTGCACTGTGCCTGCTCTGCAGCTTCATCCCAACACTGCTCAGCTGGAGATCTTTCTTGCTATGAGGGAATCTTTATCCCACACCCAGGCTCAAGGAGGGTCATCTCAATTCTGGGTGTCATCAGATGTGCCTAATACACATTGTCTTCCTCAATGAGAAGTGACAGATGTGCTTAAACTCTGACAATAAGTGATGAGTCATGATATTGAATTCACAGAGATCAGTGGGGACATCAGAACCCTGAATAAATGCCTGGCAGCCTAAGACAATGAGCATGTCTACCTCATGCACCGGTCCCTATATATCTCCACAGACTTCTCTCTTTGGTTGGGGGTTATCCAGTATAACTAATACAGCACATAGGGCTTGAAGGACTAAAACCAAAAGATGAAGCAAGAGAGATGCCTTATAAGTTAATAGCATTTGTTGCACTCTCCCATAGTTCCTAAAAAACATTAAGGACAGGGGATTCCATGCCCTCTTTGAACTCTGGGAGAAATGCAAATATGAGGGACAAATGCAAGATAAGGAATAACATTGGCTATAAAAGCTATTTCCAAAAGTGACTTGGAGATCCTTGACTCTGTTTCATGCTGCATTGCATGAAAAACAGTAACTGATAGCTCTCGGCATCCTGATTTCTTCTATACTCTCATTATGAATGTTTTTTTTTATTGCTGAGAAGTGTATAATAGAGCAAAATGATGTATTTCTGAGTAATATGGTCCTTATGGTCAGTTGAAGAAAGTGTGCTCACAGAGTACCATATTTTAGAGGTAGCTAAATGCATGCCAACGTGAATACAGTATGGATGCTGACTCCATCATAAAGTGTGAATACGTGGAATAAGCCATGTTGCACCAACAATATAAACCTAGAGACAGATATTGGTGCTCAAGATTCAAGCTGAAGATCAGAAAAGCATAGCAGTCAAGCCACTAGCTTTTACTTCTACCTCCGGCTGAAAGGGCTGATACCATCTCCACAAGCTCTCCACCAAGCCTCTAGCAGCTGCCTCTCATCAGGGTGGCTGGAGACTAAATCTCAGAATGCTGCCAAGGACACTAGGCTACTGTCTTTTATATACCTCTCTAGGGCTGGTATTCAAGGCTTGAGATCTGTTAATCGTTTGGGCAGATTAACTACTGTGTAGCCATGGGTAGCCTTGACTTTATAGAGATCCATCCTGAGTACTGAGAATAAAGGTATGTGCCAGCACTGCCTAGCTTCTGTAGCTAACTAGTGTGGCTGGCTTTGCATTCTAACACTTCAGGCAATTTAATTAAATCATAAATAATGTATCACCACAAAGCCAGACTATCCACACCAGGACACCATTCACCTGTGTAGTCTTGATGGCAGTCACTATTTAGCCCATGCTGCCCGGAACTGGCATCCATCTGTGCCTGTGAGTTTGGGTTTACAGCAGTGTGACCCCACACCCTACTAATGAACCTGGGCTTCAGTCTGAAGAGATGGAAATTGCTTTTTTATTCATAAAAACATACTTTTCAGGAGGGGGATTTAAAGTAGCAGTCAATATAAACAGTTGCTAGCCTTAACAATTTGTGAAAAACAGTGAGAATAACATCAAAATAGCAAAGCAAAAAAACAGAAAGTAAAAACGTGAACCAAACCAGAAAAACAAAACAAAACAAGTGAAGTGAGCAGCATTTCCTTGCTGCAGATTGACAGGCACGGTCCTGCAGCCTGTGGCTGGCCTTGCACTCACTGAAGCAAGGGAGTCTACAGATGTGACACTCTTTCAAGATGACTATAGCCTTTCCTCTATTGGGCTTTATCTGTCATGTTCTCCCCCAAGGCTGAGGGAGAATTCAATCTTTCCAGGGATGTGACTCAGCAGGTGGCTCTTGCTGCAGCAGCTCCTTTGTCAAGTGGCTCTACTCCTGGGATGTGGTCTGTTCCAGCTCAGTCTGAATGGTTGTGGACCTGGGAGAAAAAGCAGTTAGGACTCAGGACAGGTTAGGAACTTCCATGTAGGCTGCTGAGCTGCTCCCTCCCTCCACCTCAGTTGTGTTGCAGATCTTTGTGATTTAAAGGAAAGCATGCTGAGAACATACAGAGTTTAGACAGGAGGAAGGGAGACTCAATTCTACAGACATATTGAGTATCAAACTTAGTGTTTCCTGGATATAGGTTCTGGCTGTCTCACTAGCACATATATCTGAGGTCATCTTTAGGTGATTCTGACTGGAAACAATGCTTGTGAGAGGAAGCCCATGGAAGACAGAGATCACAGGTACTACATCCTCCCCTTAGCCTGAGCTCCTACCTCATCTGGGAGACCTCCAGGTGATGCTGCAGCTTTTCTGCCAAGTCAATTTCCTGGATGACAGTCTCTTTCTGCTTCATCAGGAACTCAAGTGTTTTCTCTAATCTCTTGTGCTCCTGTTCATTAGAAGATTGTGTTCTTAGTGGAGGGTCACACACTCTCATACAAATGTAAGCAAATAAATGGATTGCATTAGCTTTCTGATCAGCATGGATATCAAAAAAGTAAGCATCCTGGAAATAGGAAATCCCGAATCAAAATAGAGAATGACAAGAAATGTAGAGAATGCATGCATGCATGATGTACCACAACACCTCCGAGTTTAAACTACACTACACTACACTACACTACACACACACACACACACACACACACACACACACACACACACACACACTCAAACACACAAAGAGAGACAGAGACAGAGACAGAGAGAAAAGAAGGGAAAGAGAGAGGGAGAAAGGGAACTTGCAGAACAAAACATACAACATCACGGCAGATGAGCAGTTGAGTTTAGATCAACCATTCCTGTTCTTTCAGAAGAGCCTCACACTCAGATCTCAGCCATCATTACTTGGGGACTAATACTGCTGTGTGAATTGTGATTTGATTGAACAGACTCTGTTAAGCTGCTTGGATAAAGTTTTCCTTGAAGGACCAAATCTCCCTCTTGTACCATGACCTTGTCAAAAAAACCCAGCTGATCAAACATCCTCAGACTATGTTCTGCTGGTAGGAGAAATGTCCAGCACCACTCACAGCAAACGGATGACAAGCTGCTACTCAGACTATTGTCACTGTGAGCCAAGAGCTGGGCAGATTGAAGAGAGCACATTGGGATGCAGGAAGAAAGGAGAAGGCCACATGTCACTGAAATCCATGAATAATTGGCCCTGTCACAGAGATCACCTCCTTACAACCATCTGTGATTTCACATGAACCCTGTCAATCAAATGGGCTCCAGGACCCAGAACTCACTCACTCAAAGCTCTATGCATTGATTCCTACCCATCATAATGCCATGTAGGCGTGTGATACAATAGTGACCCATCTCATTCACAGTACTGCAGCTACAAGCAGAGCAGCAGGAGTGGCTTGACAGTAACTCAGTTTCTCAGAAATGGCTAAGTTTACTTGTGCATGGTCACTGAAATGAATACCAGGATGCATGAAGTGGTGGCTGCATGGGAGCATGGACCAGTATGAAGATGGGTGAAAGCACAGGAGGATGGATGGGCACACAGACAGTCAAAGGGCAAATGGTCCCAGACTTTAGCCGACCTGCCCCCTACCTGTTGTAGGTCACTGGTCTCCTCCTCTTCTTCCTCGCAGAGCACTCTCAAGTCCTCCAGGTGTTGGTTCAGCAGGATCCAATCCTCCAGCAGTTTTTTGTTCTCCTGCCTCAGCAGGTCCACCTTCCTATTCATCTGAGTCTGCTCCATCAGGAGCCGGCTGTGCAGACCTCTGGAGAGACACTCTGAATAGTAAGGCCCTGCCAGCCTTCACCTGTCCCCACTACCTCCAGCAACCAGAACCCTCAAGGCTCCAGGTTCCATAAAAACATAGTCATAAGTCTGGTTCAGCCATGATAGCTGTCCTTAGAATAAGGCCAAATGAGAGAAAAGCTAATACCAGGAAGAATCAAACTATTATGGAAAACCTCACACCAAAGGGATTCATATGTGTTCAATACAAAGGGGATTACCCTACTCTCTATGGTAATTGGAAAACATCAGCAAGTAGTGGGCAAATGCCCTCTGAGGAAGGACAGGAGACCATAGGTGTGTGTGTTTTATCTAAAGTTTCCACAGCCACCAGATCTCTAAAGCCTTGGCCTGAGCTCCAGATGCTCAGAGCAGCCTGACATTCCCCTTGCAGTGCAAATCACTTTTCTATTTAGGGGTTCATGAATCTCCAGGACAATGGTGACAGGGGCTAACATTCTCTTTCATACTTGGCAAAACTGTGTCCAAAAGACACTAGTCCAAGAGCTGCTTTCTAAGGAGCAGACAGAATACAAACAGAGCTGTGACTCTCCAGTCCAGGGAAAGCAAAATGCTGATAAGGCCAATCCACAACTCATGGGGTCAAGGGCAAGACTGGCACTTACCGATAGAAGACTGTCTCCTTGGTCAGCTCACTGCACTTCTCTGAGGCCTCTGTCTTCTCATTCTGCATGCTCTTCAGTTCTGACATGACCTGCTCATGCTCCAGCTTCATTTTCTCATAGAAAGAGTTTGGCTTGTGGTAGGGCCTAGAAACAGGAGGACAGAATGCCATGAATACAAGCCTCAAAGATCATGTGAACTCAAGTGGTGTCCTGGTTTCCTACAGCCCTGTGGACGGTACATTCTGGCTCCTGTGTACTGGGATCTCCTGGTGCTTTTCAAGGTGTTATTCTGGTCAGAAGACAGCAGAGGCTGGGTATTTAGATGGAGGGCATCCTGGCTGCATGAGCCTACTCAGTAGGCCTGGAGAGTCAGTCTAGCTCTCTGTGTTGGCAGAAGTCTATGCCACATGTCTTGGTACACCAGAGATGGCAATGACGTTTCTTACATTCAGAGAAATGATTCTAGGTCCTGGGTGACTATTACAGAAGAGTTAGATGGAGCATATGATTATGGAATTGAGACCCAACATCAGCACACCTATATGAACTCCCCAAGAGATTCCTAGTTTCACCACGGTGAGCGCATAGGATGAGATCAGTGTTATTTAACATGGGGCTCTAGACCTCAGCACTGGGACCACCTTGAAACAGAGACAGGCAAATCCCAGACCACATTACAGCTCATTGTCTCCCACACACTTTAGAGACACACAAACCAACTAACACACACACACACACACACACACACACACACACACACACACACACAGACAATTATACACAGATTATAAGAGAAGGAGAGATATGGAGGCATGGATGGAGAATATGCTTATAATTAAATGCTTAAGAAATGTTTGGAGCAGAATTGTCTAAGAGTATAAGACACAAGGGCTGTGGCATCTTGTCTTGCCGGTGAACTTGTAGTAGTGGCCACACAATATGGACATGGTTTTAGGTGCAGACAAGACCCATTATAATGTTGAGAAGGGACTGGCTAGTAATCTCTTGCAGACACTATCTGTACACACAAGACTAGAGAGAAACAGTGATGAAACCCCAGCAGCTACCAGGGGCTTCCAGCACAAATCAACTGCCAGAAAAGATCAAAGACTCAATACAAAATCAGAGCAGATAGTATCTCTCACAAACCACCACCAATCAGGGCCTTCCCTATGCATGCTGGGAACTCACATATCACTGCCTTGATCTCTAAGTTAGTATCTCATACCAATGGCTTTAGTTTTCATTTGTAGAAAGCAGAATTTTTAGAGTCCCCATCTCAACTCCTACAAACCTTCAGGTCTGGCTCTCCTATGAGAAGATTTTAGGACATGAGATTGGCACGGAATCACTCTGGAGAGGCATCCTCCTAGAACCCAAGACCTTAAAAGGAAGAAGGTGGGGGTGACATTGCCAACAGTCCTGAGGAGTCTGAAACAATGGATACCTATTATCAACGATTCCTTCCGTGATGAAGAGCAGGCAATCTCGCAGCTCATTTCTTTGGCTGGTCATCAGCTGCAGCTCGGTAGTCAGCCTCTCCATTTCCTTCTCCACCTGTTTCTTCGTGAGGATCCTTGGGTGGGATGATGGCTCCACAGCAGTCTCTGTGGGTAGATGAACACAACTGAGCTTGCCTAGTGACAAAGCATAGAGAATGGACAGACCAAACTGAGGCCAAATCAGAAAGGTCTGGAACCCAGTGTCAATGCAAATAATTTGAGCCAGGTTGAGATGACCCATCTGTTGTTTCAGCTCTCCCATTACTCTGTAGACATGTGGGTATGTAAGCAGATGGGTTTCCTCTGCCTCCCTACACATTCTCAGGGGAACTCAGAGACTGTCCCTTCAGGCTTATTCACAGTGACAGAGTATGCTATGTCTTGCAGAGCCCTGAACCCTGCCTGTGGTTTCAGAAGCCAAAGATAAATGGCATAGTGCCCAAGCACTTACGTGCTGTGAGGAGCTCAGGTCTCCTGCCTGGTCACTGCAGGCCCTTGGCTAAAGATTGAAAAGTCATGAATGGGTAGGTCATGGTCACAAGATTTACCAAGTCACAGCACTCCTATCCCAGTAGAGGGAAGCTGGCATGTAGTAGAAAAGCTATACCTTATAGTGGTTTGGCTACAGTAGAGCCCTTCTGCCATCCTCAACTGCTGACTCAGAACCCTAAGGGGGTCCTCGTCAGGGAGAGGTGAATAGAGGAGTTCTGCTGAACAGTCTGAGCATGTGATGTCCTGTCCAGAAGCACTTTTCTCTCCCTGTGAGTGTCGTCAGACAGCCACTGCACCTAAAGGAAACTACTGAGGGTGAAACTACTGCAGTGAGCCTGCCCTCAGCTGGGGACACATTAGTCCCTCCCTGCCTCCTGTCAGTCTCCTACTGAACCACATTGCACTCCAAAACACCAGTAAATGTAAACCATAGGAGTTCCCAGCACAACAGCTCTGGCCTGGGAAGCTACTGGCAAAGGGGATGAATAAACTATTGTTCTGGAATCCTTGACTTTCAGGAATTATGACAAGCAGGGAATCCATTTGCTTTTCTGAGGCTCCAGCACCTCTGCTCCAATACTGGAAGGCCCAGCCCAAGCCCACCTCCTCCAGGAAGCTCCTCATCTCCTGCCCAGGACTCACTGTGCTTCTGCCAGAGACATTTCTTTCTTCCTGTTTTACTCTTACTCTGAAGGGCAGCTTCTTTCTGCCTCTCTCTGATCTCTGGATGTCCTCCATTGTCTCTCCCCAGAAGAGTCCTCATTCTTGACAACATGTCTAATGATGTACCCTAGAGGCACTGAAGGAATCCCCTAAGGGCAGTTGGTGTTGCTACAACACTGGTGACATCACACGGAATGCCAAGGGTTCTCAGGTAGACTGTAGAATGTGCAGGGAAGGGACTGCTGATGTCATGGGCACAGCCTTTGCCACCCTGCTAGTTAGTTCTCCCTGAACTGACCAGAAGCCCAGGTTCCCTTTCCAGGAGTCTCTGTTGGAACATAGGGAGGCTAATCAGCACCTCCTGCCTCCATAGCCAGACTTCCCTTAGCTTGATTGGTTTCTCATAGTATTCCCATTTTGGGTACTGAGCTATACTTTCCAAACATTGACCAGGAATATCTCATTCCTTCCTCAAGATCCCCTTCAGAAAATGAATAGTTTTTGAGAAAAGATTTTAGCTTTGTTTACATATAAATGAGATTATAAAATATATACTCTTTTTTGGTTTCGGTTTTTTTTTTTTTTTTGGTGCTTATCTTTTTTTTTTTATTTTATTTAGTATACAAAATTCTCCTTCCATGTATATCTGCACACCAGAAGAGGGCACCAGATCTCATAACTGGTGGTTGTGAGCCACCATGTGATTCCTGGGAATTGAACTCAGGACCTCTGGAAGAGCAGCCGGTGCTCTTAACCTCTGAGCCATCTCTCCAGCCATAAAAAACATACACTTTTGTGTCTTCCAACATGTATTCTTGCAATACGAATAACGTTTAATAGAATCTCCCCTGTGAGGGGCTCCCTTGCATCACGGCATGCTGTGGAGGCTTTTCCCAGGTGTGAATGGAAATCTCTCAGACTTCAGGATGACAGTGAGACACTTCAGGGAGGCTGGGCTCTAATGAGAACTCTGCCCATAGAGTTGTGTTGATCTGATCAATCCAAGGTCTTCATTAGATGCAGATTGACCATGGTCTCCTGAGGGACAACATTGCCTGCTGTCGTAGTTTCTCTAACAATATTGGATGACTATGTAACCCTTAATGACAAATTATCCCTTCATAACACCTGGTGGATCTTGCTTTGGAGTCAGATTCAGTCTCAACAAGGGAATAATTGGCAGCAGATAATATATTTAATGTTGTCCAAACTCACAACTTTTTCCTCTGTTTGTTTGTTTGTTAATTTTATGAGCCAGGCATGATTGCATCTAAAGAAGGCTTAAGTCCCAGCACTCCAGAGGCAGGAGTAGGTGGATCTCTATATGTTCAATGTCCTCCTGGTCTAAATACTGAGTTCTAGCCCACCCAAAGCTACATAGTGAAGACCTGTGTCAAAAAAAAAAAAAACACCCAAACAAATAACTCAGAGAAAGAGGGAGAGTGAGAGAGGGAGAGGGAGAGAGAGGAGAGAGAGAGAGAGAGAGAGAGAGAGAGAGAGAGAGAGAGAGAGAGAGAGAGAGAGAGAGAGAGAGAACAGAGCTTTACCTGAGAGTGTGCCAGAGAAGCCAGAATAGGGTGTGAGATCCTCTGGAACTGAAGTTACAGACAGCTGTTAAGACACCTTCTAGGTACACAGAATTGAACCTTGGCCCTCTGCAAAATTTACCAGAGCTCTTAATCACCAAGCTATCTCCCCTGCCCTGATTTTCATCACCTTTAAGATGATGACACCCAGATCAACATTTTGTAATTATTACAAATGAGAATATGTTAAAAACCAAAGGAAGAAGGAGAAGGTCGAAGCAAAGAATAAAAACCAAAGAAGAGGGCCAGTCCGTAGAGACTGCACACACACACACACATACACACACACACACACACACACACACACACACACACACACACACACAGGATCAGTAACTCAGTCTGCTGATCAACAGATGTAAAATAATAAATTTTATGTAAAAATTTTGTTTATTTTTTGAAGCATGATTTCTCTGTGTTGCCCTGGCTGTTCTGGAACCCACTCTTAGACCAGGATGGCATCGAACTCATAGATCTGCCAGTCTTTGTTCCTGAGTGCTGGGAGTAAAGGTATATGCCACAAACACCACCCTGCTAATTTTTTATATGTGTTTGTGTCTGTGTATTACATGCTACATATGTTGAGGTACCCACATAGGTCAAAAAAGTGTGTTAGATCCTTTGCACCTGGAGTTCCCACCAGCAATGGTGCTGGGAATTAAACCACAGTCCTCTTCAAGAGCTTCAAGTATTTTTAATTAAGGTATCTCTCCAGCCTGTTTTTTAATTGAAAGTTGTCTGGCCATGGTTGTGCACACCTTCAATCTAAGCATTGGGAGGCTGAGGCATGTGGATTATTGCTAGTTTGAAGCCAGATTATTCTACATATAAAGTTTCAAGTCATCCAGTATCACATAGTAAAACCTTGCCTCACATTTTTTTCAAAGTAATTTTGAAAAGTGAAGACAGGACTTTGTACGTAATAAACTTCATGTAGATACAGACTACATCTGATCACTAAGAAAATAGTCACTGATCACCTACTCTGCAGCAGCACCTATACTATACATATAAAGCTGCCCTGATGTGGAACTTAACAAGATGTTTACTGAAGGGAATTTCAGAAAACAAATCATTTCTCCGTGTCAGACTGGGGGAATACCATGGAAAAAAATAAAGCATCGGAAAGAGAGTTAGAGAGAAGGCAAAGTATTCCTACTTATAGAAGACATGATTTGATATATGGGAGGCCATCCTGGAGGAACAGCCCATCCAGAGTCTGCCAGAGACCTAGTCCACCCATGGGACAGGTAAGCCTGGGCCTGTTTCTGGCTGTTTTCCGGTGCCCTGCTCAGAGCCTCCTGAGGCCTGGGAACTGTGCACAGAGGAACCCGTCCCAGAGGACAAGCCCTTCTAGACTCATCCAACATCCTAGTCCTGCCTCCATCCACAGAAGGAGGTAAGGATGGACCCGATTCTGGCCCGACTTTCAAAGCCATGATCAGAGGATCCTGAGACCAGGGGACTGTGAACAGGTGAACCCATCCTGGAGGAACAGCTCATCCAGAATCCCCTAATGTCTTGGTACTAGTCCTCCCTCCACCCATGGGAAGAGGAGAGCCATCGGAATATTGGACCTGCTTGCACCCACCGGAAGAGAACCTTGGTCTTGTACCCACCAGGAGAAGGAGAGATCACACCAGCACCCACTGGAAGAAGAGAGGGATTTAAAGAACACAGTATAAGAAGATCAATATGAGACCATTAGAATCTATAGACTCCACACCAGCAAGACCTAAACATCCCAATACAGATGAAGCAGAAGAGAATGACCCTATACACAACTTTATGAAGATAATAGACACCCGCAAAGAGGTAATGAGAAAATCTTTAAAGAAATGGAAGGAAAAACAAACAGAAATATTTCAAGAAATGGAGGAAAAGACAAACCAAAAATTGCAAGAAACAATTCAAACAGTACAAGGTTTGAAAGCTGATAGAGACAATAGA
This sequence comes from Cricetulus griseus, assembly GCF_003668045.3. Classification (NCBI taxonomy): domain Eukaryota; kingdom Metazoa; phylum Chordata; class Mammalia; order Rodentia; family Cricetidae; genus Cricetulus; species Cricetulus griseus. The sequence goes on along the minus strand of NW_023276807.1, from coordinate 187,406,267 downwards.
AAAAAATCTGAGGGAATGCTGGAAATAAAAAAGCTGGGTAAACAATCAATAACTACAGATGCAAGCAAAACCAACATTATACTAGAGATGGAAGAGAGAATCTCAGGCAGCGTTGAAATAGATTCGTTGATCAAAAAAAATCTTAGTCCAAGGAATCCCTAACATAAAATATGCAGGAAATATGGGACACCATAAAAAATAAAACCTAAGAACAATAGGTATAGAAGAAGGTGAAGAAACCCAACTCAAAGCTGCAGAAAACATATTCAACAAAATCACAGAAGAAAACTTTACCAGCCATAGAAAGACATGCCAATAAAAGTACAAGAAGCTGTCACCATGCACAGAACTTAAGTGCAAATGGATCAAAGATCTCAGCATAAATCCAACCACACTGAATCTTCTAGAAGAGAAAGTGGGAATTACCCTTGAACAAATTGAAACAGGAGACTGCTTCCTGAACATTACGACAGTAGCACAGACACTGAGGTCTGCAATTAATAAATGGGACCTCCTGAAACTGAGAAGCTTCTGCAAGGCAAAGCGTCAGTCAGTAGGACAAAACGACCACCCACATAATGGGAAAAGATCTTCACCGATCCCACATCTGACAGAGGACTGATTTCCAAAATATATAAGGAGCTCAAGAATCTAGCCACCAAAACACCAAACAATGAAATTAAAAAGTGGGGTGCAGAACTAAATAGAGAATTCTCAACAGAGGAATCTGAAATGGCTGAAAGACACTTAACAAAGTGCTCAAAATCATTGGCCATCAGAGAAATGCAACTCAAAACAACTCTGAGATACCACCTCACACCTGTCAGAGTGGCTAAAATCAAAAATACCAATGATAATCTATGCTAGAGAGGATGTGGAGAAAAAGGAACACTCCTCCATTGCTGGTGGGAGTGCGAACTTGTAAGACCACTCTGGAAATCAGTATGGCGGTTGCTCAGAAAAATGGGAATCAGTCTATCACAAAATCCAGCCATTCCTCTCTTGGGTACATACCCAAGTAGTACATGTTCATACAACAAGGACATATGTTCAACCATGTTCATAGCAGCATTGTTTGTCATAGCCAGAACCTGGAAGCAACCTAGATGCCCCTCAACTGAAGAATGGATTGAGAAAATGTGGTATATTTTATGTGGTATATTATATGAAAATTTGTATAAATGTACAATGGAGTACTACTCAGCAGAAAAAAGCAATGGAATCTTGAAATTTGCAGGCAAATGGATGGAACTAGAAGAAACCATCCTGAGTGAGGTAACCCAGTCACAAAAAGACAAACATGGTATGTACTCACTCATATATGAATTTTAGACATAGAGCAAAGGATTACCAGCCTATAATCCTCTTCACCAAAGAAATTAGGAAACATGAAGGACTCTAGGGATAAATGGACCCCAGGAATGGAAGTGGCATGTAATCCTGAACTAATTGGGTGCATGAGTATAGGGGGGAGGGAGCTGCTACAATAAGAGCAAGAGAAGAGGAGTAGAGGAGAGGAAATAGAAGGGCAAAAATATTGAGTTGGGGGAGGAATAGAGGAGAAGAGCAGGATGAGAGATACCGTATCAGAGGGAGCCACTATAGGTCTGAGAAGAGATCTGGAACCAGGAAGACATGATCTGACAATCCAGGCAATGGTTGAGAGGATAACCTAAAAGCCCTTCCCCTAAAATGAGATTGATGACTTCTCTTTACACCATCCTAGAGCCCTCATCCAGTGGCTGATGGAAGAGGAGACAGACATCCACAGATATACACTGAGCTGAAATGGGAATTTAGTTGAAGAGAGGGAGGAATGAAGAGCGAAGGGGTCTGTACCAGGTTGGAGAAACCCACAGGAACAATTGGCCTGAACAAGGGAGAGCACATCGACCCCAGATGCTGTCAGGGAGGCCAGTACAATACTGATCTAGACCCCTGAACATGGATGTCAATAAGGAGGCCTCTGCAATCCAGGGAGCCTCTGGTGGTGGATTAGTATTTTTCCCTGGTGCAAGAAGGGACTTTGAGAGCCCATCCCATGTGAAGGGTTGCACTCTGGCCCTGGACACATGGGGAAGGGCCCAGGACCAGCACAGGAAGATTTGGTGGACTTTGCAGAGCCCCCGTTGAGGGCCCTACCCTGCCTGGGGAGTGGTGGGTGGATGGGGTGGGGGGTAGGCTGGGGGTGGGGGAGGATGGGGTGAGGGGAGGGAGTGGGAGAAGGGACTTACATGTGAAACAAGCTTGTTCCCTAACTAGAACTAAAAAAAAAAAAAAGTACAAGAAACTTACTGAACACCAAATAGAGTGGACCACAGAAAGTACCCTTACCACATAATACTATAAAGACCAAACATACAGAAAAAGAAAGAATATTAAGAGCATCAAAAGAAAAATGCGGAGTAACACATAAAGGCAAACCTATCAGAATTAAACCTGACCTCTCCATGGAATCTCTGAAAGTCAGAAGGTCCTGGATAGATATTCTACCAACAATAGGAGACTATGCAGGCCTGCCCAGACAACAATAACTAGCAAAACTTTCAATCACTATAGATGGAGAAAACAAGATATTCCATTACAAAACCAAATTTAAACAATACATATCCACTAATCCAGCCCTACAGAAATTTCTGGAATGAAAACTCCAAACCAAGGAAGTTAACTATACCCACAAAGACATAGTAAATAGATAATTCCACTTTAACAACAGCCAAAAGAAAATAAAAGGGGGGGGGCGATACACGCACAATACCAACACCACCAACAAAGCTAAAACAAACAAGAATTAACAATCAATCGTCATTAATATTCCTCAGTATTAATGGTCTTAACTTGCTTATGAAAAGATAGCAGCTAATAGAATGGATACAAAGACAGAATCCATTTCTGCTGCATACAAGATACATACTTCAACTTCAAAGACAGACGTTACCTCAGAGTTAAAGATTGGGAAAAGATTTTCCAATCAAATGGACCTAAGAAACAAGCTGGTATAGCAATCCTAATATCTAACAAATTCGGCTTTAAATTAAAATCAATCAAAAGAGATGAACAAGGTCATTTCACATTCATCACAGGAGAAATCCATCACAATGAAGTCTCACTAGTGAACATCTATGCCCCAAATACAAAAGCATCCATGTTTGTAAAAGACACATTACTAAAATTCAAATCACAATAAGACCTCACACACTTATAGTGGGAGACTTCAACAACCCACTCTCACCACTAGACAGGAACACCAGACAAAAACTTAACAAAGAAACAAAGGAACCAATAGAAGTTATGGCCCAATTGGGTTTAACAGACATCTATAGAACATTCCATCCAAACACAAAAGAATATACCCTCTTCTCAGCTCCACATGGAACCTTCTCTAAAATCAACCACATACCTGGCAAAAAAGCAAACTCAACAGGTACAAAAAATTGGAATAATGCCCTGTATCTTTTCAGACCACCTTGCTTTAAAGTTAGAATTCAACAACAACACATATTGCAGAAACCCTACAAACTCATGTAAATTAACAATGTGCAGTTGCACCATTCTTAGGTCAAGGAAGAAATAAAAAAAAATTAAAAGGGGAGGAAAAGGAAATTGGGATTGATGTGTAAAACAATCTTGTTTCAAATTTAAATCAAAAATGAATATAGGAAATAAAAACTTCCCAGAATTCAATGAGAATGAAGACACAACATACCCAATCTTATGGAACACTTTTAAAGCAGTGCTAAGAGGAAAAGTACATAGCACTAAGTGCACACATGAAGAAACTGGAGAATAGGCACACGAGAAAATTGGCAGCACAACTGAAAGCTCTAGAACAAAAAGAAGTGAACTAACTCAGGAAGAACAGACACAAGGAAATAATCAAATTGAGAGCTTAAATCAATAAAGGAGAAACTAGGAAAATAATACACAGAATCAATATAATAAAGAGTTGGTTTTTCGAGAAAATCAACAAGATAAACAAACCTTTATCCAAAATAGCCCAAAGGCAGAGAGAGAACATGCGAATTAACAAAATCAGAAATGAAAAGAGGGACATAACTACGGACACTGAGGAAATCCAAGGAAACATCAGGTCATACTTTGAAAACATGTACTCCACAAAATTCGAAAATTTAAAGGCAAGGGGACAATTTTCTGGATAGATAACACCAAATTCAATCAAGAACAGGTAAGGTATTTCAATAGACCTATAACCCATAATGAAATAAAAGCAGTTATCAAAAGTCACCCAATCAAAAAAATCCCAGGGCTGATGGTTTAAGTGAAGAACTCTACCAGAAATTCAAAGAACAGGTAATACCAATTCTCTTCAAAGTGTTCCACACAATAGAAGCAGAAGGGTCATTGCCAAAGTCTTTGTACAATGCTACAATTACCTTGGTACACAAGCCACACAAAGACACAACTAAGAAAGAGAACTACAGACCAATATCCCTCATGAACATTGATGCAAAATTACTCAATAACATACTGGCAAATAGAATCCAAGAACACATCAGAGAAACCATTCACCATGATCAAGTAGGCTTCATCTCAGGGATGCAGGAATGGTTCAACCAATGAAAATCCGTCAATGTAATCCACCATATGAACAAACTGAGAAAGAAAAACCACATGATCATCTCACTAGATGCTGAAAAAGCCTTTGACAAAATCCAACACCCCTTCATGATAAAGGACTTGGAGAGATCAGGGATAACAGAAACATACCTAAACATAATAAAAGCAATATACAGCACACTAGTGGCCAACATCAAACTAAATGGAGAGGAACTCGACGTGACTCCTCTAAAACCAGGAGGAAGTCAAAGCTGTCCACTCTCTCCATATCTCTTCAAAATTGTACTTGAAGTTCTAGATAAAACAATAAGACAAAAGGAAATCAAAGAGATATAAATTGGAAAAGAAGAAGTCAATCTTTCACTATTTGCTGATGATATGAGAGTATACATAAGTGACACGAAAAACTCTACCGTGGACCTCCTACAGCTGATAAACACCTTCAGCAAATTGGAGGGTTCAAGATTAACTCAAGAAAATCAGTAGCCCTATTATATACAGATGATAAATGGAAGGAGAAATAAATAAAAGAAACATCACCCTTTACAATAACCACAAGCAACATAAAATACTTTGGGGTAACGCTACACAAAAAGTGAAGGACCAGTATAAAAAGAACGTTGAGACTTTAAAGAAAGAAATTAAAGAAGATACCAAAAAATGGATGGCTCTCCCATGCTCTTAGATAGGTATGATCAACATAGAAAAAAAGGCAATTTTGCCAAAAGCAATCTACAGATTCAATGCAATCCCTATCAAAATCCCAGTACAATTCTTCACAGACCTTGAAAGAACAATATTCAACTGTATATGGAAAATAAAAAAAAACCCCAGGATAATCAAAATATCCCTGAATAATAGAGCAACTTCCAGAGGCGGCATCGTCCCTGACTTCAAGCTCTATTATAGGGCTACATTCCTGAAAAAGAGCTTGGTATTGAGACAAAAATAGACACGTAGACCAATGGAATAGAATCAAAGAACATGGTATTAACACACACACCTAAGAACACCTGATTTTTGACAAAGAAGTTAAAATTATACAATGAAAAAAGAAAGCATCTTCAACAAATGGTGCTGGCACAACTGGATGCTGGCATGTAGAAGACAGCTGATAGATCCTTGTCTATCACCATATACAAACCTAAGTCGAAATGCATCAAAGACCTCAACATAAATCCAGCCATACTGAAACTCTTTGGAGAGAAAGTGGGAGGTACCCTTGAACGAATTGGTACAGGAGACCGTTTCATGAACATAACACCAGTAGCACAGACCCTGAAATAGACAATTAATAAATGGGACCTCCTGAAACTGAGAAGCTTCTGTAACTCAAAGGACACTATCAACAAGACAAAATGGTAGCCCACAGAATGAAAAACGATCTTCACCATCACACATCACACAGAGGGCTGAATTGCAAATTATACAAAGAACTCAAGAAGCTAGACAACAAAACTCCAAATAATCCAATTAAAAAGTGGGGTACAGAACTAAATAGAGAATTCTCAATAGAGGAATCTAAAATGACTGAAAAACATTTAAGAAAGTGCTCAACATCCTTTGCCAATAGGGAAATGCAAATCGAAACCACTCTGAGATATCATCTTGCTCCTCCTAGAATGGCTAAAATCAAAATCATCAATGACAGTTCATGCTGGAGAGGGTGTGGAGAAAAGAGAACACTCCTCCACTGCTGGTGGGAGTGCCAACTCATACAGCCACTGTGAAATCAGTATGGCTGTTCCTCAGGAAAAATAGGAATCAGTCTACCTCAATATTCAGCAATTCCACTCTTAGGCATATACCCAAAAGATGCACATTCGAACAACAAGGACATCTGTTCAACAATGTACATAGCAACATTATTTGTAACAGCCAGAACCTGGAAGCATCCTAGATGCCATAAAGTGAAGAATGGATAGAGAAAAAGTGGTACATTTACACAATGAAGTAATACTCAGTGGGAAAAGAAACAATGGAATCTTGAAATTCACAGGCAAATGGATGTAACTAGAAGAAACCATGCAGAGTCAGGTAAGCCAGTCACAAAAAACAAACATGGTATGTTCTCACTCTTATATGGATTTTAGACATAGAGCAAAGGATTACCAGCCTACAATCTACACCACCTGAGAAGGTATTAAACAAGGAGGACCCTAAGAGAGACATACATGGTCCCTTGGAGGAGGGGAAAGGGTCAAGATCGCTTGAGAAAATTGGGAGCATGGGGGGAGGGGAAAGGGAGTTAGGAGAAAAAGGAGAGAAGAGGAGGAGAGAGGAGGACATGAGGGAGCAGTAAGATTGAGTTCGGGGAAGAATAGAGGAGAGCAAGAAAAGAGATATGATAATAAAGGGCCAATATAGGATTAAAGAGAAATCTGGCACTAGGGAAATGTCCAGAGATATATAAGGATGACCCCAACTAACAATCTCAGTAATAGTGAAGAGGCTGCCTTAAATGCCCTTCCCCAATAATGAGATTGATGACTACCTTATATGCCATTCTAGAGCCTTCATCCAGTATATGATAGAAGCAGAAGCAGACACCCACAGTTAAACACTGAGTACAACTCCTGAAACCCAGTTGCAGTGATGGAGAAGTGATGAGCAAAGGGGTCAAGACTAGGCTGGAGAAACCCACAGAAACGGGTGACCTGAAAAAAGGGTAGCTCATGGACCCCAGAGTGATAGCCCGGAAACCAGCATAGGACCGACCCAGATCCCCTAAACATGTGTGTAGGTTAGGAGGCCTCAGCAATCTATGGGGACTCTGGTAGTGGATCTGTATTTATCCCTAGCATATGAATATACTTTGGGAACCCATTCCACATAGAGGGATACTCTCTCAGCCTAGACTCACAGGGGAGGACCCAGTCCCTGCTCCAAATGATATGACAGACAATGAAGATTACCCATGGAAGTCCTTACCCTCCCTGGGGAGCAGAAAGGGAATGGGAGAGGGCATCTCTGGATGAGGGGAAGGAGGGGTTACTGGGATTGACATGTAAAACAAGCTTGACCTAATTTAAAGTAAAAAAAGACACCCTGAAAAACAAATAAACTCTTAGTGTTGATAAACACCTTCACCAAAGTCCAGTAAACAAAACCAACATGCTCAATTTGTTTGCCTCCTTATGTCCCAAAGGCAAGCCGGCCCAGAAAAAAAATCAGAGAAAAAAATCTCATTCACTACAGTCTACAAAATGAGATAACCTGGAATATAAGCCTCCCCAAGGAAATGAAAGACCTGTGTTGTGCAATGCTTTAAGTCTGGGACTTTTGGTTCTTTTGTGGGGGGGAGTTGCCACCCAACTCCCAAAAATATCACACCTGGAGGCTTATTTTAGTTACAAGTGCGTGGCCTTGGATTAGCTTGTTTCTAGCCAGCTTTCTTTTTTTTAATTAAGTTATCCTGTCTATCTTTTCTGTCTGAGATTTCTTGTTTCTTACTTCTCTGGATCCAGCTTTCCTTTTTACTCTGTGGCTGGTTTATTGGCTGGGTTGTTGCGTGGATGGGAGAGTAGGTGGTTGGGCATCTGGCCCCTATGTCCTGCTCTCCTTGTTCTCTTGATACCCCCCTCCTCCATTTCCCTTCTACTTACTCTCTCTCCTGGAAGCCCCCCCATCCTTGCTCCTGAATCACAATTGGCAGTTCAGCTCTTGTTTGACCATCAGGTGGATTAGACAGGCAAAGAATCCATAGCTTTACAGAGTTAAACAGTTGCAGCATAAGCAAAAGTGACATGCCTTAAACACTATTCTACCACAGACCTCTGAACTGAAAGCTTTACCATGTTGGAGGAGGGGAAGAACACACCAGAGGATGGGGAGTATATGTGTGATCAAGGTTGGGGGGCAAAGGCAGCTCAGGGAATTGTAACCCATTTATGATAAACTTGATGAGAGAATAGAAGGAAACTTGTGTACTTAATTTTGGTGGAGAGCTGGCACAAAAACCTATTCAATAATTTAGCAATATACAAGGATTAAAATTTGTACTCACTAGTGTCCCCCTGAACCAGGCCCTATTCCTTGCTGTCTGTCAACAAGAAGAAGTTTTCTTCACGTTGGGACCTGTGCCATGAAATTCATGGAGATCTTGCTGTTCTCCATGGTTGTTTTGCACACCAAGTCTCACTGAGAACACACATTGACAGGTTTTGGAGTGTTGATGAAATAGCACACCATTTTAGTGTTTACCTACCAGGCACCAGGACACATTACTGCATCCTCCTTGAAAATTGTTTGCACCACGGTCTTCTGTGTAATTTTTTAAACAGTTATGGTGGGTGTGAGGTTATACATGCACACACACATGAAGAACATAGGACAGTTTTGGGAGTAGTGTTCTCTCTACCATGTGGGTTCCAGGGAAGAAACCAAGTGTGTAGGCCTGGCTGCAAATACTGTTACTTGCTGAGCCATCTCATCAGACAATCACTTCAAGCCAGGAAATTTGGAAGTTGTACATCAGAATTTACATCTCTGAATATAATCTGTGAGTTATTAATAAATTGTACATTCTTTCCACCCCCGAATGAATCATTGCCTTGGTGAAAATGAAGTTCACAGGAATGATCCATGGAGGGAGCTGTGAGGTTGGAGATGGGAGGTTGGAGGTCATAAAAGCATCTATGGAGCCTCCCCTTTGGTATGAGCTACACTTCTGGGTGTGATGAGAATGTACTTCGGTGTAAGTTCATCCTATTGATTGTTGAATAAAATACTACTTGGCCAAGGAGGCAGCAAGATAGACAGGACTAGGAGTCAAGGAGGATTCTGGGAAATGTAGTAAAGAAGTGATGATCCAGGCAGAAATGACATAGCAGGGAGACTCAAACATAAACAAGGGAAGAAGGAAGTGGGCCCTGTCTACCTCCAGAGTCACCATATGATCCACCGGCAAATAAGAGGCTAATGGAAGGTGTCTGATAAGTCTTATAAAATATATAGATTAGTGATAATTAAGACTGAGAAAACAGATGAGAATTCCAGTCATTGTCCAAGCAGCATTTGTACCTAATATACATCTCTGTGCACTAATTAGGGACCTAACTTGGCAGGCAGAACTGAGATGGCTGGCAGAAAGTGACCACATGGCACTAGGGCTCAGGCAACTTTTGGCATAAAGATTTATCGTAACATGGGTGTAATGGGGTTCTTAACTTGTCTTCCCCTTCAGCCACTAGGGCTAGGGTTGACCCTAGGGTATTGTGCATGCTAAGCAGATACTAGAACAGTGAGTCACATTCCAGATCTGTCACTCAATTAATCCTTCACAACAGTACAGGACAGGCAGGAGGAAGAGACTCAGCGCTCCCTTTGGCCTCTCCAAGACTGTTCCTTCAGAATGTCTGCCATTTGCTCTCTTGACTGGACATGTAGCTAGGCAGAGATGGCCCACCATTTAATCCCAGCTCTTAGGAGAAGACATGGCAGATCTCTGTGAGTTAAAGGACATGCTGGATTACAATGAGAGATCCATCCAATACAGACAGGACTCTTACACAGACAAACCCTATGTCAGATAAATGAAAAACAATCAAAACCCAACCTGGGATGTTTAGAAATCTTGGAGAGGAAAGAAGGGCCCTTAGTCCATACTGGGCACTAAGGACAGCTTGACCTGAAAAATGCTGATATGAAAATATTATCTCCCTGCACAAACTCCAGCTGTAGAAATCAGGTAGAAACTCTATCAATCTGGTACATTCACCAAACTAGCTAAACACTCTGTGAAGGACCCACATCTGTATGAAGCAGATCTGTGTCCATCCTCCTTCCAGATATGAAGATGGACAAGGTATCCACTCAATACAGTAGTTACTTGGTAGTGTGACATAAACCAAGTCTCACTTAGTTTCCAGTATGTTGAGACATGGCCCTTTCTGTGTCACGCTCAGCTCAGAAAGAGAATGTGAACTATGGCAGAGAGTAACTAAATCCTATCCACCTTTTCTCTGGCTGCTCAACTTGTAGTAGCCCTAATTTCTCTACACCTGTCTGGGGATACACAGGATTACATCCTCCATATGTGAACACTCTTACTCACCTCCAGTATCAGAAGTGACATGTACTCCCCGGAGATCTACAATTATAAACACTCACCAGGAAGGAATTCTTCCTCACTATACTCTGAGATCAGCCATAGCAAAGGATACCTTCACCTGTCCCTCTCATGTCCCAGGCTTCCACGGCCATGTTCTGGGGTGACAGCAGTGTAACACCACACCTTACTAATGAAGCTGGGCTTCAGGCTGAAGAGATGGAAATTGCTTTTTTATTTATAAATGCATACTTTTTTCAGAGGTAGATTTAATGTAGCAGTCAATATAAACAGTTAATAGCCTTAGCAAATTGTGAAAAACAGTGAGAATAACATCAAAATAGCAAAGCAAATAAACCAAAAAGTAAAAACATGAACCAAACCAGAAAAACAAAACAAAACAAGTGAAGTGAGCAGCATTTCCTTGCTGCAGATTGACAGGTACAGTCTGTGGCTGGCCTTGCATTCACAGGAGCAAGGGAGTCTACAGATGTGACACTCTTTCAAGATGACTATTGCCTTTCCTCTATTGGGCTTTATCTGTCATATTCTCCCTCAAGGCTGAGGGAGAATTCAATCTTTCCAGGGATGTGACTCAGCAGGTGGCTCTTGCTGCAGCAGCTCCTTTGTCAAGTGGCTCTAATCCTGGGATGTGGTCTGTTCCAGCTCAGTCTGAATGGTTGTGGACCTGGAAGAAAAGAGCAGAAGGACGCAGGACAGGTTAGGAACTTCCATATAGGCTGCTAAGCTGCTCCCTCCCTCCACCTCAGTTGTGTTGGACAGTCAACACTTATCTTGTTAATGCTGGCATTTTTGGTATCGCCAAAGAATAAGAATCACAGAATAGGTGGGCTTAGAAAATATCTCAACCCTAAGCACATGTCATAACTTAAACTAAGCATTATATATTGCCCTTTCTACTAGCATGGATAAGACCTTCACCTGTAGTTCAGGGACATAATTACTTAAGTAACAACAGTATATTAATACCATAGACAACAGGATATGAGCACTGCACAAGTTATACACTAAGTTACTGACTGACCACGTCATTTATAGATAAATATAGTACTGCCTTGGGGTCTTGGTACCTGAACAAGATAATGAATCTAGCTCAATCCTCATGTCCAGGAAGACCTCGAACATGAGTGACATGCAAGATAGAGCCTGCCGTGCTAGAACAGCATTTCCTGACATGTGTGCCTGAAAACACTGTCCTGCCTTGGCTCTGGGACAAACAGAAATTTGTGATGTCCTTAACACTAGAGCTGGAAATCTGCATGGTGTCTTTCTTTGGGAGTACATGAGAGAACACTCCAGAGAATGTTCTCATCGTCCCTGCAACTGAGGCATCTGCCTGGGTTCATCCTGAAAGTTCTTGACCTGCTCTATGCAGAGAGCACTTTGCATAGCAAATGGGCAAATGTTACAAAGAACAGTACTTAAATGTGGGAATCTCTTCTACACAGGGGATTTTCCCCTCCAAAATTACAATTCCAACAATACCCAGTGGTTCCCAAATTTAGTTCTCATCACTTGAGTGGTTGAATCTGGCAGATCTTTGTGATTTTAACGAAAGCATGCTGAGAACATACAAAGTTCAGACAGGAGGAAGGGAGACTCAATTCCACAGACATAATGAGTATCCAACTTAGTGTTTCCTGGATTTAGCTTCTTGCTGTCTCACTAGCACATATATCTGAGGTCATCTTTAGGTGATTCTGACTGGAAACAATGCTTGTGAGAGGAAGCCCATGGAAGACAGAGATCACAGGTACTATATCCTCCCCCTAGCCTGAGCTCCTACCTCATCTGGGAGACCTCCAGGTGATGCTGCAGCTTTTCTGCCAAGTCAATTTCCTGGATGACAGTCTCTTTCTGCTTCATCAGGAACTCAAGTGTTTTCTCTAATCTCTTGAGCTCCTGTTCATTAGAAGATTGTGTTCTTAGTGGAGGGTCACACACTCTCATACAAATGTAAGCAAATAAATGGATTGCATTAGCTTTCTGATCAGCATGAATATCGAAAAAGTAAGCATCTAGGAAATAGGAAACCCTGAACCAAAGTAGAGTATGACCAGAACTCTAGGGAATGCATGCATGCATGCATGCATGCATGATGTACTACAACACCTTCAAGTTCACACTACACTACACACACACACACACACACACACACACACACACACACACACACACACACACAAACACACAAAGACAGACAGAGACAGAGACAGAGAGAAAAGAAGAGAAAGAGAGAGGAAGAAAGGGAACTTGCAGAACAAAACATACAACATCACGGCAGATGAGCAGTTGAGTTTAGGTCAACCATTCCTGTTCTTTCAGAAGAGCCTCACACTCACATCTCAGCCAACATTACTTGGGGACTAATACTGCTGTATGAATTGTGATTTGATTGAACAGACTCTGTTAAGCTGCTTGGATAAAGTTTTCCTTGAAGGCCCAAATGTCCCTCTTGTACTATGACCTTGTTAAAAAAAAAAACCAGCAGATCAACCAAACAACCTCAGACTATGTTCTGCTTGTAGGAGAAATGTTCAGCACCACTCACAGAAAACAGGGATGACAAGCTGCTACTCAGACTTCTGTCACTGTGAGCTAAGAGCTGGGCAAATTGAAGACAACACATTGGGATGCAGGAGAAAGGAGAAGACCACATGCCACAAAAAGCCAAGAATACTTGGCCCTGTCACAGAGATCACCTCCTTGCAACCATCTGTGATTTCACATGAACCCTGTCAATCAAATGGGCTCCAGGACCCAGAACTCACTCACTCAAAGCTCTATGCATTGATTCCTACCCATCATAATGCCATGTAGTCATGTGATACGATATTGACCCATCTCATTCACAGTACTGCAGCCATAAACAGAGCAGCAGGGGTGGCTTGACAATAATTCGGTTTCTCAGAAAAGGCTAAGTTTACTTGTGCATGGTCACTGAAATGAATACCAGGATGCATGAAGTGGGCAGCTGCATGGGAGCATGGACCAGTAAGAAGATGGGTGAAAGTACAGGAGGATGGATGGGCACACAGACAGTGAAAGGGTAAATGGTTCCAGACCTTAGCCAACCTGCCCCCTACCTGTTGTAGGTCACTGGTCTCTTCTTCTTCTTCTTCCTCGCAGAGGACTCTCAAGCCCTCCAGGTGTTGGTTCAGCAGGATACAATCCTCCAGCAGTTTTTTGTTCTCCTGCCTCAGCAGGTCCACCATCCCGTTCATCTGAGTTTGCTCCATTAGGAACCGGCTGTGCAGACCTCTGGAGACACACACTGCATAGTAAGACCCTGCCAGCCTTCACCTGTTCCCACTGCCTCCAGGAACCAGTACCCTCAAGGTTCCAGGTTCCATGAAAACATAGTCATAAGTCTGGTTCAGCCATGATAGCTGTCCTTAGAATAAGGCCAAATGAGAGAAAAGCTAATACCAGGAAGAATCAAACTATTATGGAAAACCTCACACCAAAGGGATTCATATGTGTTCAATAGAAAATGGATTTCCCTACTCTCTATGGTAATTGGAAAACATCAGCATGTAGTGGGCAAATACCCTCAGAGGAAGAACAGGAGACCATAGGTGAGTGTGTTCTATCTAAAGTTTCCACAGCCACCAGATTTCTAAAGGCATGGCCTGAGCTCCAGATGCTCTGAGCAGCCTGACATTCCCCTTGCAGTGCAAATTACTTTTCTATCTAGGGGTTCATAAGTCTCCAGGACAATGGTGACAGGGGCTAACAGTCTCTTTCACACTTGGCAAAACTGTGTCCAAACGACACAAGTCCAAGAGCTGCTTGCTAAGGAGCAGACAGAATACAAACAGAGCTGTGACTCTCCAGTCCAGGGAAAGCAAAATGCTGATAAGGCCAATACACAACTCACGGGGTCAAGGGCAAGCCTGGCACTTACCGATAGAAGACTGTCTCCTTGGTCAGCTCACTGCACTTCTCTGAGGCCTCTGTCTTCTCATTCTGCATGCTCTTCAGTTCTGACATGACCTGCTCATGCTCCAGCTTCAGTTTCTCAAAGAAAGGATTTGGCTTGTGGTAGGGCCTAGAAACAGGAAAACAGAATGCCATGAACACAAGCCTCAAGGATCATGTGAACTCAAGTGGTGTCCTGATCTCCCCCAGCCCTGTGTACAGCACATTCTGGCTCCTATGTACTGGGACCTCCTGGTGCTTTTCAAGGTATTATCCTGGTCCCTGACAGCAGAGGTTAGGTGTTGAGATGGAGGGCACCCTGGTTGCATGAGCCTACTCTTAGGCCTGGAGAAGAAGTCTACCTCTCTGTGTTGCCAGGATTCTATGCCACACGTCTTGGCTCACCAGAGATGGCAATGACGTTTCTTCCATGTTGGAAAAATGATTCTAGGTCCTGGGTGATCATTACAGAAGAGTTAGACAGAGCATATGATTCTGGGATTGAGACCCAACATCAGCACACCTATATGAACTCCCCAAGAGATTCCAAGTTGCCACCAGGGTGAGGGCATAGGATGAGATCAGTGTTGTTTAACATGGGGCTCAAGACCTCAGCACTGGGACCACCTTAAACAGAGACAGGCAAATCCCAGACCACACCACAGCTCATTGTCTCCCAGACTATGTAGAGACACAAAACCAACACACACACACACACACACACACACACAATTATACACAGATTATTAGAAAAGGAGAGATAAGGAGACATGGATGGAGCATATTTATAATTAGATGCTAAAGAAATATTTGGGGCAGAATTGTCTAAGAGTACTAGGCACAAGAGTCGTGGCATCCTGTCTTGCCTGTGAACTTGTAGTAGTGGCCACACATATGAGCATGGTTTTAGGTGCAGAAAGGACCTATTATAATGTTGAGAAGGGACTGGCTAGTGATCTCTTGCAGACACTATCTGTACACACAAGACTAGAAAGAAACAGTGATGAAACACCAGCAGATACCAGGGGCTTCCTGCACCACCTGCCAGACAAGTTCAAAGACTCAACACAAACTGACAGAAGATAGTATCTCACACAAACCACCACCAACCAGTGCTTTCCATATGCTTGCTGGGAACTCACATATTACTGCCTTGATCCCTAGGTAGTATCTCATACCATTGGCTTTAGTTTTCATTTGTAGAAAGCAGAATTTTTAGAGTCCCCATGTCAACCCCTCCAAAACTTCAGGTCTGGCTCTCCTATGAGAAGATTTTAGGACATGAGATTGGCACACAGTCACTCTGGAGAGGCAGCCTCTTAGAACCCAAGATCTTAAAAGGAAGAAGGTGGGGGTGACATTGCCAACAGTCCTGAGGAGTCTGAAACAATGGATACCTATTATCAACGGTTCCTTCCGTGATGAAGAGCAGGCAATCTCGCAGCTCATTTCTTTGGCTGGTCATCAGCTGCAGCTCGGTAGTCAGTCTGTCCATTTTCTTCTTCCCCTGTTTCTTCGTGAGGAGCCTTGCATAGGATGAAGGCTCCACAGCAGTTTCTGTGGGTAGATGAACACAACTTATCTTGCATAGTGACAAAGCATAGAGAAGAGACAGGTCAAACTAAGGCCACAACAGAAAGATCATTTCTGGAACCCAGTATCAATGCAAATAATTTGAGCCAGTTTGAGATGACCCATCTGTGGACCTCAGCTCTCCCATTACTCCCATTACTCCCATTACACATGAAGACATGTGGCTATGTTAGCAGACGGGTTTCCTCTGCTTCCTTCACATTCTCAGGGGAACTCAGAGACTGTCCCTTCAGGTTTATTCACAGTGACACAGTATGCTATGTTTTGCAGAGCCCTGAACCCTGCCTGTGGTTTCAGAAGCCAGAAAATAAATGGCACAGTGCCCAAACACTCATGTTCTGTGAGGGACTAGAATCCGGCCTGGTCACTGCAGGACGATTGCTGAAATCTGAAAAGTCATGAAGATTAACCAAGTCACACTACTCATAGCCCAGTAGAGAGAATCTGGCATGTAGGAGCCAAGCTCTGCCCTGGTCCCATGCCTCATAGTCATTTGGCTATAGTAGAGCCCTTCTGCCATCCTCAACTGCTAACTCAGAACCCTAAGGGGGTCCTCGTCAGGGAGAGCTGAATAGAGGAGTTCTGCTGTACAGTCTGAGCATATGATGTCCTGTCCAGAAGCACTTTTCTCTCCCCGTGAGTGTTGTCAGACAGCCACTGCACCTAAAGGAAACTACTGAGGGTGAAGTGCAGTGATGCCAGCCCTCAGCTGGGGACACATTAGTCCCTCCCTGTCTCCTATCAGTCTCCTACTGAACCACATTGCACTCCAAAATGCCAGTAAACCTAAAACGTCGGAGTTCCCAGCACAACAGCCCTGGCCTGGGCAGCTCCTGGCACAGGGGATGAACAAGCTATTGTTCTGGAATCTTTGACTTTCAGGAATTATGACAAGCAGGAAATCCATTTGCTTTCTTGAGGCTCCAGCACCTCTCCTCCAATACTGGAAGTTCCAGCTCAAGCCCACCTCCTCCAGGAAGCTCCCCATCTCCTGCCCAGGACTCACTGTGCTTCTGCCAGAACCATTTCTTTCTTCCTGTTTTACTTTTACTCTGAAGGGTAGCTTCTTTCTGCCTCTCTCTCTTCTCTGGACGTTCTCCATTGCCTCTCCCCAGAAGAGTCCTCATTCTTGACAACATGTCTAATGGTGTACCCTAGAGGCACTGAAGGAATTCCCCAAGGGCAGTCGGTGTTGCTACAACACTGGTGACATCACATGGAATGCCAAGGGTTCTCAGGGAGACTGTAGAATGTGCAGGGAAGGGACTGCTGATGTCATGGGCACAGCCCTGGCCACCCTGCTAGTTAGTTCTCCCTGAACTGACCAGAAGCCCAGGTTCCCTTTCCAGGAGTCTCTCTTTGAACATAGGGAGGCTAATCAGTACCCCCTGCCTCCATAGCCAGACTTCCCTTAGCTTGATTGGTTTCCCATAGTATTCCCATGTTGGGAACATTGACCAGGAATGTCTCTTTCCTTTCTCAAATCCCCTTCAGAAAATGAAGAGTTTTTAAGAAAACATTTTAGCTTTGTTTACCTATATATGAGATTATAAAATATATACTCTTTTTTGTTTGTTTTTTTGGTGTTTTTCTTTCTTTTTTAAAAATTTATTTATTATGCATACAAAATTCTCCTTCCATGTATATATGCACACCAGAAAAGGGCACCAGAATTCATAAGGGATGGTTGTGAGCCACCATGTGGTTCCTGGGAATTGAACTCAGGACCTCTGGAAGAGCAGTCGGTGCTCTTAACCTCTGAGCCATCTCTCCAGCCCTTAAAATATATACTCTTCTGTATTTTCCAACATGTATTCTTGCAATTCAATTAACTTTTAATAGAATCTCCCTTGCAAGGGGCTCACTTGCACCATGGCATGCTGTGGAGGCATTTACCAGAGTGAGTGGAAATCTCTCAGACTTCAGGATGACAGTGAGACACTTCAGGGAGGCTGGGCTCTAAGGAGAACTCTACCCTAGAGTTGTATTGATCTGGTCAATCCAAGGTCTTCATTAGGTGCAGACTGACCATGGTCTCCTCAGAGACAACATTGCCTGTGGTCTTAGTTTCTCTAACACTTATTGGATTAATATCTAACCTTTAATAACAAATTATCCCTTCAAAACACCTGGTGGATCTTGCTTCGGAGTCAGATTCAGTCTCAACAAGGGAGTATTTGGCTTCAGATAATATCTTTAATGTTGTCCTACCTCACAATTTTTTTCTCTGTTTGTTTGTTTGTTAATTTCATGAGCCAGGCATGATTGCATCTAAAGGAGACTTTAGTCCCAGCACTCAGGAGGCAGAATTATGTGGATCTCTATAAGTTCAAGGCCTGCCTGGTATAAATATTGAGTTCTAGCCCAGCCAAAGCTACATAGTGAAGACCTGTGTAAAAAAAAACCCAAACAAATAACTCAGAGAGAGAGAGAGAGAGAGAGAGAGAGAGAGAGAGAGAAAGAGAGAGAGCTTTTACCTGAGAGTGTGCCAGAGGAGCCAGAAGAGGGTGAGATCCTCTGGAACTGAAGTTACAGACAACTGTAAGCCACCTTGTGGGTAGAAAGTATTGAACCTGGGTCCTCTGCAAAAGGTACCAGTGCTCTTAGTCAAGAAGCTAACTCTCCTGCCCTGGTTTCCATCACCTTTTAAGATCATGACACACAGCTCAACATTTTGTGATGATTACAAATGAGAATACGTTAAAAACCAAAGGAAGAAGGTGCAAGAAGGGACTTTGAGAGCCCATCCCACGTGAAGGGTTACACTCTGGCCCTGGACACATGGGAAAGGGCCCAGGACCAGCACAGGAAGATTTGGTGGACTTTGCAGAGCCCCCGTTGAGGGCCCTACCCTGCCTGGGGAGTGGTGGGTGGATGGGGTAGGGGGGTAGGCTGAGGGTGAGGAGAGGGAGAGGGAGAAGGGACTTACATGTGAAACAAGCTTGTTCCTTAACTAGAACTAATAAATAAATTAAAAAAAAAACAAAGGAAGAAGGAGAAGGAAGAAGCAAAGAAAAAAAAGCAAAAGAAGAGGGCAGGAAGATGGCTCAGTCTGTAGAGACACTTGCCAACACTCCTGAGTTTGTTCTCCAGGACCAATGAAGTGAAAGGAGAGATTCAACTCTGGTAAGTTGTCTTCTGACCACCATGTGTGCATTCCATAAGACATAAAACACACACACACACACACACACACACACACACACACACACACACACACACACACACACACACACACACGATCAGTCAGTCAATCTGCTAATCAACAGATGTAAAAAAATAAATTTTAAGTAAAAAATTTGTTTATTTTTTGAAGCAGGATTTCTCTGTGTTGCCCTGGCTGTTCTGGAACCCACTCTTAGACCAGGCTGGCATCGAACTCATAGATCTGCTAGTCTTTGCTCCTGATGCTGGAAGTAAAGGTGTATGCCACAAACACCGCCCTGCTATATTTTTTATGTGTTTGTGTCTGTGTTACATGCTACATATATTCAGGTACCCTCAGAGGTCAAAAAAGGTGTTAGATCCTTTGCACCTGGAGTTCCTGTCAGCAATGGTGCTGGGAATTAAACCACAGTCCTCTTCAAGAGCTTCAAGTACTTTTAACTAAGGTATCTCTCCAGCCTGTTTTTTAATTAAAAAAAAGTTGTCTGGCCATGGCTGTGCACACCTTCAATCTAAGCCTTGGGAGGCTGAGGCATGTGGATTATTGCTAGTTTGAAGCCAGACTATTCTATATATGAAGTTTCAAGTCATCCAGTATCACATAATAAGACCCTGTCTCAAATTTTTTCAAAGTCATTTTAAAAAGTGAAAATAGGACTTTATACATAGCAAACTATTGTAGATATGTACTGCATCTGTTCACTAAGAAAATAATCACTGATCACCTACTCTGCAGCAGCACCTACTACACATATAAAGTTCCCATTATGTGGAACTTTTTTTTGTTTTTTAATTCATTTTTATATTTTATATATTTGAAATACAAACAAGATTGAATTACATGACGATCCCAGTTCCCTTCTCCTTCCCTTCATCCCCTAACAAACCCCCCAACTAAAATCCTATCTATTATATGTCTTTTCTTCTAATCTACACCTGACTCAAAATTTCTGCTTCCTCATGACCTCTGCATCCTTCCTTTTCTTCCCTTCTCACTCTTGTAGCTTCCTCCCTCCTCTTTCCATGTTCTCAATTTTCTCAGGGAATGGTGACTCTTTCCCCTTCTCCAGGGGACAAAGTTTGTCACTTTTAGGGTCCACCTTGTTTACTAGTTTCTCTGGCAGTGTGGATTGTAGGATGGTAATTCCTTACTCTATGTCTAAAATCCACATATGAGTGAGTACATATCATGTTTGTCTTTCTGTGATTGGGTTACCTCGCTCAGAATGATTTCTTTGAGTTCTGTCCATTTTCCTGCAAATTTCAAGATTCCATTGTTTTTTTCTGCTGAGTAGTACACCATTGTGTAAATGTACCCCATTTTCTGTATCCATTCTTCAGTTGAGGGGCATCTAGGCTGCTTCCAGTTTCTGGCTATTACAAATAGTGCTGCTATGAACATGGTTGAACAGATGCCCTTGTTGTAGGAATGTGCTTCTTTTGAGTATATGCCTAGGACTGGAATTGCTGGATCTTGTGGTAGAATGATTCCCATTTTCTTGAGGAGTTACCATACAGATTTCCACAGTGGCTGTATAAGTTGGCACTCCCACAAGCAGTGGAGAAGTGTTCCTCTTTCTACACATCCTGTCCAGCATAAACTGCCATTGGTGTTTTCGATTTTATCCATTCTGACAGGAGTAAGATGGTATCAGTGCATTTCACTGATGGATAAGGATGTTGAACACTTTCTTATGTGTCTTTCAGGCATTTTGATTCCTCTATTGAGAACTGTGTATTTAGTTCTGTACCCCACTTTTTAATTGGACTGTTTGGTGTTTTGTAAAATAGCTTCTTGAGTCCTTTGTATATTTTGGAGATCAGCCCTCTGTCAGATGTGGGGTTGGTGAATATCTTTTCCCAGTCTGTGGGTTGTTGTTTTGTCTTGCTGAATGTGTCCTTTGCCTTTCAGAAGCTTCTCAGTTTCAGGAGGTCCCATTTATTAATTGTTGATCTCAGTGTCTATGCTACTGGTGTTATGTTCAGGAAGCGGTCTCCTGTACCGATTAATTCAATGGTATTTTCCACTTTATCTCCAGTAGGTTTAGTGTAGCTGGGTTTATGTTGAGGTCTTTGATCCATTTTGACTTAAGTTTTGTGCAGGGTGAAAGGCTTGGGTCTACCTGTAGTCTTCTACATCTTTGCATCCAGTTATGCCAGCACCATTTGTTGAAGATGTTCTCTTTGTTCCAGCATATATATTTGGACTGTTTGTCAAAATCAGGTTTTCATAGGTGTGTGGGTTAATATCAGTGTTTTCAACTCTATTCCATTGGTCTACCTGTCTATTTTTGTGCCAATACCAAGCTGTTTTCAGGACCCTAGCTCTGTAATAGTGCTTAAAGTTAGGGATGGTGATGCCTCCAGAAGTTCCTTTATTGTACAGAGTTGTTTTGGCTATCCTGGGTCTTTTGTTTCTCCATATGAAGTTGAGAATTGTTCTCTCAAGGTCAGTGAAGAATTGTGTTGGGATTTTGATGGGGATTGTATTGAATCTGTAGATTGCTTTTGGCAATATTGCCATTTATACTATGTTGATTCTGCCTATCCAAGAGCATGGGAGATCTTTCTATTTTCTGGTATCTTCTTTAATTTCTTTCTTTAGAGACTCAAAATTCTTACGCTACAGGTCTTTCACATTTTTGGTTAGTGTTACTCCAAGTTATTTTATGTTGTTTGTGGCAATTGTAAATGGTGATGCTTCTCTGATTTCTTTCTCCACCAATATGTCATCTGTATATAGTAGGGCTACAGAATTTTTTGAGTTAATCTTGTATTCCGCCACTTTGCTGAAGGTGTTTGTCAGCTGTAGGAGTTCCCTGGTAGAGTTTTTCGGGTCGCTTATGTAGACTATCATATCATCTACAAATAGTGAGAGTTTGACTTCTTCCTTTCCGATTTGTATTCCCTTGATCTCCTTTTGTTGTCTTATTGCTCTAGCTAGAACTTCAAGGACAATATTCAAGAAGTATGGAGAGAGTGGACAGCCTTGTCTGGTTCCTGATTTTAGAGGAATTGCATTGTGTTTCTCTCTATTTAATTTGATGTTGGCTTTCGGCTTGCTGTATATTGCTTTTATTATGTTGATGTATGTTCCTGTTATCCCTGATCTCTCCAAGACCTTTATCACGAAGGGGTGTTGGATTTTGTCATAGGCTTTTTTGGCATCTACTGAGATGATCATGTGAGTTTTTCCTCAGTGTTTATATGGTGGATTACATTGATGGATTTTCCTATGTTGAACCATCCTTGCATCCCTGGGATTAAGCCTACTTGATCGGGATGGATGATTTCTCTGATGTGTTTTTGGATTCAATTTGCCAATATTTTATTGAGAATTTTTCCATCAATGTTCACGAGGGATATTGGTCTGTAGTTCTCTTTCTTAGTTGTGTCTTTTTGTGGCTTGGGTGTCAAGATTATTGAAGCCTCATAAAATGAGTTTGGTAATGACCCTTCTGCTTCTATTGTGTGGAATACTTTGAGGAGAATTGGTATTAGCTGTACTTTGAATTTCTTGTAGAATTTTGCACTGAAGCCATCTGGCCCTGGGCCTTTTTGATTGGGAGACTTCTAATGAGTGCTTCAATTTCCTTAGAGAGTATAGGTCTATTTACGTTGCTTACCTGTTCTTGATTTAATTTTGGTAAGTGAAATCTGTCCAGAAAATTATCCATTTCCTTTAGATTTTCAAATTTTGAGGAATACAGGTTTTCAAAGTATGACCTGATGATTCTCTGGATTTCCTCTGTGTCTGTTCTTATGTTCCCCTTTTCATTCCTGATTATATTAATTAGCATGTTCAGTCTTTGTTGTTTGGTAAGTTTGGATAAAGACTTGTCTATCTTGTTGATTTTCTCGAAGAACCAACTTTTTGTTATATTAATTCTTTGTATTGTTCACCTAGTTTCCATTTTATTGATTTCGGCCCTTAATTTGATTATTTCCTGGCATCTTATCCTCCAGGCTTCTTTGTTTTCTAAAGCTTTCACTTGTGCTGTTAATTCTCTAGTGTGATTATTCTCCTTTTTCTTCATGTGGGCATTTAGCGCTATGAACTTTCCTCTTAGCACTGCTTTCAGAGTATCCCATAGGTTTGGATATGTTGTGTCCGCATTCTCATTGAATTCTAGGAAATCTTTAATTTCTTTTCTTATTTCTTCCTGGATCCATAAATTGTGCAATTGGGTGTTATTTAATTTCCATGAGTTTGTAGGTTTTCTGTATTTCGTGTTGTTGTTGTTTAATTCTAATTTTAAAGCATGGTGGTCTGATAAGACACAGCGAGTTATTTCAATTTTTTGTACTTGTTGAGGCTTGCCATGATGCCAATTGTGTGGTCGATTTTAGAGAAGGTTCCATGTGGTGCTGAGAAGAAGGTCAATTGTTTTGTATTTGCGTGGAATGTTCTATAGATATCTGTTAAGTCCAATTGCGCCATAACTTCTATTAGTTCTTTTGTTTCTTTGATAAGTTTCTGTCTGGTGTTCCTGTCCAGTGGTGAGAGTGGGGTGTTGAAATCTCCCTCTATACGTGTGTGCGGTTTTATGTGTGATTTGTGATTTAGTAATGTTTCTTTTATAAAAGTGGATGCCTTTGTATTTGGGGCATCAATGTTCAGAATTGAGACTTCATCCTGATGGATATCTCCTGTGATGAGTAGGAAATGACCTTCTTCATCTCTTTTGACTGATTTTAGTTCAAAGTCCAATTTGTTGGATATTAGGATTGCTACCCCCGCTTGTTTCTTGGGTCCAGTTGATTGGAAGATCTTTCCCCAACCTTTAATTCTTAGGTATCATCTGTCTTTCAGGTTGAGGTGAGTTTCTTGTATGCTGCAGAAGGAAGGATTCTGTCTTCTTATCCATTCTGCTAATATGTGTCTTTTTATAGGGGAGTTAAGACCATTAATGCTGATGGATATTAATGACCATTAATTGTTCATTCTTGTTTGTTTTTGATTTGGAGATGGTGGTGAGATTATGTGTGGGATTCTGTCCCTTTTTCTGTTTGGCTGTTGGTAAATTGGGATTATCTATTGCCTATGTTTTTCTGGTTGTAGTTAACTTCCTTGGGTTGCAGTTTTCCTTCCAGTATTTTCTGTAGGGTTGGATTGGTTTATATGTATTGTTTGAATCTGTTTTTGTCATGGAATATCTTGTTTTCTCCATCTATAATGATTGAAAGCTTTGCTGGGTATAGTAGTCTGGGCTGGCATGCATGGTCTCTTACTGTAGGTAGAATATCTATCCAGGACCTTCTGACTTTCAGAGTTTCCAAAAAAGCAGGAGTCATTCTGATAGGTTTGCTTTTATAGGTTATGATGGGTGAAGTACTTCTGTGTATGATTATCTTATTGATTGTTAATTAAAATACTGTTTGGCCAATGAGACAGCAAGGTAAATGAGACTAGGAGTCAAAGAGAATTCTGGGAAATGTAGTAGAGAAGTGGTGATCCAGGCAGGAAGTGACATAGCAAGAAGACTCATATATAAGCAAAGGAAACAGGAAGGGTTCCCCTTTTACCCTTTCTCCTCCAGCAGCACCATGCGAGCCACCGGCAAGAGAAGGTGCCAGTAAAAGGCATCCTCTATAAGATAAGTCTTATGAAATATATAGGTTTATGATAATTAAGACTGAGCTAACAGATGAGAAATCCTAGTTATTGGTCAGGTTTCTATGTTTTATCATGATCCATATGGCATGAACATAGCCCCCAATCAGCAGGAAGCAGTTTAGAATGAACGATGACCGTATACCCAAATATTGTTTATAAAACTTTGTTTTCATTTAAATGGGGTTGGTTATAAATGATAATGAGAATAGTCAATTTTTTTAAAGAAAGCAAAAGAAGAATAGGATATAGGAATGAATACTTTACATTGGTATAGATTTTGATTTATTGATACAACTTAAAGGTCAATTTTGTGATATGTATGTCTCCTCTTGTTTAGGTATTGTGTGAGAGGCCATCCTGGAGGAACAGCCCATCCAGAGTCTGCCAGAGACCCAGTCCACCCATGGGACAGGTAAGCTTGGGCCTGTTTCCAGCTATCTTCCGGTGCCCTGCACAGAGCCTTCTGAGGCCTGGGGACTGTGCACAGGGGAACCCGCCCAGAGGACAAGCCAATCTATATTCTGCCAACATCCTAGTCCTGCCTCCACCCACAGGAAGAGGTAAGGATAGAGAGGTTTCTGGCCCGACTTTCAACGCCCTGTTCAGAAGATCCTGAGACCAGTGGACTGTGAGCAGGGGAACCCAACCTGGAGGAACAGCCCATCTAAAATCCCCTAATGTCTTGGTACTAGTCCTCCCTCCACCCATGGGAAGAGGAGTGCCATTGGAGTCTGGGACATGCTTGCACCCACCAGAAGAGAACCTTTGTCCTATACTCACCAGGTGAGGGAGAGATCACACCAGTACCCACTGGAAGAAGGGAGGGATTTGAAGACCACAGTATAAGAACACAGTCAACACAGAAAGATCAATATGACACCACCAGAGTCTAGGGACTCCACACCAGCAAGACCTGAACATCCCAATACAGATGAAGCAGAAGAGTACGACCCTAAAAACAGCTTTATGAAGATAATAGAGACCCTCAAAGAGTAAATGAGAAAATATTTAAAGAAATGGAAGAAAAAACAAACAAAAATATTCAAGAAATGGAGGAAAAGACAAACCAAAAATTGCAAGAAACAATTCAAACAGTGCAAGGTTTGAAAGCTGAAATAAAGACAATAGAAAAAAATCTGATGGAAGGCTGGAATTGGAAAGGCTGGGGCCGGGCAACAGTGGCACACACCTTTAATCCCAGATCTCAGGAGGCAGAGACAGGCATATCTCTGTGAGTTAGAGGCCAGCCTTGTCTCCAGAGCAAGTGCCAGGATAGGCTCCAAAGCTACACAGAGAAACCTAGTCTCAAAAAACCAAATAAATAAATAAATAAATAAATAAATAAATAAATAAATAAAAAGCTGGGTAAACAATAACTGCAGATGCAAGCATAACCAACAGAATACAAGAGATGGAAGAGAAAATCTCAGGCATTGAAGATACACTTCAATAGGAGAAATAGATTCATTGACCAAAGAAAATCTTAATCCCTAACACAAAATATACAGGAAATATGGGACACCATGAAAAACCAAACCTAAGAACAATAGGTATAGAAGAAGGTGAAAAAACCCACCTCAAAGGTGCAGAACACATATTCAACAAAATCTTAGAAGAAAACTTTCCCAACCTAAAGAAAGATATGCCAATAAAAGTACAAGTAGCTTATATAGCACCAAATAGACTGGACCACAAAAAAGTCCCCTCAACACATAACACTATAAACACCAAACATATAGAATAAAGAAAGAATATTAAGAGCAGTAAAAGTAAAATGCTGAGTAACATATAATGGCAAACCTATCAGAATTAAGCCTGACTTCTCCATGGATACTCTGAAGAAGTTCCTGGATAGATATTCTATCAACAAAAGAGACCATGGATGCCAGCCCAGACTACTATACCCAGCAAAGCTTTCAATCACTATAGATGAAGAAAACAAGATATTCCATTACAAAACCAAATTTATGCAATACATATCCACTAATCCAGCCCTACAGAAAGTTCTGGAATGAAAATTCCAAACCAAGGAAGTTAAATACACCCACAAAAACATAGTAAATAGTTAATTCCACTTTACCAACAGCCAAAAGAAAAAAAGGGGGGGAATACACACACACAATACCACCACCACCAACAAATCTAATACAAAAAAGAATTAACAATCAATGGTCATCAATATTAATGGTCTTTATTTGCTTATGAAAAGATAGCAGCTAACAGAATGGATACAAAGACAGAATCCATTCTTCTGCTGCATACGAGAGACATAATTCAACTTCAAAGACAGATGGTACATCAGAGTTAAGGGTTAGGAAATGATTTTCCAATCAAATGGACCCAAGAAACAAGCTGGTATAGCAATCCTAATAGCTAACAAATTCGGCTTTAAATTAAAATCAATCAAAAGAGATGAAGAAGAAGGTCATTTCACATTCATCACAGGAGAAATCCATCATAATGAAGTCTCATTTGTGAACATCTATGCCCCAAATACAAAAGCATCCATGTTTGTAAAAGAAACATTACTAAAACTCAAATCACACATAAGACCTCACACACTTATAGTGGGAGACTTCAACACCCCACTCTCACCACTAGACGGGAACACCAGACAGAAACTTAACAAAGAAACAAAGGAACCAATCGAGGTTATGGCCCAATTGGGTTTAACAGACATGTATAGAACATTCAATCCAAACACAAAAGAATATACCATGTTCTCAAGAGCCACATGGAACCTTCTCTCAAATAGCCCACATACTCGGCAACAAAGCAAATTCAATAGGTACAAAAAAATTGGAATAACACCCTATATCTTTTCAGACCACCATGCTTTAAAGTTAGAATTCAACAGCAACACAAATTGCAGAAACCCTACAAACTCATGGACATAGAACAATGTGCTGTTGCACCATTCTTAGGTCGAGGAAGAAATAAAAAAGAAATTAAAAATGGAGTGAAAGGAAACTAGGATTGACATATAAAACAATCTTGTTTCCAATTTAAATTAAAAAAATGAAAAAAAATTAAAACTTCCCAGAATTTAATGATAATGAAGACACAACATACCCAATCTTATGGAACACTTTTTTTTTTTACTTTTTTTTTTTTTGTCTTTACGTTCCTTATTGGGAGCAAGATTCCTGACATATAAAGTGATATATTTACTAATCAGAGTCCTGTGCAGAAGTTACACACTATCCATATATACAGATTTTGGTTACACTTTGCCTATTGATGGAGTAGTTCCATTTATAAAGTTATACATCAAAACACTTTGAATTTGACCAGGCTCTTCATTAATCTCTGAAAAAAGTGGCATTAATTATAGCTGTATTTTACATTAAAAAGCTTATGTATCAGGTAGCTTCCTAAAACATTTCCAACACAATGGCATTGAGCAGACAAGAGCTCTTTACCCACCCAGATTCTGAGTCACATCTGAGAGCTCCTGCTACATACCTGGGACACAGCACATCTGACCACCCCATGGACTGCATACTTGACAGCCCACTTTCTTGGCCAGTTCACTGCCAATGAAGACATTCCTGTAGCTATCCTTCCTACAGATGGCATTAGAGTAACAGGTCTGTGAAACAGTAGGAGCAGGTACTGTCATAATATCCAGGCAACAAAAGGCCCATTTAAAAAAAATGCCAAATTCAGATAAGAAATAAAGGGTCCAAGTCCATGGCAGCAAACTATACCCAATCTCTCAGTTACGGACATTAAGACATGGTTCAAATCCCTTTAACTCAGTCTGCATAGCCCTGAGGTCATCCTGAAAAGTGTGTATCAAAAAATACCAAGTTAGGGAGACAGAGTTTGACATGATGTCATTATGCAGGCCAAACTTGGAAGGTCATACTGAGCATCTGCCCTGACAGAAAAGCATCTGGTCCTTTGTGTACACATTGGTTTTATTGTAACAAAGCAACTTGTAAACTTCAACATCTAATAATGAGCATCTCAGAGTCATCTGACTCCATGGATCTGCTCGCCGGATCCGAACTCGCTGGCGGGATCTCACACTTCGAGGCCCTGATGGCAGTTCTGCCTCCATCTGCCAGTCCAGGTAGGCCAGGGGCTGTTTCCTTTTCCTGATTTTTGACAAACAATCCAAATTTATACGCTGGAACAAAGAGAACATCTTCAACAAATGGTGCTGGCGTAATTGGATGCAGGCATGTAGATGAATACAGATAGAACCAAGCCTTTTGCCTGCACAAAACTTAAGTCAAAATAGATGAAAGACCTCAACATAAACCCAGCCACACTGAACCTATTAGAAGACAAAGTGGGAAATACCCTTGAATTAATTGGTACAGGAGACTGCTTCCTAAACATAACACCAGTAGCACAGACACTGAGATCAACAATTAATAAATGGGACCTCCTGAAACTGAGAAGCTTCTGTAAGACAAAGGCCACAGTCAGCAAGAAAAAATGGAAGCCCACAGACTGGGAAAAGATATTCACCAACCCCACATCTGACAGAGGGATGATCTCCAAAATATACAAAGAACTCAAGAAGCTAGTCTCCAAAACACCAAAGTATAAAATTAAAAAGTAGGGTACAGAACTAAATAGACAATTCTCAATAAATGGCTGAAAGACACACAAGAAAGTGTTCAACATCCTTAGCCATTAGGGAAATGCAAATCAAAACAACTCTGAGATACCATCTTATTCCTGTCAGAATGGCTAAAATCAAAAACACCAATGACAGTTTATGCTGGAGAGGATGTGGAGAAAGGGGAACACTTCTCCACTGCTGGTGGGAGTGCCAACTTATACAGCCACTTTGGAAATCAGTTTGGCAACACCTCAAGAAAATGGGAATCAGTCAACCACAAAATCCAGCAATTCCACTTCTAGGCATATACCCAAAAGAAGCATATTCATACAACAAAGACATCTGTTCAACCATGTTCATAGCAGCACTATTTGTAATAGACAGAAACTGGAAGCAGCCTAGATGCCCCTCTACCAAAGAATGGATAGAGAAAATGTGGTACATTTACACAATGGTGTACTACTCAGCAGAAAAAAGCAATGGAATCTTGAGATTTGCAGGAAAATGGAAAGAACCAGAAGAAACCATTCTGAACGAGATAACCCAATCACAAAAAGACAAACATGATATGTACTCACTCATATGTGGATTTTAGACATAGAGTAAAGGATTACCAGCCTACAATCCACACTGCCAGAGAAGCTAGGAAACAAGGAGGACCCTAAAAGAGACAAACATTGTCCCCTGGAGAAGGGGAAAGGGTCACAAACCCCTGAGCAAATTGAGAGCATGAGAGGTGGGGGGAGGGAGCTACAAGAATGAGAAGGGAAGAAGAGGAGGGATGCAGAGGTCATGAGGGAGCAGAAAGTTTGAGTCAGGTGTACATTAGAAGAAAAGACATATAATAGATAGGAATTTAGTTGGGGGGTGGTAGGGGAGGAAGGGAGGGAGAAGGGAACTGGGATTGTCATGTAAATCAATCTTGTTTCTAATTCAAACAAAAAATGATTAAAATAAAAAAGTAAAAAAATAAAAAAGAGCACCTTTTCCCTTCCAGTGAAAACCAAATAAATAAATAAATAAATAAATAAATAAATAAATAAATAAAGTCATTGTCAAATAAAACCCTACAGGTTCTGTTGATTCTCCCTTGAGTGGCAGAGCTCAAGTCATTGTTAGGAATTTTATTTTAAAAGTGTCACTTTAAACTGCAAGGATGTCTGTGAAACATCACAATTAAACATGCCAAAGGAGAAGCCATGTTGTCACAATCCCAACTTACCCCCCCAGACACCTGAAATCCACACTTGCTGACCTTCTACCCCCCTTTTTATTTTATTAAACAAGAGAAAGTAGACAGATACTTTCTGTTGGTAAATGCTAGCTGTCTGCATTCACATAGAGACACGGGGTAATCTCTGAGCCCAATATACAGAGAAAGGAAAAAGGCTAGAATTCTGTGCACTACTACACAGGGGCCTAGCACCCCCCCCCCCAGTCTCCAGGAGAGCCCAGATAGCCAGAGGGATTTTCTTTTTCCCACGCAGAGCACATTTGGTGGTGTTGAATCCATAGTTTGAGACGAGAATAAAAATGAATTTAGAACAGAAGAGTGGAGATTCTTTTCTCGTTGTAGTTTGCTCAAGGTCTTTCCCCCAAATAAGGTGAGAACCATGGTGTTGAGATGAGAACTCAAAAACAGGGCAACTGAGCACAAGAAGGATTGGGAAGGGGAGGGAAATGACTGCAACTTGCTACGAGGGACTGGAGAAAATTGGAAAAAAAAGAAAATAAAAAAGAGGGTTGGAATCCATCAGTCTTCTGTGCCAGTCATCCTCATCTCCCTGCTCCCCTTCGTCATCATCTTCATCTTCTTCAATTTCATCTTCATTCACTTCTCAATATCTTCCAAGTCTTCCTCCTTCACTTCAAACCAGATAATTTGTAAGTTGTACATCCGAATATACGTCTCTGAGTATATATCTGTGAGTTATTAACAAAGTGCACATTCTTTCCACCCCAAATGAATGATTGCCTTAGTGAAAATGAAGTTCAAAGGAATGATCCATGGAGGGAGCTGTGAGGCTGGAGATGGGAGGTTGGAGGTCATAAAAGCATCTATGGAGCCTCCCCTTTGGTATGAGCTACACTTCTGGGTGTGATGGGGAATGTACTTCTGTGTAAGTTCATTGTATTGATTATTGAATAAAGTACTGTTTGGCCAATGAGGCAGCAAGTTAGATGGGACTAGGAGGCAAGGAGGATTCTGGGAAATGTAGTAAAGAGGTGATGATCCAGGCAGGAAATGACATAGCAGGGAGACTCATACATAAACAAGGGAAGAAGGAAGTGGGCCCTGTCTACCTCCAGAGTCACCATGTGATCCACCGGCAAATGAAGAGGCTAATGGAAGGCATCTGATAAGATAAGTCTTATAAAATATATAAACTTATGATAATTAAGACTGAGCTAACCAGCCCTACTATATACAGATGATAAATCCAATGAGAAACAAATCAGGGAAACATCACCTTTCACAATATCCACACGCAACATAAAATATCTTGGGGTAACACTAACCAAAAAAGTGAAAGATCTGTACAATAAGAACTTTGAGACTTTAAAGAAAGAAATTAAAGAGGATACCAGAAAATGGAAAGATCTCCCATGCTCTTGGATAGGTAGAATTAACATAGTAAAAATGGCAATCCTACCAAAAGCAATCTACAGATTCAATGCAATCCCCATCAAAATCCCCACACAGTTTTTCACAGACATTGAAAGAACAATACTCAACTTTATATGGAAAAATAAAAAACCCAGGATAGCCAAAACAACTCTTTACAATAAAGGATCTTCTGGAGGCATCACCATCCCTGACTTCAAGCTCTACTATAGAGCCATAGTTCTGAAAACAGCTTGGTATTGGCACAAAAATAGACAGATAGACCAATGGAATCGAACTGAAAACCCTGATATTAACCTATGCACCTACGAACACCTTATTTTGACAAAGGTGCTAAATCTATACAACGGAAAAAAGATGTCATCTTCAACAATTGTGCTGGTACAATTGGATTCAGACATGCAGAAAAAATTGCAGATAGATCCATACCTGTAACCATGCACAAAATTTAAGTGCAAATGGATCAAAGATCTCACCATAAATCTAGCCACAATGAATCTTCTAGAAGAGAAAGTGGGAATTACCCTTGAACAAATTGGCACAGGAGACCTCTTCCTGAACATTACACCAGTAGCACAGACACTGAGGTCTGCAATTAATAAATGGGACCTCCTGAAACTGAGAAGCTTCTGCAAGGCAAAGGAAAGAGTCAGTAGGACAAAACGACCACCCACAGAATGGGAAAACATCTTTACCGATCCCACATCTGACAGAGGACTGATTTCCAAAATATATAAGGAGCTCAAGAAGCTAGCCACCAAAACACCAAACAATGAAATTAAAAAGTGGGGTGCAGAACTAAATAGAGAATTCTCAACAGAGGAATCTGAAATGGCTGAAAGACACTTAAGAAAGTGCTCAAAATCCTCGGCCATGAGAGAAATGCAACTCAAAACAACTCTGAGATACCACCTCACACCTGTCAGAGTGGCTAAAATGAAAAATACCAATGACAATCTATGCTAGAGAGGATGTGGAGAAAAAGGAACACTCCTCCATTGCTGGTGGGAGTGCGAACTTGTAAGACCACTCTGGAAATCAGTATGGCGGTTGCTCAGAAAAATGGGAATCAGTCTACCTCAAGATCCAGCCATTCCTCTCTTGGGAATATACCCAAATAGTGCATGTTCATACAATAAGGACATATGCACAACCATGTTCATAGCAGCATTGTTTGTCATAGCCAGAACCTGGAAGCAACCTGGATGCCCCTCAACTGAAGAATGGATAGAGAAAATGTGGTACATTTATACAATGGAGTACTACTCAGCAGAAAAAAGCAATGGAATCATGAAATTCGCAGGCAAATGGATGCAACTAGAAGAAACCATCCTGAGTGAGGTAACCAGTCACAAAAAGACAAACATGGTATATACTCACTTATATATGAATTTTAGACATAGAGCAAAGGATTACCAGCCTATAATCCTTTTCACAAAAGAAACTAGGAAACATGAAGGACTCTAAGGGATAAATAGACCCCAGGAATGGGAAGTGGCATGAACTCCTGAGATAATTGGGAACATTAGGGTAGGGGAGAGGGAGCTGCTACAATAAGAGCAAGAGAAGAGGAGGAGAGGAGAGGAAATGGAAGAGCAGAAATACTGAGTAGGGGGAAGTTAGAGGAGAGAGAGCAGGATGAGAGATACCATATCAGAGGGAGGAGATCTCCAGAGACCTACAAGGATGACATGATCTGACAATCCAGGCAATGGTTGAGAGGATAACCTAAAAGCCCTTCCCCTAAAATGAGATGGATGACTACTCTTTATGCCATCCTAGAGCCCCTTTCCAGTGGCTGATGGAAGCTGAGACAGACATCCACAGATATACACTGAGCTGAGATCTGGAATTTAGTTGAAGAGAGGGAAGAATGAAGAGCAAAGGGGTCTGTAACAGGTTGGAGAAACCCACAGGAACAGTTGGCCTGAACAAGGGATGCTGTCTGGGAGGCCAGTACAAGACTGATCCAGACCCCTGAACATGGATGTCAATAAGGAGGCATCTGCACTCTAGGGAGCCTCTGATAGTGGATTAGTATTTTTTTCCTGGTGCAGAAGGGACTTTGAGAGCCCATCCCACATGAAGGGATACACTCTGGCCCTGGATACATGGGGAAGGGCCCAGGCCCAGCACAGGAAGACTTGGTGGACTCTGCAGAGCACCTGTTGAGGCCCTACCCTGCCTGGGGAGTGGTGGGTGGATGGGGTGGGGGGTAGGTGGGGCATGGGGGAGGAGAGGTAGAAGGGACTTACATGTGAAA
The DNA here is from genome assembly GCF_003668045.3 of Cricetulus griseus. Taxonomy (NCBI): domain Eukaryota; kingdom Metazoa; phylum Chordata; class Mammalia; order Rodentia; family Cricetidae; genus Cricetulus; species Cricetulus griseus. The sequence goes on along the minus strand of NW_023276807.1, from coordinate 187,371,855 downwards.
CAAGCTTGTTCCCTAACTTGAACTAATAAATTAAAAAAAAAAAGACTGAGCTAGCAGATGAGAATCCCACTCACTGGCCAAGCAACATGTGTACCTATATACGTCTCTGTGCATTAATTGGGGACCTAACTCGGTGGGCAGAACTCAGGGGGCTAGCAGAAAGCGCCTACATGGCGCTAGGGCCTGGGCGGCTTTTGGCAGAAGATTTATTGTAACATGGGTGTAATGGGGATCTTAACTTTTCTTCCCATTTTCTTCCCCTTTAGTCACTAGGCCTCGGGTTGAACCTAGGGCATTGTGCATGCTAAGCAGCTACTAGACCACTGAGTCAAATTCCACATCTGTAACTCCATTCATCATTCACAACAATACAGGACAGACAAGAGGAAGAGACTCAGCTGTCCCTTTGGCCACTCCAGGACTGTTCCTTCAGAATGTCTGACATTTGCTCAAATGACTGGACATGTAGCTAGGCAGAGATGGCCCACCATTTAATCCCAGTGCTTGGGAGAAGATATGGCAGATGTCTGTGAGTTAAAAGACATGCTGGTCTACAATGGGAGAACCATCCAATACAGACAGGATTCTTACACAGACAAACCCTATGTCAGATAAACAAAAAACAAAACAAACAATCAAACCCCAACCTGGGATGTTTAGAAATCTGGGAGAGGAGAGAAGGGGCCTTAGTCCACACTGGGCACAAAGGACAGCTTGGCCTGGAAAAAGCTGATGTGAAAATATTATCTCCTTGCACAAACTCCAGCTGTAGAAACCAGGTAGAAACTTATCAATCTGGTACATTTACCAAACCAGCCAAACACTCTGTGGAGGACCCACACCTGAGTGAAGATTAGCTGTGTCCATGCTCCTTCCAGATACCAAGAAGATAGACAAGTTATCCACTCAATACAGTAGTTACTTGGTAGTGTGACCTAAACCAAGTCTCACTTAGTTTCCAGTATGTTGAGTTTCCAGTATGGCCCTTTCTGTGTCACACTCAGCTCAGAAAGAGAATGTGAACTATGGCAGAGAGTAGCTAAATTCTCTCCCCCTTTTCTCTGGCTGCTGAACATGTAGAAGCCCTGGTTTCTCTCCACCTGTCTGGGGATCCACAGGATTACTTCCTCCATATTTGAATACTCTGACTCACCTCCAGTATCGGAAGTCACATGCACTCCCTGGAGATCTACAATTATAAACAATTACCAGGAAGGAATTCTTCCTCACTATATCACTCTGAGATCGGCCAAGGCAAAGGATACCTTCACCTGTCCCTCTCATGTCCCAGGCTTCCACGGCCATATTCTGCACCTGAAGCATGTGTCCTCTGTTGCAGGCTTCTTGCACTGTGCCTGATCTGCAGCTTCCTCCCAACACTGCTCAGCTGGAGATCTTTCTTGCTATGAGGGAATCTTTATCCCACACCCAGGCTCAAGAAGGGTCATCTCAACTCTGGGTGTCATCAGATGTGCCTAATACACATTGTCTTCCTAGATGAGAGGTGACAGATCTGCCCCAACCCTGACAATAAATGAGGAGTCATGATATTGAATTCACAGAGATCATTGGGGACACCTGTCCCTGTATAGATGCATGGCAGCCAAACACAATGAGCCGGTCTACCTCATGGACTTGTCCCTACATATCTCCAGAGATTTCTCTTTTTGGTTGGGGGTGATCCGGTCTAACTAATACAGCACCTAGGGCTTGAAGGGCTAAATCCTAGAGCTGAAGTTGGAGGAATGCCTTATAGGTTAAGAGCATAATTGTTGCTCTCTCCAATGGTACCTAATAACCATCTATGACAGGAGATCCCTCTTCTGGCCTTCAGAAGAAATGCAAGCATGAGGGACAAATACAGGATTAGGAACAACATTGGTTATAAAAAGCTATTTCCAAAAGTGACTAGAAGGGTCCATATCACTGTTGTGTGGTTATCACTAATGCTGCATTGCAAAAAAAAAAAAAAAAGAAAAGAAAGAAACAGTGGCTAGTAACTCTGGGTATCCTTATTTCTTTTATACCATTATGAATGTTTTTTATTGCTCAAGAATGTATACTACAGAATAAAGATGTTTTTCTGAGTAATAAGGTCCTTATGGTCAATTGAAGAAAATGTGTGCACAGAGGACCATATTTTAGGGGTAGTTAAATGCAGACCAACATGAATACAGTATGGATACTGACTCCATCATAAAGTGTGAATACTTGGAGTAAGCCATGTTGCACCAACAATATAAACCTAGAGACAGATATTGGCGATCAAGATTCAAGCTGAAGATTAGAAAAGCATAGCAGCCAAGAAACTAGCTCTTCCTTCTACCCCAGCCTGAAAGGACTGATACTGTCTCCACAATCTCTCCACCATGCCTCTTACTGCTGCCTCTCATCAGTGTGGCTGGAGACTAAATTTCAGAATGCTGCCAAGTACACTGGGCTACTGTCTTTTATATACTTCTCTAGGGCTGGGATTCAAGACTTGAACACTGTTAATCTATTGGGCATATTCACTACAGTGTAGCCATGGGTAGCCTTGACATCATAGAGATCCATCCTAAGTCCTGGGATTAAAGGTATGTGCCAGCACTGCCTAGCTTCTATAGCTAACTAGTGTGGCTGGCTTTGCATTCTCACACTTCAGGCAATCTTTATTAAATCATAAATAATATATCACCACAAAACCAGGCTATCCACACTCCCGACACCAATCCCCTGTGTCGTTGTGGCTGGCAGTCACAATGTAGCCCATGAGGCCCGGAACTGGCAGGATTGCCTGTGAGTTCTGCGGTGACAGCAGTGTGACACCACACCTTACTAATGAAGCTGGGCTTCACACTGAAGAGATGAAAATGGCTTTTTTATTCATAAAAAAATATTTTTCTCTGAGGAGGATTTAAAGTAGCAGTCAATATAAATAGTTAATAGCAGTAGTAAATTGTGAAGAACAGTGAGAATAACATCAAAATAGCAAAGCAAATAAACCAAAAAGTAAAAACATGAACCAAACCAGAAGACCAAAACAAAACAAGGGAAGAAGAGCAGCATTTCCTTGCTGCAGATTGACAGGGAAAGTCTTGCATCCTGTGGCTGGCATAGCACTCACAGGAGCATAGGAGTCTACAGATGTGACACTCATTCAAGATGACTATAGCCTTTCCTTTGTTGGGCTGTCATGTTCTCCCCCAAGGCTGAGGGAGAATTCAATCTTTCCAGGGATCTGACTCAGCAGATGGCTCTTGCTGCAGCAGCTCCTTTGTCAAGTGGCTCTACTCCTGGGATGTGGTCTGTTCCAGCTCAGTCTGAATGGTTGTGGACCTGGGAGAAAAAAGCAGTTAGCACTCAGGCCAGTTTAGGAACTTCCATGTAGGCTGCTAAGCTGCTCCCTCCCTCCACCTCAGTTGTGTTGCACAGTCAACACTGATCTTGTTAATGATGTAATTGTTGGTATCGCAAAAGAATAAGGATCACAGAATAGGTGGGCTTGAAAATTTCTCAACCCTAAGCACATGTCATAAACTAACCTAAACATTATATATTGTGCTTTTTATTAGCATGGATAGGACCGTCACCTGCTGTTCAGGGACATGATTACTTAAATAACAATAGTATATTAATACCATAGACAACAGGATATGAGCACTGCACAAGTTATACACTGTAACTTACAGATTGTCCACATCATTTGTAGATAAACATAAAACAACCTTGGGATCTTGGTACCTGAACAAGGTCATGAGGAAGACCTTGAACATGAGTGACATGCAAGATAGAGCCTGCCCTGCTAGAACAGCATTTCCTGACATGTTTGCCTGAGAACACTGGCCTGCCTTGGCTCTGGGACAAACAGAAATTTGTGATGTCCTTAGCACTAGAGCTGGAAATCTACATCCTGTCTCTCTTTGGGAGTCCCTGCAGCTGAGGCATCTGCATGGGTTCATCCTGAAAGACTTTGACCTACTCTAGGCAGAGAGCACTTTGCACAGCAAATGAGCAATGTTGCAGAGAACAGTGTTTAAATGTGGGAATCTCTTCTACATAGGGGATTTTCCCCTCCAAAATTACAATTCCAGCCATACCCAGTGGTGCCCAAATTGAGTTCCCAACATTTGAGGGGTAAAGTAGGCAGATCTTTGTGATTTTAAGGAAAATATAATAAGAACATACAGAGTTCAGACAGGAGGAAGGGAGACTCAATTCTACAGACATAATGAGTATCGAACTTAGTGTTTCCTGGATTTAGGTTCTTGCTGTCTCAATAGCACATATATCTGAGGTATCTTTCCCTGGTTCTGACTGGAAACAATGCTTGTGAGAGGACCCATGGAAGACAGAGATCACAGGTACTACTACCTCCTCCCCCTAGCCTGGGCTCCTACCTCAACTGGGAGACCTCAAAGTGATGCTGCAGCTTCTCTGCCAAGTCAGTTTCCTGGATGACAGTCTCTTTCTGCTTCATCAGGAACTCAAGTGTTTTCTCTAATCTCTTCAGGTCCTGTTCATTAGAAGAATTTGTTCTTAGTGGAGGGGCACACATTCTCATACAAATGTAAGTAAGTAAATGGATTGTAATCACTTTCTGGTCAGCATGGATATCAAAAAAATAAGCATCTGCAAAATAAGAAACCCCAAACCAAAATAGAGAATGACAAGAAATCTAGTGAATGCATGCATGCATGATGTACCACAACACCTGCGAGTTTACACTACATAAACACACACACACACACACAGAGAGAGAGAGAGAAAGAGAGAGAGAGAGAGAGAGAGAGAGAGAGAGAGAGAGAGAGAGAGAGACAGACGGACAGACAGACAGACAAGAAGAGAAAGAGGGAGGGAGAAAGGGAACTAGTAGAATGAAACATAAAAACATCACGGTGTATGAGCAGTTTAGTTTAGATCAACCATACCAGTTCTTTCAGAAGAGCCTCACACTCCCATCTCAGCCAACATTACTTAGGGACTAATACTGCTGTATGAATTGTGATTTGCTTGAACAGAAGCCGCTAAGATGCTTGGATAAAGTTTTCCTTGAAGGCCCAAATCTCCCTCTTGGACCATGACCTTGTCAAAAAAAAAAAAAAAAAAAGCCGGTGATCAAACAAGAGACTATGTTCTGCTGGTGGGAGAAATGTCCAGCACCACTCCCAGAAAACAGGGTTGACATGTCTGCTACTCAGACTTCTGTCACTGTGAGCCAAGAGCTGGGCAAATTGAAGAGAACACATTGGGATGCAGGAAGAAAGAAGAAGGCTCCATGCCACCGAAAGCAATGAATACTTGGCCCTGTCACAGAGATCACCTCCTTACAACCATCTGTAATTTCACATGAACTCTGTCAATCAAATGGTTACCAAGACCCAGAACTCACTCACTCAAAGCTCTATGCATTAATTCCTACCCATCATAATGCCATGTAGGCCTGTGATATGATATTGACCCATCCCTTTCACAGAACTGCAGCCTCAAGCAGAGCAGCAGGGGTGGCTTGACAATAACTCAGTGTCTCAGAAATGGCTAACTTGACAGAAGCACTTGTGCATGGTCACTGAAATGAATACCTGGATGCATGAAGGGGGCGGCTGCATGGGAGCATGAATGAGTAAGAAGATGGGTGAAAGCCCTGGAGGATGGATGGGAACACAGACAGTCAAAGGGCAAATGGTTCCAGACCTTAGCCGACCTGCCCCCTACCTGTGGTTCCAAGGTTTCTAGGTCACTGGTCTCTTCCTCTTCTTCCTTGCAGAGCACTTTCATGTCCTCTAGGTGGTGCTTCAGCAGGACCCAATCCTCCAGCAGTTTTTTGTTTTCCTGCCTCAGCATGTCCACCATCCTGCTCATCTGAGTTTGCTCCATCTGGAGCCGGCTGTGCAGACCTCTGAAGACACACTCTGAATAGTAAGGCCCTGCCAGCCTTCACCTGTCCCCACTGCCTCCAGGAACCAGTACCCTCAAGGCTCCAGGTTCCATGAAAACATAATCATAAGTCTGCTTCAGCCATGATAGCTGTCCTTAGAATAAGGCCTAATGAGAGAAATACTAACACCAGGAAGAATCAAACTATTATGGAAAACCTCACACCAATGGGATTCAAATGTGTTCAATAGAAAGGGGATTTCCCTATTATCCACAGTATTTCGGAAAGTAAGTAGTGGGCAAATGCCCTCTGAGGAAGGACAGGAGATAGGTGAGTGTGTTCTATCTAAAGTTTCCACAGACAGCAGATCACTTAGCCTGGGCTTAAACTCTAGATGCCCATGGTGGCCTGACATTCCCCTCATGGTATAAATTTCTTTTCTATTTAGAGTCTTTTATTCTGGAGACTCCAGGACAATGGTGACAGGGACTAAGAGTCTCTATCACACTTGGAAAAACTGTGTCCAAGAGCTGCTTGCTAAGGAGCAGACAGAATACAAAGAGAGCTGTGACTCTCCAGTCCAGGGAAAGCAAAATGCTGATAAGGCCAATCCACAACTCATGGGGTCAAGGGCAAGACTGGCACTTACCGATAGAAGACTGTCTCCTTGGTCAGCTCACTGCACTTCTCTGAGGCCTCGGTCTTCTCATTCTGCAGGCTCTTAAGTTCTGACATGACCTGCTCATGCTCCAGCTTGAGTTTCTCAAAGAAATGATTTGGCTTGTGGTAGGGCCTAGAAACAGGAAAACAGAATGCCATGAACACATGCCTCAAGGATCATGTGAACTCAAGTGGTGTCCTGATCTCCCCCAGCACTGTGGACAGCACATTCTGCCTCCTATGTACTGAGACCTCCTTGTGGTTTTAAAGGTGTTATCCTGCTCCCTGACAGCAGAGGTTAGGTGTTGAGATGGAAGGCACCCTGGCTGCATAGCCTACTCTTAGGCCTAGAGAGTCAGTCTAGCTCTCTGTGTTGCCAGGAGTCTATGCCACATGTTGGCACACCAGAGATTTCAATGACGTTTCTTCCATGTCAGAACAGTGATTCTAGGTCCTGGGTGACTATTACTGAACAGTTAGACAGAGCATATATTTCAGGGTTGAGATGCAATATGAGGACAGCTATAAAACTCTCCTAGGTACTCCTATTTGCCACCAAGGTGAGCACATAAAACAAAATCAATGCTGTTTAATGTGGGACTCCAGACCTCAGCACTGGGACCACCTGGAAACTGAGACAGGCAAAACTCAGGCCACACCAGAGAACCCTGTCTCCTGAAGTCTGTAGGGACACACAAACCTACACACACACACACACACACACACACACACACACACACACACAAAACACACACACACACACACACACACACACACACACGAGGGAGAAGGAGAGATAGGGAGACATAGATGGAGCATATGCCTATAATTAGATGCTACAGAACTGTTTGGAGCAGTATTGTCTAAGAAGCAGTATTGTCTAAGAGTATAAGGCACAAGACTAGAGAGAAACAGTAATGAGATGCTGGACTTACTGTCCTGCACTGAAATAGACCAAGTGGACCTTCACCGCCAGCAGCTACCAGGGGCTTCCAGCACACAATCACCTGCCAGACAAGTTCAAGGACTCAACACAAACTTACATCAGATAGTATCTCACACAAACCACCACCAGTCAGGGCCTTCCCTGTGCATGCTGGGAACTCTCATATCACTGCCTTGATCTCTAGTTAGTATCTCATACCAATGGCTCTAGTTTTCATTTGTAGAAAGCAGAATTTTTAAGAGTCCCCATCCCAACCCCTCCAAAGCTTCAGGTCTGTCTCTCCTATGAGAAGATTTTAGGACATGAAGATTGGCACAAAGCCACTCTGGAGAGGCAGCCTCCTAGAACCCAAGACCTTAAAAGGAAGAGGGTGAGGGTGACATTGCCAACAGTCCTGAGGAGTCTGAAACAATGGATACCTATTATCAACAGTTCCCTCCTTGATGAAGTGCAGGCGATCTCGCAGCTCATCTCTTTGGCAGGTCACCAGCTGCAGCTCGGTAGTCAGCCTCTCTATTTCCTTCTCCACCTGCTTCTTGGTGAGGAGCCTCGGGTGGGATGATGGCTCCACAACAGTCTCTGTGGGTAGAAGAACACAACTGAGCTTGCATAGTGACAAAGTATAGAGAATGGACAGACCAAACTGAGGCCACAACAGAAAGATCATGTCTGGAACCCAGTGTCAATGCAAAGAATTTGAGCCAGGTTGAGATGCCCCATCTGTGGACCTCAGCTCTCTCATTACTCTGTAGACATGTGGCTATAAGCAGATGGGTTTCCTCTGCCTCCCTACACATTCTCATGGGAACTCGGGACTGTCCCTTCAGGCTTATTCACAGTGACACAATATGCTATGTTGTGCAGAGCCCTGAATGCTGCCTGAGTCAAAAGACTCACCAAGTCACACCACAACCCTATACAAGGAACCTGGCACCTATGAGCCAATCTCTGCCCTGGTCCAATCCTTCTGATAGTCGTTTGGCTACAGTAGAACCCTCCTGCCATCCTCAACTGCTGACTCAGAACCCTAAGGGGGTCATCGTCAGGAAGAGGTGAATAGAGGAGTACTTCTGTACAGCCTGAGCATATGATGTCCTGTCCAGAAGCACTTTTCTCTCCCTGTGAGTGTTGTCAGACAGTCACTGCACCTAAAGGAAACTACTGAGGGTGAAGTGCATTGAAACCTGCTCTCAGTTGTGGGCACAATAGTCACTCCTTGCCTCCTGCTGGTCTTCTTCTGACCCCGCATTAAAATCCAGAACCCCAATAAATGTAAAAGGTAGGAACTCCCAGCACAACAGCCCTGACCTGGACAGCTCCTGGCACAGGGAATGAACAAACTATTGTTCTGGAATCCTTGACTTTGAGGAATTATGACAAGCAGGGAAGTCCATTTGCTTTCTTGAGGCTCCAGCACCTCTGCTCCAATACTGGAAGGCCCAGCTCAAGCCCACCTCCTCCAGGAAGCTCCTCAGGACTCCTGCCCATGACTCACTGTGCTTCTGCCAGACCATTTCTTTCTCCCTGTTTAACTCTTACTCTGAAGGGCAGCTTGTTTCTGCCTCTCTCTGGTCTCTGGATGTCCTCCATTGCCTCTCCCCAGAAGAGTCCTCATTCTTGATAACATGTCTAATGGTGTACACTAGAGGCACTGAAGGATTCCCCTAAGGGCAGTTGGTGTTGCTACAACACTGGTGACATCACACGGAATGCCATGGGTTCTCAGGGAGACTGTAGAATGTGCAGGGAAGGGACTGCTGATGTCATGGGCTTAGCCCTGGAAACCCTGCTAGTTAGTTTTCCCTGAAATGACCAGAAGCCCAGGTTCCCTTTCCAGGAGTCACTCTTGGAACATAGGGAAGCTAATCAGCACCTCCTGCCACCAGAGCCAGACTTTTCTTAGCTTGATTGGTTTCCCATAGTATTCCCATGTTGGGAACTGAGCTATACTTTCCAATCATTGACCAGGAATGACTCCTTCCTTCCTCAAAACCCCCTTCAGACAATGAAGAGTTTTTGGGAAAAGATTTTAGCTTTGTTTACATATAAATGAGATCATAAAATATATGCTCTCTTTTTGGTTTCATTTTTTGGTGTATTTCTTTTCTTTTTTATATTTTATTTATTATGTATACTACATTCTCCTTCCATGTATATCAGCACACCAGAAGTGGGTACCAGATGTCATAACAGATGGTTGAGAGCCACCATGTGGTTCCTGGGAATTGAACTCAAGACCTCTGGAAGAATAGTCGGTGATCTTAACCTCTGAACCATCTCTCCACCCTTAAAATATATACTCTTTTGTGTCTTCCCACATGTATTCTTGCTATATGAATAACGTTTAATAGACTCTCCCCTGTGAGGGGCTCACTTGCATCACAGCATTCTCTGGAGGCTTTTCCCAGGCATGATTAGAAATTTCTCAGGCTTCAGAAAGAAAGTGAGACACTTTAGGGAGGCTGGGCTCTAAGGAGAACTCTGCCCTAGAGTTGTATTGATCTGGTCACTAAGGTCTTCATTAGGTGCAGACTGACCATGGTCTCCTCAATGACAACATTGCCTGCTGCCTTAGTTTCTCAAACACCTATTCGATGACTACATGACCCTTAATGACAAATTATCCCTTCAAATCCCCCAGGGATCTGGCTTTGGAGTCAGATTCAGTCTCAACAAGGGAATATTTGGCTGCAGATAATATATTTAATGTTGTCCAACCTCACAACTATTTCCTTTGTTTGTTTGTTTGTTAATTTTATGAGCCAGGCATGATTGCATCTAAAGAAGGCTTAAGTCCCAGCACTCCAGAAGCAGGAGTAGGTGGATCTCTATATGTTCAATATCCTCCTGGTCTAAATACTGAGTTCTAGCCAACCCAAAGCTACATAGTGAAGAGCTGTTTCAAAAAAAAAACACAAACAAATAACTCTGAGAGAGAGAGAGAGAGACAGACAGACAGACAGACAGACAGACAGACAGACAGACAGAGAAAACAGAGCTTTTACCCGAGAAGCCAGAAGAGGGTGTGAGAATCTCTGGAATCGAAGTTACAGACAACTGTAAGCCAGCTTGTCTGTAAAGAACTGAACCTTGGCCCTCTGCAAAAGTTACCAGTGCTCTTAATCACCAAGCTATCTCTCCTGCCCTGGTTTCTATCCCTTTATAAGATGATGACACCCAGTTCAACATTTTGTGATGATTATATAAGAGAAATGTTAAAAAACAAAGTAAGAAGGAAAAAAAGAAGCAAAGAAAAAAAGCAAAAGAAGAGAGCCAGGAAGATGGCTCAGTCTGTAGAGATACTTGCCACCATTCCTTAGTTTGATCTCTAGGACCCATGAAGTGAAAGGAGAGATTCAGCTCTGGTAAGTTGTCTTCTGACCACCATGTGTGCGTTCCATAAGACATAAAACACACACACACACACACACACACACACACACACACACACACACACACACAGACACACACAAACACACACACACACACACACACACACACACACACACACACACACAATCAGTCAGTCAATCCGCTAATCAACAGATGTAAAAAAATAAATTTTATAAACCGGGTGTTGGTGGCCCATGCCTTTAATCCAGCACTGGAGAGTCAGAGGCAGGTGGAGCTCTGTGAGTTCAAAGCCAGACTGGTCTCCAGAGCGAGTTCCAGAAGAGGCTCCAAAGCTACACAGAGAAACCCTGTCTCAAAAAACCTAAATAAATAAATAAATAAATAAATAAATAAATAAATAAATTTTATAGCCCTGGCTGTTCTGGAACCCACTCTAAGACCAGGCTGGCATCGAATTCATGGATCTGCTTGTCTTTGCTCCTGATGCTAGGAGTAAAGGTATATGCCACAACCACCACCCTGCTAAATTTTTATATGTGTTTGTGTCTGTGTATTACATGCTATATATATTCAGGTACCCTCAGAGGTCAAAAAAGGTGTTAGATCCTTTGCACCTGGAGTTACCGCCAGCAACGGTGCTGGGAATTAAACCACAGTCCTCTTTAAGAGCTTCAAGTACTTTTAACTAAGGTATCTCTCCAGCCTGTTTTTTAATATAAAAAGATGTCTGTCCATGGCTGTGCACACCTTCAATCTAAGCATTGTGAGGATGAGGCATGTGGATTATTGCTAGTTTGAAGTCAGAATATTCTATATATAAAGTTTCAAGTCATACAGTGTCACAGAGTAAAACCATGTTTCAAACTTTTTTCAAAGTAATTTTATAAAGTGAAGATAGGACTTTGTACATAATTAACTTCCTGTTGATACTTGCCACATCAGTTCACTAAGAAAATAATCGCTGATCACCTACTCTGCAGCAGCACCTATACTATACATATAAAGTTCGCCTGCTGTGGAACTTAACAAGATGTTTACTCAAGGGAATGTCAGAAAACTAATTGTTTCTATGTGTCAGACTGGGATGAATACCATGGAAAATATTAAAGCATAGGAAGGAGAGTTAGAGAGAAGGCAAACTATTCCTGCTTATAGATGACATGATTTTATATATGAGAAGCTGTCCTGGAGGAACAGCCCATCCAGAGTCTGCCAGAGACCTAGTCCACCCATGGGACAGGTAAGCCTGGGCCTGTTTCTGGCTGTCTTCAGGTGCCCTGCCCAGAGGCCCCTGAGGCCTGGGGACTGTGCACAGGGGAACCTTTCCCAGAGAATAAGCCCATCTAGAGTCTGCCAACATCCTAGTCCTGCCTCCACACATGGGAAGAGGTAAGGATGGATTTGTTTCTGGCCCGACTTTCAACACCCTGCTCAGAGGATCCTGAGACCAGTGGAATGTGAGCAGGAGTACCCATCCAAAATCCCCTAATGTCTTGGTACCAGTCCTCTCATCACCCACGGGAAGAGAAGAGCCATCACAGTCTTGGACTGCTTGCATCCACCAGAAGAGAACATTGGCCCGGTATCCACCAGGAGAGGAAAAGATCACACAAGTACCCACTGGAAGAAGGAAGGGACTTGAAGAACACAGTCAACAACAGAAAGATCAATATGACACCACCAGTGTCTAGGGACCCCAAACCAACAAGACCTGAACATCCCAATACTCATGAAGCAGAAGAGAACCACCCTAAAAACAACTTTTTGAAGATAATAGAGACCATCAAAGTGTTAATGAGAAACTCTTTAAAGAAATGGAAGGATAAAACAAACAGAAATATTTCAAGAAATGGAGGAAAAGACAAACCAAAAATTGAAAGAAACAATTCAAGTACAAAACAGTACAAGGTTCGAAAGCTGAAATAGAGACAATAGAAAAAAAATCTGAGGGAATAAATAAATAAATAAAAAATAAAAAATAAAAAATAAATAAATAAAAAAAGCTGGGTAAACAATCAACAACTACAGATGCAAGCATAACCAACCTTATACAAGAGATGGAAGAGAGAATCTCAGGCATTGCAGATACATTAGGAGAAATAGATTAGTTGACCAAAGAAAATTTTAAGTCCAACAAATCCCTAACACAAAATAGGCAGGAAACATAGGACACCATGAGAAGCCAAACCTAAGAACAATAGCAATAGAAGAAGGTGAAGAAAACCAACTCAAGGGTGCAGAACACATCTTCAACAAAATCACAGAAGAAAATTTTCCTAACCTAAAGAAAGACTTGCCAATATAATTACAAGAAGCTTACAGAACACCAAATAGAGTGGACCACAACAATGTCCCCTCAACACATAATACTATAAATGCAAAACATACAGAAAAAGAAAGAATATTAAGAGCATCAAAAGAAAAATGTCGAGTAACACATAAAGCAAATCTATCAGAATTAAACCTGACCTCTCCATGGAAACTCTGAAAGCCAGAAGGTCCTGGATAGATATTCCACAACAATAAGAGACCATGAATGCCAGACCAGACTACTATACCCAGCACAGCTTTCAATCACTATAGATGGAGAAAACAAGATATTTATTACAGAAACAAATTTAAAAAATACATATCCACTAATCCAGCCCTACAGAAATTTCTGCAATGAAAACTCCAAACTAAGGAAGTTAACTACAGAAACATAGGAAATAGATAATTCCACCTTACCAACAGACAAAAGAAAAAAAGGGGGGATACACACACAATACCACCATCACCAACAAAGCTAAAACAAACAAGAATTAACAATCAATCGTCATTAATAGTTCTCAATATTAATGGTCTTAACTTGCTTATGAAAAGATAGCAGCTAACAGAATGGATACAAAGACAGAATCCATTCTTCTGCTGCATACAAGAAACATACTTCAACTTCAAAGACAGATGGTACCTCAGAGTTAAGGGTTAGGAAATGATTTTCCAATCAAATGGACCCAAGAAACAAGCTGGTATAGCAATCCTAATATCTAACAAATTCGGCTTTAAATTAAAATCATTCAAAAGAGATGAACAAAGTCATTTCACATTCATCACAGGAGAAATCCATCATAATGAAGTCTCACTAGTGAACATCTATGCCCCAAATACAAAAGCATCCATGTTTGTAAAAGAAACATTACTAAAATTCAAATCACAAGAAGACCTCACACACTTATAGTGGTAGACTTCAATAACCCACTCTCACCACTAAACAGGAACCCCAGACAGAAACTTGACATAGAAACAAGGGAACCAAGAAAAGTTATGGCCCAATTGGGTTTAACAGACATCTATAGAACATTCCTTCCAAACACAAAAGAATATACCTTCTTCTCAGTGCCACATGGAAACTTCTCTAAAATCGACCGCATACCTGGCAACAAAGCAAACTCAATAGGTACAAAAAATTAGAATAATGCCCTGTATCTTTTCAGACCACCATGTGTAAGATTAATGTCTCTTTATTCCAGAATACACCAAGGTAAAACACAGGCCAGAGCTAGGTTATAGAACCCAGCCAGCTCGGCCAGAACAAAAGGGCCCAGGGTCCCCACGTGCAGCCCCTTAAGAAGCTCCCTTACATCACGCTGGCTTTCCTTCACCACGCCCTTCTGGGCGAGTCCCTGGATCCACCTGGTACCTGCCCCAGGACTATTGGGCGGGGTTAGGATGACTCCCTACAACCATGCTTTAAAGTTAGAATTCAACAACCCAAATTTCAAAAACCCTACAAACTCATGGAAATAGAACAATGTGCAGTTGCCCCATTCTTAGGTCAAGAAGGAAATAAAAAAAGGAAATTAAAACGGAAGGGAAAGGAAATTGGGATTGACGTGTAAAACAATCTTGTTTCTAATTTAAATAAAAAATGAAAAAAGAAAATTAAAAACTGATCTCTCCAAGAGAACTCCAGGCAACTCCTAGAGCTGATAAACATCTTCAACAAAGTGGAAGGATACAAGATTAACTCAAGAAAATCAGTAGCCCTACTATATACAGATGATAAATGGACGGAGAAAGAAATCAAAGAAACATCACCCTTTACAAAAGTCACAAACAACATAAAATATCTTGGGGTAACAATACACAAACAAGTGAATGACCTGTATAAAGAGAATTTTGAGACTTTAAAGAAAGAAATTAAAGAAGATACCAGAAAATGGAAGGATCTCCCATGCTCTTGGACAGGCAGGATCAACATAGTAAAATGGCAATTTTGCCAAACGAAACCTACAGATTCAATGAAATCCCTATCAAAATCCCAGCACAATTCTTCACAGACCTTGAAAGAACAATATTCAACTGTATATTGAAAAACAAAAACACAGGATAGTCAAAATAACCCTGAACAATAAAGGAACTTCCAGTGGCATCATCATCCCTGATTTCAAGCTCTATTACAGAGCTATAGTTCTGAAAACAGCATGGTATTGACACAAAAATAGACATGTAGGCCAATGGAATAGAATCAAAGACCATGAAATCAACCCACACAGCTAATAACACCTGAGTTTTGACAAGAAGTTAAAATTATACAGTGAAAAAAGAAAGCATCTTCAACAAATGGTGCTGGCACAGCTAGATTTTGGCATGTAGAAGACTGCAGATAAATCCATGTATCACCATATACAAACAAGTCCAAATGCATCAAAGACCTCAACATAAATCCAGCCATACTGAAACACTTTGGAGAGAAAGTGGGAGGTACCCTTTAATGAACTGGTACAGGAGACCTTTTCATGAACATAACACCAGTAGCATAGACCCTGAGATAGACAATTAATAAATGGGACCTCCTGAAACTCAGAAGCTTCTGTAATTCAAAGGACACAGTCATCAAGACAAAGTGGCAGCCCACAGAATGAGAAACGATCTTCACCATCCCACATCAGACAGAGGGCTGATTCAAAAATATACAAAGGACACAAGAAGCTAGTCACCAAACACCAAATAATCCAATTAAAAAGTGCGGTACAGAACTAAACAGAGAATTCTCAATAGAGGAAACTAAAATGACTGCAAAACACTTGAGTACTCAGCATCCTTTGTCACCAGGGAAATCCAAATCAAAACCTCTCTGAGATATATCTTGCTCCTCTCAGAATGGCTAAAACAAAATCAACAATGACAGTTCATGCTGGAGAGGGTGTGGAGAAAAGAGAACGCTCCTCCACTGCTGGTGGGAGTGCAAACTCATACAGCCACTGTGAAAATCAGTATGGCTCTTCCTCAGGAAAAATAGGAATTAGTCTACCTCAATATTCAGCAATTCCACTCTTAGGCATATACCCAAAAGATGCACATTAGTATAACAAGGACATCTGTTCAACAATGTACATAGCAGCATTATTTATAACAGCCAGAACCTGGAAGTATCCTAGATGCCCCTCAAATGAAGAAAGGATAGAGGAAAAGTGGTACATTTACACAATGAAGTTATAATCAGTGGGGAAAAAATAATTGAATCTTGAAATTCACAGGCAAATGGATGAAACTAGAAGAAAGCGTGCTGAGTGAGGTAACCCAGTCACAAAAAACAACCATGGTATGTTCTCACTCTTATATGGATTTTAGACATAAAGCAAAGGATTACCAGCCTACAATCTACACCACCTGAGAAGGTATTAAACAAGGAGGACCCTAAGAGAGACATACATGGTCCCCTACAGGAGGGGAAAGGGACAAGATCTCTTGAGCAAATTGGGAGCATGGGGGAATGGGAGAGGGAGATAAGAGAAAGAGTAGAGAAGAGGAGGGGAGAGGAGGACCTGAGGGAACAGCAAGATTGAGTTGGGGGAAGAATAGAGGAGAGCAAGAAAAGACATATGATAATAGAGAGCCATTATAGGATTAAAGAGGAATCTGGCACTAGGGAAATGTCCAGAGATATATAAGGATGACCCCAACTAACAATCTAAGTAATAGAGGAGAGTGTACCTTAAATGCCCTTCCCCTATAATGAGATTGATGACTACCTTATATGCCATCCTTGAGCCTTCATCCAGTAGCTGATAGAAGCAGAAGCAGACACCCACAGTTAAACACTGAGTACAACTCCTGAAACCCATTTGCAGTGATGGAGAAGTGATGAGCAAAGGGGTCAGGACCGGGCTGGAGAAACCCACAGAAATGGGCGACCTGAAAAAGGAGAAGCTCATGGACCCCAGAGTGATAGCTGAGAAACCAGCATAGGACCAACCCAGATCCCCTAAACATGTGTGTAGGTTAGGAGGCCTCAGCAATCTATGGGGACTCTGGTAGTGGATCAGTATTTATCCCTATCATATGAATGTACTTTGGGAATCCATTCCACATAGAGGGATACTCTCTCAGCCTAGACTCACAGGGGAGGACCCAGGCCCTGCTCCAAATGATATGACAGACAATGAAGATTACCCATGGAAGGACTTCCCCTCCCTGGGGAGCAGAAAGGGGATGGGAGAGGGCATCTCTGGATGAGGGGAAGGAGAGGTAACTGGGATTGACATGTAAAACAAGCTTGTTCCTAATTTAAAGTAAAAGAATACACCCCGGAAAAAAAAAACTATTAGTGTTGATAAACATCTTCACCAAAGTCCAGTAAACAAAACCAACATGCTCAATTTGTTTGCCTCCTTATGTCCCAAAGGCAAGCCGGCCGAGAAAAAAAAAATCAGAGAAACAATCTCATTCACTACAGTCTACAAAATGAGATAACCTGGAATCTAGGCCTAACCAAGAAATGAAAGACCTGTGTTGTGCAGTGTTTTTACTCTTTTGACCTTTAGGTTCATTTGTCAGGGGCTCATTGCACCCAGCTCCCAAATATATCACACCTGCAGGATTATTCTTAGTTACAAGTGCGTGGCCTTGGATTGGCTTGTTTCTAGCCAGCTTTTTTTTTTTTTTTTAAATTAAGTTATCCTGTCTACCTTTTCCGTCTGAGCTTTTATGTTTCTTACTTCTCTGGATTCAGCTTTCCTTTTTACTCTGTGGCTGGTTTATTGGCTGGATTGTTGGGTGGCTTGGTGAGTAGGTGGCTGGGCATCTGGCCCCTTATGTCCTGGTCTCCTTGTTCTCTTGATACCCCTCCTCCATTTCCCTTCTACTTACTCTCTCTCCTGGTAGTCTCCCCCTTCCTTGCTCCTGAATCCCAATTGGCAGTTCAGCTCTTGTTCAACCATCAGGTGGATTAGACAGGCAAAGGGTTATAGCATTACAGATTTAAACAGTTGCAGCATATACAAAAGTCACAGGCCTTAAAGCAGTATTCTACTACAGACTTCTGAGCTGAAAGGTTTACCATTTTGGAGGAGTTGAAGAAGACATCAGAAGATGAGGTGTTTGTGTGTGGTCAGTGTTGGGGGACAAAGGCAGCTCAGGGAACTGTAACTCATTTATAATCAACTTGATGAGAGAATAGAAAGAAAACTTGTGTACTTAATTTTGGTGGAGAGTTGACGCAAAAACCTACCCAATTGTTTAGCAATATAGCCAGAAAGGATTAAAATCCTTTTGTTCTCAGTAGTGAACCCCTGAACTGGGGTCTATTCCTTGCTGTCTGTCAACAAGAAGAGGTTTTCCTCACACTGGGCTCTATACCATGTAATTCATGGAGATCTTGCTGTTTTCCATGGTTGTTTTGCACACCAAGTCTCACTGAGAACACACATTGACAGGTTTTGTAGTGTTGATGAAATAGCACACTATTTTAGTGTTTACCTACCAGGCACCAGGACACATTACCGCATCCTCCTTCAAAATGGTTTGCACCACGGTCTTCTGTGTAATTTTTAAACAGTTATGGTGGGTTTGAGATTATACATGCACACACACATGAGGAAAAGAGGAGAGTCTTGGGAGTAGTGTTCTCTCTACCATGTGGGTTCCAGGGAAGAAACTCAAGTGTGTAGGCCTGGCAGCAAATACTGTTACTTGCTGAGCCATCTCATCAGACAATCACTTCAAACCAGGAAATTTGGAAGTTGTACATCAGAATTTTCATCTCCGAGTATATATCTGTGAGTTATTAATAAATTGCACATTCTTTCCACCCCTGAATGAATGATTGCCTTAGTGAAAATGAAGTTCAAAGGATTGACATCCATGGAGGAAGCTGTGAGGTTGGAGATGGGAGGTTGGAGGTCATAAAAGCATCTATGGAGCCTCCCCTTTGGTTGTAAGCTACACTTCTGGGTGTGATGAGAATGTACTTCAGTGTAAGTTCATCTAATTGATTGTTTTATAAAGTACTGCTTGGCCAAGGAGGCATCAATTCAGACAGGACTAGGAGTCAAGGAGGATTCTGGGAAATGTAGTAAAGAAGTGATGATCCAGGCAGAAATGACATAGCAGGGAGACTCAAACATGAACAAGGGAAGAAGGAAGTGGGCCCTGTCTACCTCCAGAGTCACCATGTGATCCACCGGCAAATGAAGAGACTAATGGAAGGTATTTTGTAAGATAAGTCTTATAAAATATATAGATTTGTAATATTAAGACTGAGCCAACAGATGAGAATCCCAGTCATTGGCCAAGCAGCATTTGTTACTAATATATGTCTCTGTGCATTAATTGGGGACCTAACTCGGTGGGCAGAACTCATGTGGCTGGAAGAAAGTGCCCATATGTCACTAGGGCTCAGGGGGTTTGGGGCAAAGATTTATCGTAACATGGGTATGATGGGGTTCTTAACTATTCTTCCCCTCCAGCCACTAGGGCTAGGGTTGACCCTATGGCATTGTGCATGCTAAGAAGCTACTAGACCACTGAGTCACATTCCAGATCTGTCACTCAATTCATCATTCACAACAGTATGGCACATTCAGGAGGAAAAGACTCAGTTGTCCCTTTGGCCACTCCAAGACTGTTCCTTCAGAATGTCTGACATTTGCTCTCATGACTGGACATGAGCTAGGCAGAGATGGCCCACCATTTAATCCCAGCTCTTGAAAGAAGGACATGGCACATCTCTGTGAGTTAAAGGACATGCTGGTCTACAAGGGGAGATCCATCCAATACAGACAGGACTCTTACAAAGACAAACCCAAGGTCAGATAAACAAAAAACAAAACAAACAATCAAAACCCAAACAGGGATATTTAGAAATCTTGGAGAGGAAAGAAAAGGCCTTAGTCCACATTGGGAACTAAAGACAGTTTTACCTGGGAAAAGCTGATATGAAAATATTATATCCCTGCACAAACTCCAGTTGTAGAAACCAGGTAGAAACTCTATCAATCTGGCACATTTACCAAACCAGCCAAACACTCTGTGGAGGACCCACATCTGAGTGAAGCATAGCTATGTCCAGGCTCCTTACAGATACCTAGAATATAGACAAGGTATCCACTCAATACAGTAGTTACTTGGTAGTGTGACCTGACCCAGTCTCACTTAGTTTCCAGTGTGTCTAGACATGGCCCTTTCTGTGCCACGCTCAGCTCAGAAAGAGAATGTGAACTATGGCAGAGAAAAACTAAATAATATCTGCCTTTTCTCTGGCTGCTCAACTTGTGGAAGCCCTAATTTCTCTCCACCTGTCTGGGGATCCACAGGATTACTTCCTCCATATTTGAACACTCTGACTCACCTCCAGTATCAGAAGTCACATGCACTCCCCGGGAATCTACAATTATAAACAATCACCAAGAAGGAATTCTTCCTCACTATATCACTCTGAGATCGGCCATGGCAAAGTATACCTTCACCTGTCCCTCTCATGTCCCAGGCTTCCACGGCCATATTCTGCACCAGAAGCATGTGTCCTCTGTTGCAGGCTCCTTGCACTGTGCCTGATCTGCAGCTTCCTCCCAGCATTGCTCAGCTGGAGATCTTTCTTGCTATGAGGGATTGTTTATCCCACACCCAGGCTCAAGGAGGGTCATCTCAAATTTGGGAGTCATCAGATGTGCCTAATACACATTGTCTTCCTAGATGAGAGGTGACAGATCTGCCCCAACACTGACAATAAATGAGGAGTCATGATATTGAATTCACAGAGATCATTGGGGACACCTGTCCCCATGTCCATCATAAAGTGTGAATACTTGGAGTAAGCCATGTTGCACCAACAATATAAACCTAGAGACAGATATTGGCGTTCAAGATTCAAACTGAAGTTTAAAAAAGCATAGCAGCCAAGAAACTAGCTCTTCCTTCTACCCCAGACTGAAAGGACTGATACTGTCTCCACAAGCTTTCCACCATGCCTCTGACTGCTGCCTCTCATCAGTGTGGCTGGAGACTAAATTTCAGAATGCTGCCAAGTACACTGGGCTACTGTCTTTTATTTACCTCTCTAGGACTGGGATTCAAGGCTTGAACTCTGTTATTCTAGTGGGCATATTCACTACAGTGTAGCCATGGGTGGCCTTGACGTCACAGAGATCCATCCTGAGTCCTGGGATTAAAGGTATGTGCCAGCACTGCCTAGTTTCTGTAGCTAACTAGTGTGGTTGGCTTTGCATTCTAACACTCAGGCAATCTTTATTAAATCATAAATAATATATCACCACAAAACCAGGCTATCCACACTCCTGACACCTATGCCCAGTGTCGTTGTGGCTGGCAGTCACTATGTAGTCCATGATGCCCAGAACTGGTGACAATCATCTGTGCCTGTGAGTTCTGGGGTGACAGCAGTGTGATACCACACCTTACTAATGAAGCTGGGCTTCACACTGAAGAGATGGAAATTGCTTTTTTATTCATAAAAATATTTTTCTCAGAGGAGGATTTAAAGTAGCAGTCAATATAAACAGTTAATAGCATTAGCAAATTGTGAAAAACAGTGAGAATAACATCAAAATAGCAAAGCAAATAAAGAGTAAAAACATGAACCAAACCAGAAGAACAAAACAAAACAAGGGAAGATGAGCAGCATTTCCTTGCTGCAGATTGACAGGCACGGTCCTGCAGCCTGTGGCTGGCCTTGCAATCACAGGAGCAAGGGGGTCTACAGATGTGACACTGTTTCAAGATGACTATAGCGTTTCCTCTGTTGGGCTTTATCTGTCATGTTCTCCCCCAAGGCTGAGGGAGAATTCAATCTTTCCAGGGATGTGACTCAGCAGGTGGCTCTAGCTGCAGCAGCAGCTCCTTTGTCAAGTGGCTCTACTCCTGGGATGTGGTCTGTTCCAGCTCAGTCTGAATGGTTGTGGACCTGGGAGAAAAAAGCAGTTAGCACTCAGGCCAGTTTAGGAACTTCCATGTAGGCTGCTAAGCTGCTCCCTCCCTCCACCTCAGTTGTGTTGCACAGTCAACACTGATCTTGTTAATGATTTACTTGTTGGTATCGCCAAAGAATAAGGATCACAGAATAGGTGGGCTTGAAAATTTCTCAACCCTAACTGTCATAAACTAACCTAAACATTATATATTGTGCTTTTTATTAGCATGGATAGGACCGTCACCTGCTGTTCAGGGACATGATTACTTAAATAACAATAGTATATTAATACCATAGACAACAGGATATGAGCACTGCACAAGTTATACACTGTAACTTACAGATTGTCCACATCATTTGTAGATAAACATAAAACAACCTTGGGATCTTGGTACCTGAACAAGGTCATGAGGAAGACCTTGAACATGAGTGACATGCAAGATAGAGCCTGCCCTGCTAGAACAGCATTTCCTGACATGTGTGCCTGAGAACACTGGCCTGCCTTGGCTCTGGGACAAACAGAAATTTGTGATGTCCTTAGCACTAGAGCTGGAAATCTGCATCCTGTCTCTCTTTAGGAGTCCGTGAGAGAACTCTCGGGAGAATGTTCTGATGGTCCCTGAAGCTGAGGCATCTGCCTGGGTTCATCCTGAAAGTCTTTAACCTATTCTATGCAGAGAGCACTTTGCACAGCAAATGAGCAATGTTGCAGAGAACAGTGTTTAAATGTGGGAATCTCTTCTACACAGGGGATTTTCCCCTCCAAAATTACAATTCCAACCATACCCAGTGGTGCCCAAATTGAGTTCCCAACATTTGAGAGGTAAATAGGCAGATCTTTGTGATTTTAAGGAAAATATAATAAGAACATACAGAGTTCAGACAGGAGGAAGGGAGACTCAATTCTACAGACATAATGAGTATCGAACTTAGTGTTTCCTGGTTTTAGGTTCTTGCTGTCTCAATAGCACATATATCTTGGGTCATCTTTCGCTGGTTCTGCCTTGAAACAATGCTTGTGAGAGGAAGCCCATGGAAGACAGAGATCACAGGTACTACCTCCTCCCCCTAGCCTGGGCTCCTACCTCAACTGAGAGACCTCAAAGTGATGCTGCAGCTTTTCTGCCAAGTCAGTTTCCTGGATGACAGTCTCTTTCTGCTTCATCAGGAACTCAAGTGTTTTCTCTAATCTCTTGAGGTCCTGTTCATTAGAAGAATTTGTTTTTAGTTGAGGGGCACACACTCTCATACAAATGTAAGTAAGTAAATGGATTGTAATCGATTTCTAGTCAGCATGGATATAAAAAAATTAAGCATCTGCAAAATAAGAAACCCAAACCAAGGTAGAGAATGACAAGAAATCTAGTGAATGCATGCATGCATGATGTACCACAACACCTGCAAGTTTACACTACATACACACACACACACACACACACACACACACACACACACACACACACACAAAGAGAGTGAGAGAGAGTAAGAGAGAGAGAGACAGACAGACAGACAGACAGACAGACAGACAAGAAGAGAAAGAGGGAGGGAGAAAGGGAACTAGTAGAATAAAATATAAAAACATCACAGCAGATGAGCAGTTGAGTTTAGATCAACCATACCAGTTCTTTCAGAAGAGCCTCACACTTCTATCTCAACCAACATTACTTAGGGACTAATACTGCTGTATGCGTTGTGATTTGATTGAACAGAAGCCGCTAAGATGCTTAGATAAAGTTTTCCTTGAAGGCCCAAATCTCCCTCTTGGACCATGACCTTGTCAAAAAAAAAAAACAAAAAACAAAAAAACAAAAAAAAACGGTGCTCAGTCAAACAAGAGACTATGTTCTGCTGGTGGAAGAAATGTCCAGCACCACTCCCAGAAAACAGGGCTGACAAGCTGCTACTCAGACTTCTGTGACTGTGAGCCAAGAGCTGGGCAAATTGAAGACAACACATTGGGATGCAGGAAGAAAGAAGAAGGCCCCCATGCCACCGAAAGTAATGAATACTTGGCCCTGTCACAGAGATCACCTCCTTACAACCATCTGTAATTTCATATGAACTCTGTCAATCAAATGGTTACCAAGTCCCAGAACTCACTCACTCAAAGCTCTATGCATTAATTCCTACCCATCATAATGCCATGTAGGCCTGTGATATGATATTGACCCATCTCTTTCACAGTACTGCAACCTCAAGCAGAGCAGCAGGGGTGGCTTGACAATAACTCAGTGTCTCAGAAATGGCTAACTTGACAGAAGCACTTGTGCATGGTCACTGAAATGAATACCTGGATGCATGAAGGGGGCGGCTGCATGGGAGCATGAATGAGTAAGAAGATGGGTGAAAGCCCTGGAGGATGGATGGGAACACAGACAGTCAAAGGGCAAATGGTTCCAGACCTTAGCCGACCTGCCCCCTACCTGTGGTTCCAAGGTTTCTAGGTCACTGGTCTCTTCCTCTTCTTCCTTGCAGAGCACTTTCATGTCCTCTAGGTGGTGCTTCAGCAGGACCCAATCCTCCAGCAGTTTTTTGTTTTCCTGCCTCAGCATGTCCACCTTCCCGCTCATCTGAGTTTGCTCCATCTGGAGCCGGCTGTGCAGACCTCTGAAGACACACTCTGAATAGTAAGGCCCTGCCAGCCTTCACCTGTCCCCACTGCCTCCATGAACCAGTACCCTCAAGGCTCCAGGTCCATGAAAACATAATCATAAGTCTGCTTCAGCCATGATAGCTGTCCTTAGAATAAGGCCTAATGAGAGAAATGCTAACACCAGGAAGAATCAAACTATTATGGAAAACCTCACACCACTGGGATTCAAATGTGTTCAATAGAAAGGGGATTTCCCTACTATCCACGGTAATTCGGAAATATCAGCAAGTAGTAGGCAAAGGCCCTCTGAGGAACGACAGGAGATAGGTGAGTGTGTTCTATCTGAAGTTTCCACAGACAGCAGATCTCTTAAGTCTAGGCTTAAACTCTAGATGCCCATGGTGGCCTGACATTCCCCTCATGGTATAAATTTCTTTTCTATTTAGAGTCTTTTATTCTGGAGACTCCAGGACAATGGTGACAGGGACTAAGAGTCTCTTTTACAATTGACAAAACTGTGTCCAAGAGACACAAGTCTAACAGCTGCTTGCTAAGGAGCAGACAGAATACAAAGAGAGCTGTGACTCTCCAGTCCAGGGAAAGCAAAATGCTGATAAGGCCAATCCACAACTCATGGGGTCAAGGGCAAGACTGGCACTTACCGATAGAAGACTGTCTCCTTGGTCAGCTCACTGCACTTCTCTGAGGCCTCGGTCTTCTCATTCTGCATGCTCTTCAGTTCTGACATGACCTGCTCATGCTCCAGCTTGAGTTTCTCAAAGAAAAGATTTGGCTTCTGGTAGGGCCTAGAAACAGGAAAACAGAATGCCATGAACACAAGCCTCAAGGATCATGTGAACTCAAGTGGTGTCCTGATCTCCCCCAGCCCTGTGGACAGCACATTGTGGCTCCTATGTACTGGGACCTCCTTGTGGTTTTCAAGGTGTTATCCTGCTCCCTGACAGCAGAGGATAGGTGTTGAGATGGAGGGCACCCTGGCTGCATGAGCCTACTCTTAGGCCTAGAGAATCAGTCTAGCTCTCTGTGTTGCCAGGAGTCTATGCCACATGTTGGCACACCAGAGATTTCAATGACGTTTCTTCCATGTCAGAACAGTGATTCTAGGTCCTGGGTGACTATTACTGAACAGTTAGATAGAGCATATATTTCAGGGTTGAGATGCAATATGAGGACAGCCATAAAACTCTCCTAGGTACTCCTATTTGCCACCAAGGTGAGCACATAAGACAAAATCGGTGATGTTTAAAGTGGGACTCCAGACCTCAGCACTGGGACCACCTGGAAATTGAGATAGGCAAAACTCACCAAGGTGAGCACATAAGACAAAATCGGTGCTGTTTAAAGTGGGACTCCAGACCTCAGCACTGGGACCACCTGGAAATTGAGATAGGCAAAACTCAGGCCACACCAGAGACCCCTGTCTCCTGAAATCTGTAGGGACACACAAACCTACACACACACACACACACACACACACACACACACACACACAAACACACACACGAGGGAGAAGGAGAGATAGGGAGACATAGATGGAGCATATGCCTATAATTAGATGCTACAGAACTGTTTGGAGCAGTATTGTCTAAGAAGCAGTATTGTCTAAGAGTATAAGGCACAAGACTAGAGAGAAACAGTAATGAGATGCTGGACTTACTGTCCTGCACTGAAATAGACCAAGTGGACCTTCACCGCCAGCAGCTACCTCAGGGGCTTCCAGCACACAATCACCTGCCAGACAAGTTCAAGGACTCAACACAAATTCACTGCAGATAGTATCTCACACAAACAAACACCAGTCAGGGCCTTCCCTATGCATGCTGGGAACTCTCATATCACTGCCTTGATCTCTAGTTAGGATCTCATACCAATGGCTCTAGTTTTCATTTGTAGAAAGCAGAATTTTTAGAGTCCCCATCACAACCCCTCCAAAGCTTCAGGTCTGTCTCTCCTATGAGAAGATTTTAGGACATGAAGATTGGCACAAAGCCACTCTGGAGAGGTAGCCTCCTAGAACCCAAACCTTAAAAGGAAGAGGGTGAGGGTGACATTGCCAACAGTCCTGAGGAGTCTGAAACAATGGATACCTATTATCAACAGTTCCCTCCTTGATGAAGTGCAGGCGATCTCGCAGCTCATCTCTTTGGCAGGTCACCAGCTGCAGCTCGGTAGTCAGCCTCTCTATTTCCTTCTCCACCTGCTTCTTGGTGAGGAGCCTCGGGTGGGATGATGGCTCCACAACAGTCTCTGTGGGTAGAAGAACACAACTGAGCTTGCATAGTGACAAAGCATAGAGAATGGACAGACCAAACTGAGGCCACAACAGAAAGATCATGTCTGGAACCCAGTGTCAATGCAAAGAATTTGAGCCAGGTTGAGATGCCCCATCTGTGGACCTCGGCTCTCCCATTACTCTGTAGACATGTGGCTATAAGCAGATGGGTTTCCTCTGACTCCCTACACATTCTCAGGGGAACTCGGAGACTGTCCCTTCAGGCTTATTCACAGTGACACAATATGCTATGTTGTGCAGAGCCCTGAATGCTGCCTGAGTGAAAAGACTCACCAAGTCACACCACAACCCTATACAAGGAACCTGGCACCTATGAGCCAATCTCTGCCCTGGTCCAATCCTTCTGATAGTCGTTTGGCTACAGTAGAGCCCTCCTGCCATCCTCAACTGCTGACTCAGAACCCTAAGGGGGTCATCGTCAGGAAGATGTGAATAGAGGAGTTCTGCTGTACAGTCTGAGCATATGATGTCCTGTCCAGAAGCACATTTCTCTCCCTGTGAGTGTTGTCAGACAGCCACTGCACCTAAAGGAAACTACTGAGGGTGAAGTGCATTGAAGCCTGCCCTCAGTTGTGGGCACAATAGTCACTCCTTGCCTCCTGCTGGTCTTCTTCTGACCCCGCATTAAAATCCAGAACCCCAATAAATGTAAAAGGTAGGAACTCCCAGCACAACAGCCCTGACCTGGACAGCTCCTGGCACAGGGGATGAACAAACTATTGTTCTGGAATCCTTGACTTTGAGGAATTATGATAAGCAGGGAAGTCCATTTGCTTTCTTGAGGCTCCAGTGCCTCTGCTCCAATACTGGAAGGCCCAGCTCAAGCCCACCTCCTCCAGGAAGCTCCTCAGGACTCCTGCCCATGACTCACTGTGCTTCTGCCAGAACCATTTCTTTCTCCCTGTTTAACTCTTACTCTGAAGGGCAGCTTGTTTCTGCCTCTCTCTGGTCTCTGGATGTCCTCCATTGCCTCTCCCCAGAAGAGTCCTCATTCTTGACAACATGTCTAATGGTGTACACTAGAGGCACTGAAGGAATCCCCTAAGGGCAGTTGGTGTTGCTACAACACTGGTGACATCACACGGAATGCCATGGGTTCTCAGGGAGACTGTAGAATGTGCAGGGAACTTTCCAGGAGTCACTCTTGGAACATAGGGAAGCTAATCAGCACCTCCTGCCACCAGAGCCAGACTTTTCTTAGCTTGATTGGTTTCCCATAGTATTCCCATGTTGGGAACTGAGCTATACTTTCCAATCATTGACCAGGAATGACTCCTTCCTTCCTCAAAACCCCCTTCAGACAATGAAGAGTTTTTGGGAAAAGATTTTAGCTTTGTTTACATATAAATGAGATCATAAAATATATGCTCTCTTTTTGGTTTCATTTTTTGGTGTTTTTCTTTTCTTTTTTTATATTTTATTTATTATGTATACTACATTCTCCTTCCATGTATATCAGCACACCAGAAGAGGGTACCAGATCTCATAACAGATGGTTGAGAGCCACCATGTGGTTCCTTGGAATTGAACTCAAGACCTCTGGAAGAATAGTCGGTGATCTTAACCTCTGAACCATCTCTCCACCCTTAAAATATATACTCTTTTGTGTCTTCCCACATGTATTCTTGCTATATGAATAACGTTTAATAGACTCTCCCCTGTGAGGGGCTCACTTGCATCACAGCATTCTCTGGAGGTTTTTCCCAGGCATGATTAGAAATTTCTCAGGCTTCAGAAAGAAAGTGAGACACTTTAGGGAGGCTGGGCTCTAAGGAGAACTCTGCCCTAGAGTTGTATTGATCTGGTCACTAAGGTCTTCATTAGGTGCAGACTGACCATGGTCTCCTCAATGACAACATTGCCTGCTGCCTTAGTTTCTCAAACACCTATTCGATGACTACATGACCCTTAATGACAAATTATCCCTTCAAATCCCCCAGGGATCTGGCTTTGGAGTCAGATTCAGTCTCTACAAGGGAATATTTGGCTGCAGATAATACATTTAATGTTGTCCAACCTCACAACTATTTCCTCTGTTTGTTTGTTTGTTAATTTTATGAGCCAGGCATGATTGCATCTAAAGAAAGCTTAAGTCCCAGCACTCCAGAGGCAGGAGTAGGTGGATCTCTATATGTTCAATATCCTCCTGGTCTAAATACTGAGTTCTAGCCAACCCAAATATACATAGTGAAGAGCTGTTTCAAAAAAAAAAAAACACAAACAAATAACTCAGAGAGAGAGAGAGAGAGAGAGAGAGAGAGAGAGAGAGAGAGACAGACAGACAGACAGACAGACAGACAGACAGACAGAGAAAACAGAGCTTTTACCCGAGAAGCCAGAAGAGGGTGTGAGAATCTCTGGAACCGAAGTTACCGACAACTGTAAGCCAGCTTGTCTGTAAAGAACTGAACCTTGGCCCTCTGCAAAAGTTACCAGTGCTCTTAATCACCAAGCTATCTCTCCTGCCCTGGTTTCTATCCCTTTATAAGATGATGACACCCAGTTCAACATTTTGTGATGATTATATAAGAGAAATGTTAAAAAACAAAGTAAGAAGGAAAAGGAAGAAGCAAAGAAAAAAAAGCAAAAGAAGAGAGCCAGGAAGATGGCTCAGTCTGTAGAGATACTTGCCACCACTCCTGAGTTTGATCTCTAGGACCCATGAAGTGAAAGGAGAGATTCAACTCTGGCAAGTTGTCTTCTGACCACCATGTCTGCATTCCATAAGACACAAAACACACACACACACACACACACACACACACACACACACACACACACACACACACACGATCAGTCAGTCAATCTGCGAATCAACAGATGTAAAAAAATAAATTTTATAAACCGGGTGTTGGTGGCCCATGCCTTTAATTCCAGCACTGGAGAGTCAGAGGCAGGTGGAGCTCTGTGAGTTCAAAGCCAGACTGGTCTCCAGAGCGAGTTCCAGAAGAGGCTCCAAAGCTACACAGAGAAACCCTGTCTCAAAAAACCTAAATAAATAAATAAATAAATAAATAAATAAATAAATAAATTTTATAGCCCTGGCTGTTCTGGAACCCACTCTAAGACCAGGCTGGCATCGAATTCATAGATCTGTTTGTCTTTGCTCCTGATGCTAGGAGTAAAG
Source organism: Cricetulus griseus (assembly GCF_003668045.3). Lineage (NCBI taxonomy): Eukaryota > Metazoa > Chordata > Mammalia > Rodentia > Cricetidae > Cricetulus > Cricetulus griseus. Next base: position 187,341,816 of record NW_023276807.1, on the reverse strand, counting down.
GTATATGCCACAACCACCACCCTGCTAAATTTTTATATGTGTTTGTGTCTGTGTATTACATGCTACATATATTCAGGTACCCTCAGAGGTAAAAAAAAGGTGTTAGATCCTTTGCACCTGGAGTTACCGCCAGCAATGGTGCTGCGAATTAAACCACAGTCCTCTTTAAGAGCTTCAAGTACTTTTAACTAAGGTATCTCTCCAGCCTGTTTTTTAATATAAAAAGATGTCTGTCCATGGCTGTGCACACCTTCAATCTAAGCATTGTGAGGATGAGGCATGTGGATTATTGCTAGTTTGAAGCCAGAATATTCTATATATAAAGTTTCAAGTCATACAGTGTCACAGAGTAAAACCATGTCTCAAACTTTTTTCAAAGTAATTTTGAAAAGTGAAGACAGGCCTTTGTACATAATTAACTTCCTGTTTTACTTACCACATCAGTTCACTAAGAAAATAATCACTGATAACCTACTCTGCAGCAGCACCTATACTATACATATAAAGTTCGCCTGCTGTGGAACTTAACAAGATGTTAATGGAAGGGAATGTCAGAAAACTAATTGTTTCTATGTGTTAGACTGGGATGAATACCATGGAAAATATTAAAGCATAGGAGGAGAGGTAGAGAGAAGGCAAAGTATTCCTGCTTATAGATGACATGATTTAATATATGAGAAGCCATCCTGGAGGAACAGCCCATCCAGAGTCTGCCAGAGACCTAGTCCACCCATGGGACAGGTAAGCCTGGGCCTGTTTCTGGCTGTCTTCAGGTACCCTGCTCAGAGGCCCCTGAGGCCTGGGGACTGTGCACAGGGGAACCCTTCCCAGAGAATAAGCCCATCTAGAGTCTGCCAACATCCTAATCCTGCCTCCACACATGGGAAGAGGTAAGGATGGATTTGTTTCTGGCCCGACTTTCAACACCCTGCTTAGAGGATCCTGAGACCAGTGGAATGTGAACAGGAGTACCCATCCAAAATCCCCTAATGACTTGGTACCAGTCCTCTCACCACCCACGGGAAGAGAAGAGCCATCACAGTCTTGGACTGCTTGCATCCACCAGAAGAGAACATTGGCCCTGTATCCACCAGGAGAGGAAAAGATCACACAAGTACCCACTGGAAGAAGGAAGGGACTTGAAGAACACAGTCAACAACAGAAAGATCAATATGACACCGCCAGAGTCTAGGGACTCCACACCAACAAGACCCGAACATCCCAATACTCATGAAGCAGAAGAGAACCACCCTAAAAACAACTTTTTGAAGATAATAGAGACCCTCAAAGAGTTAATGAGAAACTCTTTAAAGAAATGGAAGGAAAAAACAAACAGAAATATTTCAAGAAATGGAGGAAAAGACAAAGCAAAAATTGAAGGAAACAATTCAAGTACAAAACAGTACAAGGTTCAAAAGCTGAAATAGAGACAATAGAAAAAAATCTGAAGGAATGCTGGAAATAAAAAAGCTGGGTAAACAATCAACAACTACAGATGCAAGCATAACCAACCATATACAAGAGAAGGAAGAGAGAATCTCAGGCGTTGAAGATACACTAGGAGAAATAGATTAGTTGACCAAAGAAAATTTTAAGTCCAACAAATCCCTAACACAAAATAGGCAGGAAACATAGGACACCATGAGAAGCCAAACCTAAGAACAATAGCAATAGAAGAAGGTGAAGAAAACCAACTCAAGGGTGCAGAACACATCTTCAACAAAATCACAGAAGAAAACTCTCCTAACCTAAAGAAAGACTTGCCAATATAATTACAAGAAGCTTACAGAACACCAAATAGAGTCCCCTCAACACATAATACTATAAACACAAAACATACAGAAAAAGAAAGAATATTAAGAGCATCAAAAGAAAAATGTCGAGTAACACATAAAGCAAACCTATCAGAATTAAACCTGACCTCTCCATGGAAACTCTGAAAGTCAGAAGGCCCTGAATAGATATTCCACCAACAATGAGAGACCATGGATGCCAGCCCAGACTACTATACCCAGCAAACTTTCAATCACTATAAATGGAGAAAACAAGATATTTATTACAGAAACAAATTTAAAAATACATATCCATTAATCCAGCCTTACAGAAAGTTCTGGAATGAAAACTCCAAAACTAAGGGAGTTAACTACACAAACAAAAACATAGTAAATAGATAATTCCACCTTACCAACAGACAAAAGAAAAAAAGGGGGGATACACACACAATACCACCATCACCAACAAAGCTAAAACAAACAAGAATTAACAATCAATCGCCATTAATACTTCTCAATATTAATGGTATTAACTTGCTTATGAAAAGATAGCAGCTAACAGAATGGATACAAAGACAGTATCCATTCTTCTGCTGCATACAAAAAACATAATTCAACTTCAAAGACAGATGGTACCTCAGAGTTAAGGGTTAGGAAATGATTTTCCAATCAAATGGACCCAAGAAACAAGCTGGTATAGCAATTCTAATATCTAACAAATTCAGCTTTAAATAAATTCAATCAAAAGAGATGAACAAGGTCATTTCACATTCATCACAGGAGAAATCCAACATAATGAATTATCACTAGTGAACATCTATGCCCCAAACAAAAGCATCCATGTTTGTAAAAGAAACATTACTAAAATTCAAATCACAAGAAGACCTCACACACTTATAGTGGGAGACTTCAACAACCCACTCTCACCACTAGACAGGAACCCCAGACAGAAACTTAACATAGAAACAAGGGAACCAATAGAAGTTATGGCCCAATTGGGTTTAACAGACATCTATAGAACATTTCGTCCAAACACAAAAGAATATACCCTCTTCTCAGCCCCACATGGAAACTTCTCTAAAATCGACCACATACCTGGCAACAAAGCAAACTCAGAACAAAACAAACAAAGCAATAGGTGCCAAAAATTAGAATAATGCCCTGTATCTTTTCAGACCACCATGCTTTAAAGTTAGATTTCAACAACAACCCAAATTGCAAAAACCCTACAAACTCATGGAAATAGAACAATGTGCAGTTGCCCCATTCTTAGGTCAAGGTAGAAATAAAAAAGGAAATTAAAACGGGAGGGAAAGGAAATTGGGATTGACGTGTAAAACAATCTTGTTTCTAATTTAAATAAAAAATGAAAAAAGAAAATTAAAAACTTCCCAGAATTCAATGAGAATGAGGACACAACATGCCCAATCTTATGGAACACTTTTAAAGTAGTGAGGAGGAAAGTCCATAACACTAAATGCCCACATGAAGAAACAGGAGAATAGTCACACTAGAAAATTGACAGCACAACTGAAAGCTCTAGAACTTAAAGAAGCAAACTAACTCTGGAAGAGCCGACACAAGGAAATAATCAAATTGAGAGCCAAAATCAATAAAGGGGAAACTAGGAAAACAATACAAAGAATCAACGTAACAAAGAGTTGGTTCTTCGAGAAAATCAACAAGATAGAAAAACATTTATCCAAAGTAGCCCAAAGGCAGAGAGAAAACATGCAAATTAACAAATTCAGAAATTAACCAGGGGACATAACAAAGAATCATCAGGTCATATTTTGAAAACATGTACTCCACAAAATTCAAAAATGTAAATGGAATGGGACAATATCTGGATAGATAACACTTACTAAATTAAATCAAGTACAGGTACGGAATATCAATAGACATATAAACACTAATGTAATAAAAGCAGTCATCAATAGTCCCCCAACCAAAATGTCCCAGGGGCAGAAAGTTTCAGTGAAGAACTCTAGCAGAAATTCAAAGAACAGATAATACCAATAATCTTCAACGTGTTCCACACAATAGAAGCAGAAGGGTCATTGCCAAAGTCTTTTTACAAGGCTATAATTACCTTGGTACACAAGCCAGACAAAGACATAACAAAGAAAGAGAATTACAGACCAATATCCTTCGTGAATATTGATGCAAAATTACTCAATAACATACTAACAAATCGAATCCAAGACCACATCTGAGAAATCATCCACCATCCACCAAATAGGCTTCATCCTAGGGATGCAGGAATGGTTCAACATATGAAAATCCATCAATGTAATCCACCATATGAACAAACTGAGAAAGAAAAAACACATGATCATCTCACGAGATGCTGAAAAAGCCTTGGACAAAATCCAACACCCCTTCATGATAAAGGTCTTGGAGAGATCAGGAATGACAGAAACATACCTAAACAATATAAAGCAAAATACAGCAAACTAGCGGACATCAAACTAAATGGAGACAAATTCGACATGACTCCTCTAAAACCTGGAGCAAGACAAAGCTGTCCACTCTCTCCATATCTCTTCAAAATTATCCTTGAAGTTCTAGATACAACAATAAGACAACACAAGGAGATCAAGGAGATACAAACTGGAAAAAAAGAAGTCAAGCTTTCACTATTTGCTGATGCTATGATAGTTCACATAAATGAGCCGAAAAACTCTACCAGGCAACTCCTAGAGCTGATAAACACCTTCAGCAAAGTGGAAGGATACAAGATTAACTCAAAAAATCAGTAGCCCTACTATATACAGATGATAAATGGATGGAGAAAGAAATCAAAGAAACATCACCCTTTACAAAAGTCACAAACAACATAAAATATCTTGGGGTAAAGATACACAAAAAGTGTATGACCTGTATAAAAAGAATTTTGAGACTTTAAAGAAAGAAATTAAATTAGATACCAGAAAATGGAAGGATCTCCCATGCTCTTGGACAGGTAGGATCAACATAGTAAAATGGCAATTTTGCCAAACGAAACCTACAGATTCAATGAAATCCCTATCAAAATCCCAGCACAATTCTTCACAGACCTTGAAAGAACAATATTCAACTGTATATTGAAATACAAAAACACAGGATAGTCAAAATAACCCTGAACAATAAGGGAACTTCCAATGGCATCATCATCCCTGACTTCAAGCTCTATTACAGAGCTATTGTCCTGAAAACAACATAGTATTGACACAAAAATAGACACGTAGGCCAATGGAATAGAATCAAAGACCATGAAATCAACCCACACAGCTAAGAACACCTGAGTTTTGACAAGAAGTTAAAATTATACAGTGAAAAAAGAAAGCATCTTCAACAAATGGTGCTGGCACACCTAGATGTTGGCATGTAGAAGACTGCAGATAAATCCATGTATCACCTTATACAAAACTTAAGTCCAAATGCATCAAAGACCTCAACATAAATCCAGGCATACTGAAACTCTTTGGAGAAAAAGTGGGAGGTACCCTTTAATGAACTGGTACAGGAGACCTTTTCATGAACATAACACCAGTAGCTCAGACCCTGAGATAGACAATTTATAAATGGGACCTCCTGAAACTGAGAAGCTTCTGTAACTCAAAGGACACAGCCAACAAGACAAAATGGCAGACCACAGAATGAAAAACGATCTTCACCATTCCACGTCAGACAGAGGGCTGATTTCCAAAATATAAAAGGCCTCAAGAAGCTAGTCACCAAACACCAAATAATCCAATTAAAAAGTGCGGTACAGAGCTAAACAGAGAATTCTCAATAGAAGAAACTAAAATGACTGCAAAACACTTGAAAACGTACTTTGCATCCTTTGTCACCAGGGAAATGCTAATAAAAACCTCTCTGAGATATCATCTTACTCATCTCAGAATGGCTAAAACAAAATCAACAATGACAGTTCATGCTGGAGAGGGTATAGAGAAAAGGTAACACTCCTCCACTGCTGGTGGGAGTGCCAACTAATACAGCCACTGTGAAAATCAGTATGGCTCTTCCTCAGGATAAATAGGAATCAGTCTACCTCAATATTCAGCAATTCCACTCTTAGGCATATACCCAAAAGATGCACGTTAGTATAACAAGGACATCTGTTCAACTATGTACATAGCAGCATTATTTATAACAGCCAGAACCTGGAAGCATCTTAGATGCCCCTCAAATGAAGAAAGGATAGAGAAAATGTGGTGCATTTACACGATGAAGTAATAATCAGTGAGGAAAATAATATTTCAATCTTGAAATTCACAGGCAAATGGATGATACTAGAAGAAAGCGTGCTGAGTGAGGTAACCCAGTCACAAAAAACAACCATGGTATGTACTCACTCATATATGGATTTTAGACATAAAGCAAAGGATTACCAGTCTACAATCTACACCACCTGAAAAGGTGTTAAGCAAGGAGGACCCTAAGAGAGACATACATGGTCCCCTACAGGAGGGGAAAGGGACAAGATCTCTTGAGCAAATTGGGAGCGTGCAGGGAGCAGAGAGGGAGTTAAGAGAAAGAGGAGAGAAGAGGAGGGGAGAGGAGGACCTGAGGGAACAGCAAGATTGAGTTGGGGGAAGAATAGAAGACAGCAAGAAAAGACTATATGATAATAGAGGGCCATTATAGGATTAAAGAGGAATCTGGCACTAGGGAAATGTCCAGAGATATATAAGGATGACCCCAACTACAATCTAAGTAATAGTGGAGAGAGTACCTTAAATGCCCTTCCCCTATAATGAGATTGATGACTACCTTATATGCCATCCTAGAGCCTTCATCCAGTAGCTGATAGAAGCAGAAGCAGACACCCACAGTTAAACACTGAGTACAACTCCTGAAACCCAGTTGCAGTGATGGAGGAGTGATGAGCAAAGGGGTCAGGACTGGGCTGGAAAACCCACAGAAACAGGTGACCTGAAAAGGGAGAAGCTCATGGACCCCAGAGTGATAGCTGAGAAACCAGAATAGGACCGACCCTTATCCCCTAAACATGTGTGTAGGTTAGGAGGCCTCAGCAATCTATGGGGCCTCTGGTAGTGGATCAGTATTTATCCCTAGTACATGAATGGACTTTGGGAGCCAATTCCTCATAGATGGATACCCTTCAGCCAGGACTAACAGGGGAGAACCCAGGCCCTGCTCCAAATGAAATGACAGACATTGAAGATCACCCATGAAAGTCCTCATCCTCCCTGGGGAGCAGAAAGGGAATGGGATAGGGGGTCTGTGGATGAGGGCAAGGAGAGGTAACTAGGATTGACATGTAAAACAAGCTTGACCTAATTTAAAGTAAAAAAGACACCCCGGAAAAAAAAAAAAACTCTTTGTGTTGATAAACACCTTCACCAAAGTCCAGTAAACAAAACTGACATGCTCAATTTGGTTGCCTACTTATGTCCCAAAGGCAAGCCGGCCCAGAAAAAAAAATCTCATTCACTACAGTCTACAAAATGAGATAACCTGGAATCTAAGCCTAACCAAGGAAATGAAAGACCTGTGTTGTGCAGTGTTTTTACTCTTTTGGCCTTTTGGTTCATTGTCAGGGGGTCATTGCACCCAGCTCCCAAATATATCACACCTGCAGGATTATTCTTAGTTACAAGTTCCTGGCCTTGGATTAGCTTGTTTCTAGCCACCTTCATTTTTAAATTAATTTATCCTGTCTACCTTTTCCATCTGAGCTTTTGTGTTTCTTCTCTGGATCCAGCTTTCCTTTTTACTCTGTGGCTGGTTTATTGGCTGGGTTATTGGGTGGCTGGGTGAGTAGGTGGCTGGGCATCTGGCCCCTTATATCCTGTTCTCCTTGTTCTCTTGATACCCCCTCCTCCATTTCCCTTCTACTTACACTCTCTCCTGGTAGTCCCCCCCATCCTTGTTCCTGAATCCCAATTGGCAGTTCAGCTCTTGTTCAACCATCAGGTGGATTAGACAGGCAAAGAGTTATAGCATTACAGATTTAAACAGTTGCAGCATAAACAAAAGTCACAGGCCTTAAAACACTATTCTACCACAGACCTCTGAACTGAAAGGTTTACCATTTTGGAGGAGTTGAAGAAGACACCAGAAGATGGGGAGTTTGTGTGTGGTCAGGGTTGGGGGACAAAGGCAGCTCAGGGAACTGTAACTCATTTATAATCAACTTGACGAGAGAATAGAAAGAAAACTTGTGTACTTAATTTTGGTGGAGAGTTGGCGCAAAAACCTACCCAATCATTTAGCAATATAGCCAGAAAGGATTAAAATCCTTTTGCTCTCAGTAGTGAACCCCTGAACCAGGCCCTATTCCTTGCTGTCTGTCAACAAGAAGAGGTTTTCTTCACATTGGGCTCTGTACCATGTAATTCATGGAGATCTTGCTGTTTTCCATGGTTGTTTTGCACACCAAGTCTCACTGAGAACACACATTGACGGGTTTGGGAGGGTTGAGGAAATAGCACACCATTTTAGTGCTTACCTACCAGGCACCAGGACACATTACTGCATCCTCCTTGAAAATTCTTTGCACCACGGTCTTCTGTGTAATTTTTAAAACAGTTATGGTGGGTATGAGGCTATACATGCACACATACATGAACAACATGGGAGTGGTGTTCTCTCTACCATGTGGGTTCCAGGGAAGAAACTCAAGTGTGTAGGCCTGGCTGCAAATACTGTTACTTGCCTAGCCATCTCAAAAGACAATGTCTTAAAACCAGGAAATTTGGAAGTTGTACATCAGAATTTTCATCTCCGAGTATATATCTGTGAGTAATTAATAAATTGTACATTCTTTACACCCCCAAATGAATCATTGCCTTAGTGAAAATGAGGTTCAAAGGATTGACATCCATGGAGGGGGCTGTGAGGTTGGAGATGGGAGGTTGGAGGTCATAAAAGCATCTATGGAGCCTCCCCTTTGGTTGTAAGCTACACTTCTGTGTGTGATGAGAATGTACTTCGGTGTAAGTTCATCTTATTGATTGTTTTATAAAGTACTGCTTGGCCAAGGAGGCAGCAAGATAGACAGGACTAGGAGTCAAGGGGGATTCTGGGAAATGTAGTAAAGAAGTGGTGATCCAGGCAGAAATGACATAGCAGGGAGACTCAAACATAAACAAGGGAAGAAGGAAGTGGGCCCTGTCTAATTCCAGAGTCTCCATGTGATCCACAGGCAAATGAAGAGGCTAATGGAAGGCGTCTGATAAGTCTTATAAAATATATAGATTTGTGATAATTAAGACTGAGAAAACAGATGAGAATCCCAGTCATTGGCCAAGCAGCATTTGTTACTAATATATGTCTCTGTGCATTAATTGGGGACCTAACTCGGCAAGCAGAACTCAGGTGGCTGGCAGAAAGTGCCCACATGGCACTAGGGCTCTGGCAGTTTTTGGCAGAAAGATTTATCGTAACATGGGTGTGATGGGGTTCTTAACTATTCTTCCCATCCAGTCACAAGGTCTATGTTTGACCCTATGGCATTGTGCATGCTAAGAAGTTACTAGACCACTGAGTCACATTCCAGATCTGTCACTCAATTCATCATTCACAACAGTACAGCACAGGCAGGAGGAAAAGACTCAGCTGTCCCTTTGGCCACTCCAAGACTGTTCCTTCAGAATGTCTGATATTTGCTCACATGACTGGACATGTAGCTAGGCAGACATGGCCCACCATTTAATCCCAGCTCTTGGAAGAAGGACATGGCACATTTCTGTGAGTTAAAGGACATGCTGGTCTACAATGGGAGATCCATCCAATACAGACAGGACTCTTACACAGACAAAACCTAGGTCAGATAAACAAAAAAGAAAACAAACAATCAAAACCCAAACAGGGATGTTTAGAAATCTTGGAGGGGAAAGAAAGGGCCTTAGCCCACATTGGGAACTAAGGACAGTTTTGCCTGGGAAAAGCTGATATGAAAATATTATCTCCCTGCACAAACTCAAGCTGTAGAAACCAGGTAGAAACTCTATCAATCTGGTACATTTACCAAACCAGCCAAACACTCTGTGGAGGACCCACATCTGAGTGAAGCATAGCTATGTCCAGGCTCCTTACAGATACCTAGAATATAGACAAGGTATCCACTCAATACAGTAGTTACTTGGTAGTGTGACCTGACCCAAGTCTCACTTAGTTTCCAGTGTGTCTAGACATGGCCCTTTCTGTGTCACGCTCAGCTCAGAAAGAGAATGTGAACTATGGCAGAGAGTAACTAAATCCTATCTGCCTTTTCTCTGGCTGCTCAACTTGTGGAAGCCCTAATTTCTCTCCACCTGTCTGGGGATCCACAGGATTACTTCCTCCATATTTGAACACTCTGACTCACCTACAGTATCAGAAGTCACATGCACTCCCCGGAGATCTACAATTATAAGCAATCACTAGGAAGGAATTCTTCCTCACTATACTCTGAGATCGGCCATGGCAAAGGACACCTTCACCTGTCCCTCTCATGTCCTAGGCATCCACGGCCATGTTCTGCGTCAGAAGCATGTGTCCTCTGTTGCAGGCTCCTTGCACTGTGCCTGATCTGCAGCTTCCTCCCAACATTGCTCAGCTGGAGATCTTTCTTGCTCTGAGGGATTCTTTATCCCACACCCAGGCACAAGGAGGGTCATCTCAATTCTGGGTGTCATCAGATGTGCCTAATACACATTGTCTTCCTAGATGAGAGGTGACAGATCTGCCCCAACCCTGACAATAAATGAGGAGTCATGATATTGAATTCACAGAGATCATTGGGGACACCTGTCCCTGTATAGATGCATGGCAGCCAAACACAATGAGCCGGTCTACCTCATGGACTTGTCCCTACATATCTCCAGAGATTTCTCTTTTTGGTTGGGGGTGATCCGGTCTAACTAATACAGCACCTAGGGCTTGAAGGGCTAAATCCTAGAGATGAAGCTGGAGGAATGCCTTATAGGTTAAGAGCATAATTGTTGCTCTCTCCAATGGTACCTAATAACCATCTATGACAGGAGATCCCTCTTCTGGCCTTCAGAAGAAATGCAAGCATGAGGGACAAATGCAGGATTAGGAACAACATTTGTTATAAAAAGCTATTTCCAAAAGTGACTAGAAGGGTCCATATCGCTGTTGTGTGGTTATCACTAATGCTGCATTGCAAAAAAAATAAAAAAATAAAAAATAAAAAAAAGTGGCTAGTAACGCTGGGTATCCTTATTTCTTTTATAACGTTATGAATGTTTTTTATTGCTCAAGAATGTATACTACAGATTAAAGATGTTTTTCTGAGTAATAAGGTCCTTATGGTCAATTGAAGAAAATGTGTGCACAGAGGACCATATTTTAGGGGTAGTTAAATGCAGACCAACATGAATACAGTATGGATACTGACTCCATCATAAAGTGTGAATACTTGGAGTAAGCCATGTTGCACCAACAATATAAACCTAGAGACAGATATTGGCGATCAAGATTCAAGCTGAAGATTAGAAAAGCATAGCAGCCAAGAAACTAGCTCTTACCTCTACCTCAGGCTGAAAGGGCTGATACTGTCTCCACGAGCTCTCTACCAAGCCTCTGACTGCTGCCTCTCATCAGTGTGGCTGGACAATAAATTTCAGAAGCTGCCAAGTACACTGGGCGACTGTCTTTTACATACCTCTCTAGGGCTGGGATTCAAGGCTTGAACTCTGTTAATCTAGTGGGCATATTCACTACAGTGTAGCCATGGGTGTCCTTGACGTCATAGAGATCCATCCTGAGGCCTGGGATTAAAGGTATGTGCCAGCACTGCCTAGCTTCTATAGCTAACTAGTGTGGCTGGCTTTGCATTCTCACACTTCAGACAATCTTTATTAAATCATAAATAATATATCACCACAAAACCAGGCTATCTACACTCCCGACACCAATCCCCTGTGTCGTTGTGGCTGGCAGTCACAATGTAGCCCATGATGCCCGGAACTGGCAGGCAATCATCTGTGCCTGTGAGTTCTGCGGTGACAGCAGTGTGACACCACACCTTACTAATGAAGCTGGGCTTCACACTGAAGAGATGAAAATGGCTTTTTTATTCATAAAAAAATATTTTTCTCAGAGGGAGATTTAAAGTAGTAGTCAACATAAACAGTTAATAGCATTAGCAAATTGTGAAAAACAGTGAGAATAACATCAAAATAGCAAGGCAAATAAACCAAAAAGTAAAAACATGAACCAAACCAGAAGAACAAAACAAAACAAGGGAAGATGAGCAGCATTTCCTTGCTGCAGATTGATAGGCAAAGCCCTGCATCCTGTGGCTGGCCTTGCACTCACAGGAGCATAGGAGACTACAGATGTAACACTCTTTCAAGATGACTATAGCCTTTCCTCTGTTGGGCTTTATCTGTCATGTTCTCCCCCAAGGCTGAGGGAGAATTCAATCTTTCCAGGGATGTGACTCAGCTGGTGGCTGTTGCTGCAGCAGCTCCTTTGTCAAGTGGCTCTACTCCTGGGATGTGGTCTGTTCCAGCTCAGTCTGAATGGTTGTGGACCTGGGAGAAAAAAGCAGTTAGCACTCAGGCCAGTTTAGGAACTTCCATGTAGGCTGCTAAGCTGCTCCCTCCCTCCACCTCAGTTGTGTTGCACAGTCAACACTGATCTTGTTAATGATGTAATTGTTGGTAGCACCAAATAATAAGGATCACAGAGTTGGTGGGCTTGAAAATTTCTCAAACCTAAGCACATGTCATAAACTAACCTAAACAATGACCTAAACATTATATATTGTCCTTTTTATTAGCATGGATAGCATGTTATCCATGAACAGCATGTCACCTGCTTTTCAGGGACATAATTACTTAAATAACAATAGTATATTAATACCATAGACAACAGGATATGAGCACTGCACAAGTTATACACTGTAACTTACTGATTGTCCAAATCATTTGTAGATAAACATAAAACAACCTTGGGATCTTGGTACCTGAACAAGGTCATGAGGAAGACCTTGAACATGAGTGACATGCAAGATAGAGCCTGCCCTGCTAGAACAGCATTTCCTGACATGTGTGCCTGAGAACACTGGCCTGCCTTGGCTCTGGGACAAACAGAAATTTGTGATGTCCTTAGCACTAGAGCTCGAAATCTGCATCCTGTCTCTCTTTGGGAGGCCGAGAGAGAACACTCCAGAGAATCTTCTGATCGTCCCTGCAGCTGAGGCATATGCCTGAGTTCATCCTGAAAGACTTTGACCTACTCTATGCAGAGAGCACTTTGCACAGCAAATGAGCAAATGTTGCAGAGAACAGTGTTTAAATGTGAGAATCTCTTCTACACAGGGGATTTTCCCCTTCAAAATTACAATTCCAATCATACGCAGTGGTGCCCAAATTGAGTTCCCAACATTTGAGAGGTAAAGTAGGCAGATCTTTGTGATTTTAAGGAAAATATAATAAGAACATACAGAGTTCAGACAGGAGGAAGGGGGACTCAATTCTACAGACATAATGAGTATCGAATTTAGTGTTTCCTGGATTTAGGTTTTTGCTGTCTTAATAGCACATATATCTGAGGTATCTTTTGCTGGTTCTGCCTGGAAACAATGCTTGTGAGAGGAAGCCCATGGAAGACAGAGATCACAGGTACTACCTCCTCCCCCTAGCCTGGGCTCCTACCTCAACTGGGAGACCTCAAAGTGATGCTGCAGCTTTTCTGCCAAGTCAATTTCCTGGATGACAGTCTCTTTCTGCTTCATCAGGAACTCTAGTGTTTTCTCTAATCCCTTTAGGTCCTGTTGATTAGAAGAATTTGTTCTTAGTGGAGGGGCACACATTCTCATACAAATGTAAGTAAGTAAATGGAGTATAATTGGTTTCTGGTCAGCATGGATATCAAAAAATTAAGCATCTGCAAAATAAAAAACCCCGAACCAAAATAGAGAATGACAAGAAATCTACTGAATGCATGCATGCATGATGTACCACAACACCTGCAAGTTTACACTACACAAATACACACACAGAGACAGAGAGAGAGAGAGAGAGAGAGACAGAGACAGAGAGACAGACAGACAGACAGACAAGAAGAGAAAGAGGGAGGGAGAAAGGGAACTAGTAGAATAAAACATAAAAACATCACGGCGGATGAGCAGTTGAGTTTAGATCAACCATACCAGTTCTTTCAGAAGAGCCTAACACTCCTATCTCAGCCAACATTACTTAGAGACTAATACTGCTGTATGCGTTGTGATTTGATTGAACAGAAGCCGCTAAGATGCTTGGATAAAGTTTTCCTTGAAGGCCCAAATCTCCCTCTTGGACCATGACCTTGTCAAAAAAAAAAAAAAAAAACAAAAAAACAAAAAAAAACGGTGATCAGTCAAACAAGAGACTATGTTCTGCTGGTGGGAGAAATGTCCAGCACCACTCCCAGAAAACAGGGCTGACAAGCTGCTACTCAAACTTCTGTGACTGTGAGCCAAGAGCTGGGCAAATTGAAGACAACACGTTGGGATGCAGGAAGAAAGAAGAAGGCCCCATGCCACCGAAAGCAATGAATACTTGGCCCTGTCACAGAGATCACCTCCTTACAACCATCTGTAATTTCACATGAACACTATCAATCAAATGGTTACCAAGACCCAGAACTCACTCACTCAAAGCTCTATGCATTAATTCCTACCCATCATAATGCCATGTAGGCCTGTGATATGATATTGACCCATCTCATTCACAGTCCTGCAGCCTCAAGCAGAGCAGCAGGGGTGGCTTAACAATAACTCAGTGTCTCAGAAATGGCTAACTTGACAGAAGCACTTGTGCATGGTCACTGAAATGAATACCTGTAGGGAGCCGTTCCTGCATTCTCCATTACAATAATGGTGCCTGAAGACACCAAAATGTAAATTACTTCACAGGCGCTGGGTAATCTCCATTCCTTTGATCTCTGCCTATCCCGTGGCTCATTTGGCCTGAGGAGCTGAAGCCATTCATAGGGTAACACGTCCCAGGCGGCTTGCCAGCCTTTATTAAGGAATGGGATTCTTGGTTCAGGGTCTCCGCTCTGGTAAGCTTATGCTCTCCCAACTCTCAAGATGTATTAAAGCTTGTCTGCAGAAGGATCCGAGTATCCTGCGTGTATTTCTTGCCGGCAAGAACATACAGCGCGCGGGACATATGGTGCCGAAACCCGGGAAAATTTGTTAACATCGCTGGCACTGCGGAGACCCCTCTAACGGGGCGGATTCAGAACTGCAGGGTGGTAAATTCGGAGAGGTATGTTTTTTCTGGACTTTGGCTTGGGAATGTTGCTATTTTGGGAGGTTAATATAGAGGCTTCTATGCTTTTACTAGGAGCTATTTTGACCTTTCTCACTGTTGTAGCAATCTTAAAGAAGTCCAGAATTACATATCAGAAACCGAATGTAGTGAGAGATGGGGCGCGCCCAACAATAAAATATAAGGAAAAAGGACCTCCCGGGATGTCTAGTGACAAGGGAGTGAATAATTTGTTAAGAGAAACAACAACAAATAAGAAAAAAGGACCTCCTGGGATGTCTAATGACAAGGGAGTGAATAATTTGTTAGATGATTCTGTAAATAAGTTTAAAGCTTTAAATCTTGATAGCTCTGATGACTCTAAAAGCTCAAGAGATAAAGTTTTAGAGGAAACAGCTCAGCTAAGTGAAAAAGAAACAAAAAAGGAGGGAGAGAAAATAGGAGATAACCGGTCACACCCCGGTAAATTTAAGAGAAATAAAGACTCAAAACCTAGCCTCTGCCCTACAATGAAACTAGAGGCCTTGGAGCTGAGCAGCTCAGACTCTGAGATTTTAGACTCTAGCAAGGAAGCAGAGCTAGAGGAGGAGGCAGCACGATACCACCCCGATAGATATCGGCTGCCAAAAGTGAAAGCAAATATGAGGCCATCGCCTGTTAATCCAGCGGGTGTACTTCCATCAGCACCCCCATTATTTGGTACCGACTCCTTTTTACCATTAGAGGAGCGGAGGAAATTACAGATGGCTTTCCCAGTCTTTGATAGGGGAAAAGGCCATGTATGTTATTCAACACTTCTTAAAGGCCTGGAATGCCTGGGGCTTTAAAGCCTCATAAACATTAAAGCTCAGGGCCATACTGAGGCCAAGCGCCAAACCTCAAAACCTAAAAGGCCAAAGAAAATGGTAAAATGGAAAGATATCTTAACTGATCTTTGGAGAGGCCCGGATCCTATTCTCATAAGATCCAGGGGAGCTATTGTGTTTTCCCACAGGATGAAGAAAATCCTCTGTGGATCCCAGAAAGACTCAACCCGAAGAGCCCCTTCGGACCTTCAAAAGTCGAAACTCCACCCTCTCCCCGGGAGTTGAGAGCCGCTATTGTTATCCAGATTAACTCCTGTCCTTGACGGAGAGAAAGGGGTGGGGGTGGGATTGTTTGATGCAGCCATTTGAGGATTGGTGTTACTTCTGGCTGGTCTGTAAGCTCGAGGCTCAAAACTAAAAGAGATCGCCCAAGCGCTTCCACTGATATTTGGCTAACTATGCTTAAGCAATAGGCCGCCGGCCAGACAGCTCTTGCACACCCGGAGCCTAGGCTCATTGCACAGGGTAGAGTGTCTGGTTTGAGCAGCCCATGAGGGTGTTGAGCAAAGGCATCGCACAGAGTTGCCTAGTATGCAGGCTTCTCTGAGAGGTATGTTGTCCTGCATAAGGGTTGCCTGCCCCAGTCTCCCTTTCCCAGAAAAACGGCAGAGGACAGGTCGAGAGTGCTTCGGGTCAAGCTAACAGCCTGATGGCGACTCTTGTACACAGTCTTAATGTTTGATTTGGGAAGGTACAACCTCTGCCTCTATCCCTCAACATATGGGTGACCTATTTGCTTGTAAAAATATAAAGCCTTATCATTAATTAATAAAAAAGGGGGATATGTAGGGAGCCGTTCCTGCATTCTCCATTACAATAATGGTGCCTGAAGACACCAAAATGTAAATTACTTCACAGGCGCTGGGTAATCTCCATTCCTTTGATCTCTGCCTATCCCGTGGCTCATTTGGCCTGAGGAGCTGAAGCCATTCATAGGGTAACACGTCCCAGGCGGCTTGCCAGCCTTTATTAAGGAATGGGATTCTTGGTTCAGGGTCTCCGCTCTGGTAAGCTTATGCTCTCCCAACTCTCAAGATGCATTAAAGCTTGTCTGCAGAAGGATCCGAGTGTCCTGCGTGTATTTCTTGCCGGCAAGAACATACAGCGCGCGGGACAAATACCCAGATGCATGAAGTGGGCAGCGGCATGGGAGCATGAATGAGTAAGAAGATGGGTGAAAGCCCTGGAGGATGGATGGGAACACAGACAGTCAAAGGGCAAATGATTCCAGACCTTAGCCGACCTGCCACCTACCTGTGGTTCCAAGGTTTCTAGGTCACTGGTCTCTTCCTCTTCTTCCTCGAAGAGCACTTTCAAGTCCTCTAGGTGGTGCTTCAGCAGGACCAAATCCTCCAGCAGTTTTTTGTTCTCCTGCCTCAGCATGTCCACCATCCCGCTCATCTGAGTTTGTTCCATCAGGAGCCGGCTGTGCAGACCTCTGAAGACACACTCTGAATAGTAAGGCCCTGCCAGCCTTCACCTGTCCCCACTGCCTCCAGGAACCAGTACCCTCAAGGCTCCAGGTTCCATGAAAACATAATCATAAGTCTGCTTCAGCCATGATAGCTGTCCTTAGAATAAGGCCTAATGAGAGAAATGCTAACACCAGGAAAAATCAAACTATTATGGAAAACCTCACACCAATGGGATTCATATGTGTTCAATAGAAAGGGGATTTCCCTACTCTCCATGGTAATTCAGGAACATCAGCAAGTGGTGGGCAAATGCCCTCTGAGGAAGGACAGGAGACCATAGGTGACTGTGTTCTATCTAAAGTTTCCACAGAAGGCAGATCCCTTAAGCCTGGGCCTGAACTCTAGATGCCCATGGTGGCCTGACATTCCCCTCATTGTATAAATGTCTTTTCTATTTAGAGTCTTTTATTCTGGAGACTCCAGGACAATGGTGACAGGGACTAAGAGTCTCTTTCACACTTGGCAAAACTGTGTCCAAGAGCTGCTTGCTAAGGAGCAGACAGAATACAAAGAGAGCTGTGACTCTCCAGTCCAGGGAAAGCAAAATGCTGATAAGGCCAATCCACAACTCATGGGGTCAAGGGCAAGACTGGCACTTACCGATAGAAGACTGTCTCCTTGGTCTGCTCACTGCACTTCTCTGAGGCCTCGGTCTTCTCATTCTGCAGGCTCTTAAGTTCTGACATGACCTGCTCATGCTCCAGCTTCAGTTTTTCAAAGAAAGGATTTGGCTTGTGGTAGGGCCTAGAAACAGGAAAACAGATTAACATGAACACAAGCCTCAAGGATCATGTGAACTCAAGTGGTGTCCTGATCTCCCCCAGCCCTGTGGACAGCACATTCTGGCTCCTATGTACTGGGACCTCCTGGTGCTTTTCAAGATGTTATCCTGGTCCCTGACAGCAGAGGTTAGGTGTTGAGATGGAGGGCACCCTTGCTGCATGAGCCTACTCTTAGGCCTGGAGAAGAAGTCTACCTCTCTGTGTTGCCAGGATTCTCTGCCACATGTCTTGGCTAACAGAGATGGCAATGACATTTCTTCTATGTTAGAAAAATGATTCTAGGTCCCTGGTGACCATTACAGAAGAGTTAGACAAAGCATATGATTCTGGGATTAAGACCCAACATCAGCACCGCTATATGAACTCCCCAAGAGATTACAAGTTGCCACTAGGGTGAGCGCATAGGATAAGATCAGTGTTGTTTAACATGGGGCTCAAGACCTCAGCACTGGGACCACCTTGAAACACAGACAGGCAAATCCCAGACCACACCACAGAGATATGGAGAATTGGATGGAGCATATTTATAATTAGATGGTAAAGAAATATTTGGAGCAGTATTGTCTAAGAGTACTAGGCACAAGATCGTGGCTTCTTGTCTTGCCTGTGAAGTTGTAGTAGTGGCCACAACATATGAGCATGGTTTTAGGTGCAATAAGGACCCATTATAATGTTGAAAAGGGACTGGTTAGTGATCTCTTGCAGAGATTATCAGTAAACACAAGACTAGAGAGAAACAGTGAGGAAAAACCAGCAGATACCAGGGACTTCCAGCACCACCTTCCAGACAAGTTCAAAGACTCAACACAAACTGACAGAAGATAGTATCTCACACAAACCACCACAAATCAGGGCCTTCCCTATGCATGCTGCCTTGATCTCTAGTTAGTATCTCATACCAATGGCTCTAGTTTTCATATGTAGAAAGCAGAATTTTTAAGAGTTCCCATCTCTACCCCTCCAAAGCTTCAGGTCTGTCTCTCCTATGAGAAGATTTTAGGACATGAAGATTGGCACAAAGCCACTCTGGAGAGGCAGCCTCCTAGAACCCAAGACCTTAAAAGGAAGAGGGTGAGGGTGACATTGCCAACAGTCCTGAGGAGTCTGAAACAATGGATACCTATTATCAACAGTTCCTTCCGTGAGGAAGAGCAGGCGATCTCGCAGCACATTTCTTTGGCAGGTCACCAGGTGCAGCTCGGCAGTCAGCCTCTGCATTTCCTTCTCCCCCTGCTTCTTAGTGAGGAGCCTTGGGTGGGATGATGGCTCCACAACAGTCTCTGTGGGTAGATGAACACAACAGAGCTTGCATAGTGACAAAGCATAGAGAATGGACAGACCAAACTGAGGCCACAACAGAAAGATCATGTCTGGAACCCAGTGTCAATGCAAAGAATTTGAGCCAGGTTGAGATGCCCCATCTGTGGACCTCAGCTCTCCCATTACTCTGTAGACATGTGGCTATAAGCAGATGGGTTTCCTCTGCCTCCCTACACATTCTCAGGGGATCTCGGGACTGTCCCTTCAGGCTTATTCACAGTGACACAATATGCTATGTTGTGCAGAGCCCTGAATGCTGCCTGAGTGAAAAGACTCACCAAGTCACACCACCACCCTATACAAGGAACCTGGCACCTACGAACCAATCTTTTCCCTGGTCCAATGCTTCTGATAGTCGTTTGGCTACAGTAGAACCCTCTTGCCATCATCAACTGCTGACTCAGAACCCTAAGGGGTTTTCGTCAGGGAGAGGTGAATAGAGGAGTTCTGCTGTACAGTCTGAGCATGTGATGTCCTGTCCAGTAGCACTTTTCTCTCCCTGTGAGTGTTGTCAGACAGCCACTGCACCTAAAGGAAACTACTGAGGGTGAAGTGCAGTGAGCCTGCCCTCAGCTGGGGGCACATTAGTCACTCCTTGCCTCCTGCTGGTCTTCTTCTGACCCCACATTAAAACCCAAAACCCCAATAAATGTAAAAGGTAGGAACTCCCAGCACAACAGCCCTGGCCTGGACTGCTCCTGGCACAGGGGATAAACAAACTATTTTTCTGGAATCCTTGACTTTCAGGAATTATGACAAGCAGGGAAGTCCATTTGCTTTCTTGAGGCTCCAGCACCTCTGCTCCAATACTGGAAGGCCCAGCTCAAGCCCACCTCCTCCTGGAAGCCCCCCATCTCCTGCCCAGGACTCACTGTGCTTCTGCCAGAACCATTTCTTTCTTCCTGTTTTACTCTTACTCTGAAGGGCAGCTTCTTTCTGCCTCTCTCTGGTCTCTGGATGTCCTCCATTGCCTCTCCCCAGAAGAGTCCTCATTCTTGACAACATGTCTAATGGTGTACCCTAGAGGCACTGAAGGAATCCCCTAAGGGCAGTTGGTGTTGCTACAACACTGGTGACATCACACGGAATGCCAAGGGTTCTCAGGGAGACTGTAGAATGTGCATGGAAGGGACTTCTGATGTCATGGGCACAGCCCTGGCCACCCTGCTAGTTAGTTCTCCCTGAACTGACCAGAAGCCCAGGTTCCCTTTCCAGGAGTCTCTCTTGGAACATAGGGAAGCTAATCACCACCATAGTCAGACTTTTCTTAGCTTGATTGGTTTCCCATAGTATTCCCATGTTTTGAACTGATCTATGCTTTCCAAACATTGACCAGGAATGTCTCCTTCCTTCCTTAAGATCTCCTTCAGAAAATGAAGACTTTTTTTCAGAAAAGATTTTAGCTTTTTTTGATATATAAATGAGATTATAAAATATATACTCTTTTGTGTTTCCAACATGTATTCTTACAATATGACTAAAATTGGATAGAATCTCCTTTGTGAATGCATTTGGTGTGAGGATCTCACTTGCATCTTATGTCTTCAAAGTATTTAGGACCCAGATGGAGGGTGAGGACCACAGCATGATAAGGAGGCTTTTCCCAGGCTTGAGTGGAAATCTCTCAGGCTTCAGAATGGCATCGAGACACTTCAGGGTGACTGGGCTCTAATGAGAACTCTGCCCTAGAGTTGTATTGATCTGGTCAATCTAAGGTCTTCATTAGGTGCAGACTGACCATGGTCTCCTCAGAGACAACATTGCCTGCTGCCTTAGTTTCTCAAACACCTATTCCATGACTACATAACCCTTAACGACTAATTATCCCTTCAAAACCCCCACTGGATCTGGCTTTGGAGTCAGATTCAGTTTCAACATGGGAGTATTTGGCTGCATATGATATTTTTAACCTTGACCAACCTGAGTACTTTTTCATTTTTTGTTTGTTTGTTTAATTTTATGAGCCAGGCATGATGGCACCTAAAGAAGACTTTAGTCCCAGCACTCAGAAGGCAGAAGTAGGTAGATCTCTATAAGTTCAAGGCCCGCCTGGTCTAAATACTGAGTTCTAGGCCTACCAAAGTTACATAGTGTAGACCTATCTCAAAAACAGAACGAACAAATAATAATAACTCTGTGTGTGGGAGAGATACAGAGAGAGAGAGAGAGAGAGAGAGAGAGAGAGAGAGAGAGAGAGAGAGAGAGCAGAGATTTTACCTGATAGTGTGCCTGAGGTAGCCAGAAGAGGGTGTGAGATCCTCTGTAACTGAAGTTACAGACAACTGTAAGCCACCTTGTGGGTACAAAGAATTCAACCTGGGTCCTCTGCAAAAGCCATCAGTGCTCTTAATCCCCAAGTTATCTCTCCTGCCCTGGTTTCCATCACTGTTTTTTGTTTGTTTGTTTGTTTGTTTGTTTTACGGTTTTTCGAGACAGGGTTTCTCTGTGGCTTTGGAGGCTGTCCTGGATCTAGCTCTTGTAGACCAGGCTGGTCTTGAACTCACAGAGATCATCCTGCCTCTGCCTCCTGAGTGCTGGGATTAAAGGCATGCGCCACCACCACCCAGCTCCATCACCTTTTTAAGATGACACCCAGCTCAACATTTTGTGATGATTACATAAGAGAATACATTAAAATCCAAAGGAAGAAGGAGAAAGAAAAAGGAAGAAGCAAAGAAAAAAAGCAAAAGAAGAAGGCCAGCAAGATGACTCAGTCCGTAAAGGTTCTTGCCACCATGCCTGAGTTTGATCTCCAGGACCCATGAAGTGGAAGGAGAGATTAAATTCTGACAAGTTTTCTTCTGACCCCCATATGTGTGGAGAAGCACAGATCATTTCCCGCCAGAAGAGTGAGTGGCCCAACCTGAGGACCAACACCATTGCAAGATGGCACTGGGTGGAAGCTGTGGAGGCGAGGCTTCAAGTGCTTACTAAGAAAAATAATTGGCTGCCCAAACTCACACTAGATGAGGTTATCACACTAACAGACCGTGCCCAAGAGGGGATAGGACACTAGATACATAATAGGAATACCTTTAAAATTACTGCATAATATTTTTCCTGCCCCATGGTTTTTTACTTTAAGAAGGTTTTGCTGTTACACAATAAACAAAATCCTGCTTGACTTAACTCCCTGTTGAGTCTGATTGTCTCCTGGTTCCAGGGAGGCTGCAGGACAGGTGAACAGACCACGACCCAGGGGGCCCCTAGGGACCCAACACATATGTGGACACCATAATACATAACACACACACACACACACACACACACACACACACACACACACACAATCAATCAATCAATCAATCAATCAACAGATCAATAAATCTGTAAATAAATGTAAAAAAAATAAATTTTATGTAAATGTTTTGTTTGTTTTTGGAGACAGGATTTCTCAGTGTAGACCTGGCTGTCCTGGAACCCACTCTTGGATCAGGCTGCCTCGAACTCATAGATCCACCTGTCTCTGCCTCCCAAGTGCTGGCATTAAAGGTATATGCCACAACCACCACCCTGCTAATTTTATGTGTGTTTGTGTCTGTGTAGTATATGCTACATGTATTCAGGTCAAAAAGGATGTTCGATTCCCTGCACCTGGAGTTACAGCCAGCAATGCTGCTGGGAATTAAACCACAGTCCTCTTCAAGAGCTTCAAGTACTTTTAACTAAGGTATCTCTCCAGCCTGTTTTTTAATTTAAAAAATTATCTGGCCATAGTTTCCACACCTTCAATCTAAGCATTTGGAGGCTGAGGCATGTGGATTATTGCTAGTTTGAAGCCAGACTATTCTATATATGAAGTTTCAAGTCATCCAGTATCACATAGTAAGACCCTGTTTCCAATTTTTTCCAAAGTCATTTTAAAAAGTGAAAATAGGACTGTAGGGGAAGCTGTAGCCACGCCTTCTTAGGGGTTGGCTACAGATGTGCCTGACCAGGCTTGTGAGGGCGTGGTCAGAGTGACGTAGTGGGACTGAGTTTCGGTTTCGGTTTCTCTTTGCTTCTTACTGTACAGACTGCTACCTCCGGCTGGCTGGTTCGCTCTGTAAGTAAGGCTTTTCCCTATTAAATAGCCTTATATTTCTACCTGACTCCGTATTGGTAATTTCCCACTATATCTGGTTGTCAGAAGCGGGATATTGGAAACCTACACCCCATTTGGGACAGGCTGTGGATTTCTACCTGACTCCGAATTGGTAATTTCCCACTATATAGGACTTTATACATAGCAAACTATTGTAGATATGTACTGCATCTGCTCACTAAGAAAATAACCACTGATCACCTACTCTGGAGCAGCACCTACTACACATATAAAGTTTCCTCGATGTGGAACTGAACAAGATGTTTACTGAAGGGAATGAAGGGAAACAAATCATTTCTACATGTCAAACTGGGATGAATACCATGGAAAATAATAAAGCATAGCAAGGAGAATTAGAGAGAAGGCAAAGTATTCCTACTTACTGATGACATGACATGAGAGGCCCTAAATCACCAGAAAACTCTTATGTTGACAAACACTTCCATCAAAGTGCAGGTTACAATACCAATATACTCAAATCAGTGAGTCCTGTGTCCTGTGTCCCAAAGACAAGCCAGCCCAGGAAGAAATCAGAGAAACAAACTCATTCACTACAGTCTACAAAATGAGATACCCTAGAATAAGTCTAACCAAGGAAATGAAAGACTGTGTTGTGTGATATTTTTACTCTTTTAGCCTTTCAGTTCTTTTGCCATGGAGGAGGGTGCCACCCAGCTCCCAAGTAAATCACACATGCAGGCTTATTCTTAGTTATGAATGCCTGGCCTTAGCTTGGCTTGTTTCTAGCCAGCCTTCAAAACAAACAAACAAAAAATCCAAAAACCAAACAAACAAAAAAACTTAAATTCTCCTGTCTACTTTCCCTCCGAGCTTTTATATTTCTTACTTCTGTAGATCTAACTTTCCTTCTTGCTGTGTGGGTGGTTGAGTGACTGGGTGGCTGTGTGGCTGGGTGGCTGGGTGGCTGGGTGGCTGGGTGACTTTATGGCTGGGTGGGTTGTTGGCTGGGTGGCTAGATATTTGGCCCCTGATGTCCTGCTCTCCTTGTTCTCTTACTGCTCCTCCTCCTCCTCCACATCCTCCTCCTCCTCCTCCTCCTCCTCCTCCTCCTCATTTCCCCTTCTATTTATTCTGTCTACCTGGCAGCCCTGCATTTACTTGCTCCTGCCTCACTATTGGCCATTCAGCTCTTTATTAGATCATCAGGTCGTTTAGACAGGCAAAGAATCATAGCTTTACAGAGTTAAACAGTTGCAGCATAAGTAAAAGTCACACACCTTAAAGCAATATTCTACCACAGACCTGTGCAATGAAAGCTTTGCCATGTTGGAGGAGGTGCAGAAGAGACACCAGAAGATGGGGAGACCCTTCCACATGGATAGTAGGATTCATTATGTGAAAATGACCATGTTCCAAAAGCAACCTACAGACTCAAAATCAAAATTCCACCTCAATTCTTCACAAAACTTGAAAAAAATAATTTTTAAACCCATATGGAAGCCCAAAAGACCCCATATAGCCAAAACAATCTTAAACAATAAATATACCAATGAAGGCTTCATCAATACTTATTGCAAGTTATGCCACAGATCCTTAGTAGTAAACAATATAGTGCTGGCACAAAAAGAGACACATTGGCCACTGGAATAGCGTAAAAGACTGAATGGAAGTTCACACACCTACAGTCACACAATTTTCAACAAAGGTAACAAAAATACACAACATCTAAACAAAAGACAGCGGGATAAAAGACAGCATCTAACAAGTTGTATGCAGAAGACTGAATATCTAATAATATCTATCTAGAAAGAAACTTGGTTCTTCTCCTTTCTCCTCCACACAAATCTATTCTGAATGTATTGAAGACCTCAATGTTAGACTCTGAAACTTCTAAAAGACAGAGTAGGGAGTGCACCTCTAGATATAGCCCAGGTAAGGACTTTCTGCATAGGACTCCAGTGGCCCAAGAAAGAAGCAACAAGGGGGACTTCATGAAATCAAAGAACTTCTGTGTAGCAAAGGAAATTGTCAATCAACTGCAAAGACAGACTACAGAAGGAAACAGATCTTTGCCGTCTATATATGAAGGAGGATGAGGAGTGTCTAGAATATACAAGGTACCAAAACAGCTAAATACCAAAAGGCAAACAACCCCATTAAAAAGTGGGCTATAGAAATGAACAGAGGTTCTTGGAAGAAGATACAAATAGCTAAGTAATCTTTTTCAAAGTGTTTGCCATCTTGATCCATGAGGGAAATGCAGATTAGAACTACTTTGAGACTCCATGTTATCGAGGTCAGAATAGCAAAGATCCCAGCACTTGGGAGGCAGAGGCAGGCAGATCTCTGTGAGTTTGAGACCAGCCTGGTCTACAAGAGCTAGTTCCAGGACAGCCTCCAAAGCACAGAGAAACCCTGTCTCGAAAAACCAAACAAAAAAGTAAACAAAACAAACAGACAAATGCTGATGAGCATGTGAGGAAGCTGATGCCCTATTGGTGGATGTGAAAATTGGTGCAGCCACCATAGGAATTAATGTGAGGATTTCCAAAAATAAATAAAAATGTACCTACCATATGGCCCAACTGTAAGGGAAGTGCCCCCCCCCCAGGAATTGGTACAGAACACATCCAGACACCAACTTTTCAGCACAAAGGAGACTTATTACCTCAGAGGGGCAAGCAGGGCCAGGGGAGGCTGCAAAGGCAGCAGCAGCAGCAGCAGCAGCAGCAGCAGCAGCAGCAGCAGCAGCAGCAAACGTTATTTGCAGGAGTTGGATTTTTTTTTTAAGATTTTTTTTTTTTTTTTTTTTTTTTTTTATGTATGAGTGCTCTGTCTGCATGTACGCCTTTGTGCTTTATGCCAGAAGAGGGCATCAGATCACACTAGAGATGGTGTGAGTCACCATGTGGTTGCTGGGAAGTGAACTCAGGACCTAGGGAAGAGCACCCAGTGCTCTTAATCACTGAGACATCTCTCCAGCCCCAGCAGAGGGTTTTTAAGGAGAAAGGGGGAGGGGGAGTCTGTGCTAGGGTGAGCTGGTAAATCCTGATTGGACATTTTAGCCAAACAATGAGTTTTGATTATTGGACTTTAGAATTTTGTCTCAATAATAACCCAGAGGCCAAATAATGGAATAGACTTTGGAGGCTAGCTTTAGGGATGTAATCTAACAGTTTTTAGCAAAGGGGATGGCGATAAAACGCAAAACCTGTCAGCCGCACCATGTTTGCCATACTTGGGCCTGTGTTTGCCATGCTCCAGCCAGCTAGAGCCCCTCACCAGCTATATCACTCCTGGGTATATACACAACAGATTCTAATTCCTATCATAGAGTGTGCTCATCCATGCTCATAGCTACTCTATTCACAATAACTAGTATATCGAGCAGCATAGCTGTTCATCAACGAAGAATAAATAGTGGAAATGTGGTACATATATATACACAGTGGAATTTTATTCAGAAAATGAAATTTTATTCATAAAAATAAAAGTTGCTTGTTAATGAATGGTACTGGAAAACCTACAAGTACAAAACCAGATCAAGGACAACCATCACATATTCTGACTCATATTGGGTCTTACTATTAACTGTCTTTATTATGAATTTAATTTGAAGAACCTGTAGAATCCAGGAAACTAGAAAATGAATGATTTGGCAGAGAGGGAAAGAAAGAACTTAAGGGAAGGGGGGATAGTTGAACGTGGGTGTGGTAGTTTGAATGTAATTGGCCCCCATAAGCTCAAAGGGAGTGGCACTATTAGGAGATGTGGCTTTATTAGAGTGGGTATGACTTTCTTGGAGGAAGTGTGTCACTGTGGGGATGGGCTTTGGGGTTTCCTATGCTCAGGATACCGCCCAGTGTATCAGATGACTTCCTCTTGTCTACAAGGCAGGATGTAGCCAACATCACATCAGCCTGCATGCTGCCAGGCTTCCTACCGTGATGATAATGGACAGAATCTCTGAAACTGTGAACCACCCCAATTAAATGTTTTCTTTATAAGAGTTGCTGTGCCAGAGAAGCAAGTAAACAAGGAGGACCCTAAGAAAGACATACATGGTCCCCTGGAGATGGGGAAAGGGTCAAGATCCCCTGAGCAAATTGATAGCATGGGAAGAAGGGGAAGGGAGCTATGAGAATGAGAAGGGAAGAAGAGGAAGGATGCAGAGGTCATGAGGGAGCAGAAAGGCTGAGTCAGGGGAAGAATAGAAGAAAGGATATGTGATAGGTAGGGTTTTAGTTTGGAGGGGTGGTAGGGGAGGATGGGAGGAAGGAGGGAACTGGGATTGTCATGTAAATTAATCTTGTTTCTAATTCAAATAAAATGATTTAAAAAAGTTGCTGTGGTCATGGTGTCTCTTCATAGCAATAGAAACACTAAGACAATGGATGATACAAAGGTAAAGAGAGAATAAAGGGAAGAGAGAATTAGGTGGGGAGTGGAGGGGATCAGAGAGGGTAAGGGAGGTATAAGGATATTTGGAAAAGCTATATGGAAATAGATTATTTTATAAGCTTCCATATACATATAAGTTTAATTGGAGCTCCCTTACAGAAGTGGTAATGCTCATCCCAGAAACCATAGGTTGCCAAATGAAAAACTTAATGCCAAGTGTGAGATAGCCCCCTTGAGTCGTTGGCCAGGTTATCCCTAAGCCTCTTAAAACAATAGAGTCTATGACCACTGCTCTTTGTTGACCACAGAAGTATTGCTGAAGACAGCCCACCTTTGTCAAAGGACATAGGGAATTTAAGCTGGTACTGGCCAGGAAGCTTCCTCCCTCCCAGCTATACAGTAAAAGGTACTGTATAGACTGATGGAAGGAAAAGGTCACCCACAGCTTGACCCAGCTGCGAATGCTGTGGACTACACTAATGACCACTGTGGTGGCTATTCTTGGTTGCCAACTTGACAACATCTGCAGCTAAAACCCCCAAATGGAGAGCACACCTGTAAGGGATTTTTGCCTAATTTGAAAGAGGAATACATACCTTTAGTCTATGTCATTTGAACTGGGAAAGAAAAGATGCCTTTAATCCAGATCTAATTCAAACCATGCCTTGTACTGGAAGTCTATATAAGGACATGGAAGAAGAAAGCTTTTACTCTTTGCCTACTTGCCCTCACCTTGCTAGCAAGTCCATTAGAGCCTACTTCTTCAGAATTCCTGAAGATCAACTGAGACATCCAGTTCAGGGGACTGAGCAAATACTGAGTTCTTATACTTGCTCTTCACAGCCAGCCATTTTGGGATCAGCTGGATGGAAGCCCGTAAATCATTCTATTAAATCCCCTTCCTATATAGAGAGACTCATCCTATAAGTTTGCTTACTCTAGAGAATCCTGACTAATACAACCACCTTGGCACAATAAGCCCAGGGTGCATTAGTGGAATGAATACTATGGGGATAACCAACTGCTCCCAGATTTAACTTGAGGCCACTTCACATGCCTCATACTCTAAATCTGGCCAAGAACCCATGGTTGGAGCTCTCACAGGCCTCAGGGGTGAGGCTATTACTATCATTTTGCTAAATGAATATAGTATCAGACTGCCCTCTAAATTTATACCTGTATACTCACAGATTAGTGCAGTGCTCAATTTTCATCAGAGATGCAGTGGGCTGTGGTTAACACAGTCATAACTGATAAAAGTGCAGAAAATAAGAGTTAGTGGAGCGCCCAGCCACAAGCGGAACTCCCAAAGACTGAGAAAACATCAAGGGAGAGGGGGAGGAAAGATTGTAAAAACCAGAGTTCAGTAGCCTGGAGTGAAATAGCATCTTCTGAACATGACAGGATTACTGCACTCATGTATCCACAGCTGCCAGTCTGTCAACATTCTAGCAAGGATATGGGAAGGGCTCACATCCTCACACTTTTAACTGCCTAGCAATTAACAGATGGCTTCTGGGGAAAGGAAAGTCAGTTTTCTTTAAGGGTGTGGTGCTGGTAGGTAAACCACCTTCCAGTGGAATGCCCCATGGTCCTGAGTATATGGGAAGTATAACTTAAACTCTGATGGATTGTTTTTTAAAGTAATTTTTGAGACAAGGTCTCACTATGTAGCCTTGGCTGTCCTGGAATTCATAGACAAGACAGAATTCACAGAATTCTTCCCTGCTCTATGAGTGCAGGATTAAAATATTGCACCATCACATCCAGATTTTTAAAAAATGAGAGGACTTGAAGTTAGGAGGGCATGGGGATGTGAGAGTTAGATCTGGGAGGAGTTGGGGAAAGTAGGGGAGGTCTATTATGGTAAAAATACATTGCTAGAAATTCTCTAAGAATTAATTAAAATGTTATGTTTTTAAAAGGAAAAGAGATTCTGATGAGGATATAGAGTAAAGAACTCTTGTATACTGCTGAGAGAAATGTAAATTAATGTAGTCACTATGGAAACCAAAGGAGGTTCCCTCAAGTAAATAGACCATGTGACATGTTTTACCTCCTAGATATTTACTCAAAGGACTCTGTCAACCTATCCTAGGATTTCATAGCCATGGGACCAACCTAGATGTACATCAACAGAGGAATGGGTACAGAAAACGTGGCACAAACATTAATTCAGTTGTAAAGAAGAATGGAATCATGTCCTCTGCAGGAAGACGGATGCAAATGGAGCTCACCATATTAAGTGAATTAATTCAATCTCCGAAAGAAAAATATTAGTATTTCTTCTGTCTGCAGATTATAGATTTTATGTAAATACATAAGAATGATATATATACCACACACACACACACACAAGGAAAGTAAATGCATAATTTCCTACAGTACCGAAGGGAAATAATGGAAGGGGACACATGAGAGAAGGGAGGAGGTATGAGGCAGAATATGCCAAATACATTATAAACTTGTGGGGAAGTTAGCTCAGTGGAGGGGCACTGGCCTAGCAAGCATGAGTACAATGCCCTGTGATTGGTCCCTAGCACCTCAGGTGGGGAGGAAACAAATGAAAAGAAGGAACCAGCCCCTGAATGAAAATATCATTATGACACCAGATACTCTGTACATTGGGAATGTCAAAACAAAACAGATAAACAATAAAAGCAAACAACGACAATGATAATAAAAAACAATAAAAGTAAAAAGCACATGATGGGGAATGTACTGTATATGTTCATTTTATTGATTATTGAATAAAGTACTGTTTGGCCAATGAGACAGCAAGTTAGACAGGAGTAGGAGTCAAAAAGGATTCTGGGAACTGTAGTAGAGAAGTGGTGATCCAGGCAGGAAGTGACATAGCAAGGAGACTCATATTTAAGCAAGGAGAAACAGGAAGTGTCCTCTTTTTTTTCCCTCTGCTCTTCCTCCAGCGGTACCATGTGCTCCACCAGCAAGGAGGGACACCAATGGAAGCTGTCCGATAAGTCTTATAAAATATATATATTTATGATAATTAAGACTGAGCTAACAGATGAGAATCCTAGTCATTGGCCAAGGAGCATTTATACCTAATGTAAGTCTGTGTATTATTTTGTCCATCCACGCAGTGGGCAGAACTCGGGTGGCTGGCGGAGACTGCCCACGTGGCGGTAGAACTAGGGTGGTTTTGGCGGAAAGATTTACGGCAACAAGCACAGGCTTCTCATCCTCCAGGTATGTCACCGGCCTGGAGAGTCAAGGGGGAGCAGAGCTTGCTCCATTCCATCTTGCTTTTCCTTCCATGAAGATTTGGGCTGGTGTCTTCTGGTGAGAGCAGAACTTTTGTGATATTTTCTCTCCAGTGCTCATCTCAGTGTTATTCTCACCCCAGCTGGAGGGTGTGGTCTGAGGGGGTGTGGGATGTGGAGGTGTGGTTTATGGGGTGTGTAGCCTGTGAGGGTGTGGCCTATAAAGTATAGTCTGTGGAGGGTGTAACCTACAGGCTTTGCAGGTCTACCTGGTCTGTTTCTAGGCACTGGAGGGTACTGTTGTTAGCCTTTAGACCCCGCATGATTGGACTTGTGGTAGGACACAGTGGCTCCACTGTGTATTTAGCAGTCCCTGGTTTTCTCTCCTCCTCCTCCTCCTTTTCCTCCCCCTCCTCCTCCTCCTCCTCCTCTTCCTCCTCCTCCTCCTCCTCCTCCCACAGCTTCACTGCTTAGTGTCCTATGGGGAGGTGAGTCCCACTCTATTCTATCCTTCAACCCAAATTTCTACCCCATGGTGAACTGGGATTCTGACTCAGGCTTTTCACTGTCTAGCTACAAGGATTCTGAAGACCAACTCTGAAGCTGTAGTTGCCCAATGCTTAGCCTGAGTTATCATTTCTCTCTAACCCAGTGAGCTACCTAGTCATCAGGCACCTTTTTAAAGGGTGTCTTGGCAGGGCTCTGGCAGAAATACTGAGAAAGGGAAGGTTAGTGCAGACTCCACGATTCCTGGTGGGCTGGACTGCAATCTCAGTGATGGGTCCCTTGCTAATCATGATTCTGAGTTCTGTTATGTTTTCCTTTAGCCTGTATTCCCCCTGTCATGTGGCTTCATCCCTTTGCCTTCACCCCCTTCTGTTCTGTAAATTTCCTGGTACTGAAGTGCCCTGAGTGTTTTCAGAGGCTTTCTCTTTGTCTTTGAAAGGCATTCACTCCACACTCAGCCTTAGGACTGAGCCCTCCAGAGCAGTCTCTCCCTAAAGGACTGACTGAATGCTTAGATTATCTGAGATTGTGCAGAGCCAGGATGTTGCAACTGTGTAGCCAAATGACCCTTGACCTCTTTACCTCTCTAATTGCTATTTATTGCTGGCTTCTGCATTTGACCTAACACCTCTGTGACCATCAGGCAAAATCCTTCTTGGAATGTACAGACTCAACAGTTCTATCAATCCAAAAGCTAAGAACACCATCCCACAGCATCAGAGACCCATAGCAAAATGTCCCGTTTTTTGCTGTAACCCACCTCCCATATGTTCTCACTATAGATTTAAAAAAGAACTTGTTCTGTTTCTATAAAGATGTCATAAAGAGCTAGCAAGATGGTGCAGGGACCAGAGGTACCTGCCCCAAGCCTAATAACCTGAATTCAATCCCCAAACCCATATGGTGGAAGAAGAAAACACCCCAAAGCTGTCCTCCCATCTCCATCTTTACATTGTGTGTGTGTGTGTGTGTGTGTGTGTGTGTGTGTGCAAATTTAAGATATCACAGTACTGTCACCATATTGGAACAGGGAATATTGGATAACCTAAGCGTGTTTCCCTGGGCAATGGTCTCTCCTATCTGGCTCCTTAATAAACACCTAGTCCCAGCTTAAACTCTGGAGACTCTCAGAGGAAGTGCATGGGGTGTCACCTGCCATCTTCATTCCTGTTCGACTTTTTTTGTCATTTGACAGATCAATATATTAGTCAGGGTCCTCTAAAATATCAGAACTTACAGAATGAATGTGTGTGTGTGTGTGTGTGTGTGTGTGTGTGTGTGTGTGTGTGTATGTGTGTGTAACAGAACTTATAGAATAAAAATATATTCTAACAGAACTTAAAAAATGATTATACATACATACATACATACATGCATACATACAATGGCTGACTGTGACCCGGAAACTCAAGAATCCAGTAGTTTCTCAGTGCACTAGATGGATGTCTCAGCTGGTCTTCAGTAGATTCTGGATTCCTGAAGAAATAGGTTCTAATGCCAGTGAAGGAATGGGTGTGCTGGCATTGTGGGGGCAAACAGGCAAAGAGTGAAAGCTTCCTTCTTCCATGTCCTTACATAGGCTTCCAGCAGAAGACGTGGCCCATGCTAGAGCCTTTCCACCTCAATACCCGGATCAAAGGAGTGTGTCTTCCTACCTAAACAGCCCATGCTAGAAGTGGATTCACCCACTTCAAACCAAGCAAAAAGTCTCACAAGTGTCCCCTCCACTTCTGGATTGTAGTCTATTCTAGATGTAGTCAAGAATAGCCATCACAACCAACTTAGGAAGAATTGCTATATTCTTTTTATGAGCAGGGTTTTCAGTTTTGATGTAGACTCATTTACATATATTTGCCTTTTTTATTTGTTCTTTTAGATTTATATCCAAGAATCATTGCAATTTGATGAAGTTTCAGGGTTTTTTGTTGTTGTTGTTGTTGTGCTTTTGTTTGTGTGGTGGGGTTTTGTTGTTGAGACAAGGGCTCATTATGGAGCCCTGGCTAGCCTTCAACTCAATATGTAAACCAGGCTGGCCTCAACGGGCTTCTGCCTCCCTCCTGCTGGATAGGAGGTATGTGCTCCTATGTCTCACTGAAGCTGTTTCTTAAGCAGTTCTGACTGTGGTAACAAGAGAGTGGTTTCTGCAAAGAAAATCAGATGCTGACATTTGGAAGCAAGCCACATGCTCTTCACAGGTGAGGATGGATGAGAGGATGAAGCAAGCCACGTACTCTCCACTGGCAAACATTCGAGGATGTGGATAGAAACCAACACACACAACGCATGCATTAGCTTCTCAAATAGCCCACTGCTTGATTCCCCCTCACCACACCTTTGGGGGATGATACAGTTGTGACACATCTGCTGAAACTACAGGCTCGCAGTCTTTTGTGGAAGCCTACTCCATGTCCAACCTGGATCAACTGTAGGAAAGTCTATCCACCCAAAGTTGGATTCTGTGTAGATTCTACTAGTTATTACTGTGGTGAATATATGTCTGAGTACCCAAAAGAAGTAACAAATAGAACCACATCCTGTACTATCTCACAGTACAGCTTCATTTTTTAACATTCATTGATGATGTCCTCAATTACTTGGTGAGGTACATTCGTAAGTCCTATCCATTGGTAAAGGAGCTGCTAGTGACCATGGAAATCTTATCCCTAACATTTAGCAATGGATAAACAAGTTAATGAACATAATAATGTTCTGTTCCTAACTAAACTTCCAAAAACCAGTTTCAGTGTTCTGTGGCCTATTTAAAAGTAGGTTTTAAGATGTAATACACATACCATATCAGAGGGAGCCACTATAGGTCCGAGAAGAGATCTGGAACTAGAAAGATCTCCAGAGACCTATAAGGATGACACGATCTGACAGTCCGGGCAGTGGAGGAGAGGATGGCCTAGAAGCCCCTCCCCTAGAATGAGAGTGATGACTACTCTCTATGCTATCCTAGAGTTCTCATCCAGTGGCTGATGTAAGCAGAGACAGACATACACAGAAATACACTGAGCTGAATTCTGGAACCTAGTTGAAGAGAGGGAGGAATGAAGAACGAAGGGGTCTGTACCAGGTTGGAGAAACCCACATAAACAGTTGGCCTGAAAAAGGGAAAGCATATCGACCCCAGACGCTCTTTGGGAGGCCAGTACGGGACTAATCCAGCCCCCTGATCATGGATGCCATCGGGGAGGCCCCTGCACTCCTAGGAGCCTCCGGAGGTGGACTGGCTTTTTGCCCTGGTGTATGTGGGGGACTTTGAGAGCCCATCCCACTTGAAGGGATGCACTCTGTCTCTGAACACATGGGGAGGGACCCAGGCCCAGCACAGGAAGATTTGGTGGACTTGGTGGAGCCCCGGTTGGGGGCCCTACCCTGCCTGGGGAGTGGTGGGTGGATGGGGTGGGGGGTAGGTTGGAGGTGGGGGAGAAGGAATGGGGGTAAGGGGAGGGAGAGGGAGAGGGAGAGGGGAATTACATGTGAAACAAGCCTGTTCCCTAACTTGAATTAATAATAATAAAAAGAGAGAAAAAAAAGATGTAATACACACTGGGTGTGTTGGCAAATGACTTTAATCCCAGCACTCAGGACACAGAGGAAGGTGAATCTCTGTGAGTTTGAGGTCAGCCTAGTCTACATAGTGAAGTCCAGGAGTGAGACCCTGTCTCAAAAATAGAAAAAATGATGCAACACACAGAATGAAATTCAGCTATTTGAGCTGTCAAGTTTATTCTATTGATATATATGTAGAATGATGTGTCATATAAAGTATTTATATCCTCCCCCAAAAGACTGGAATTAGATTTGTTTGTTTTTATATTTTAAATTATTTTAAATAATCTTACTTATTTATATATTATATGGGTGTTTTTCCTGCATGCATATTTGTACCACACATGTATCCCTGGTACCTATTGAGACCAGAAGACAGCATTGGATGCCCTAAAAGCAGTATCAGAAATGTTTGTGAGCCATAATATGGATACCAGGAATCAAACTCGGGTACTATGGAAAAGAAGCCAGTGCTCTAGAGTGATGAGCAGTCTCCCCAGCCCCTAGTTTTGTTTTTGCTGTTATTTTGAGACACTCTCACATACCACAGGCTGACCTTGAACTCCTGATCTCAAGTTTCTACTTCTCAAGTACTGAGATTACAGGGATGCCCCATCATGCAAGCAAAGCTGTGGAAGTTGGCACTTTCAGATAATAATGTGCGCATTAGACATCACCTAGATATAGTCCACCCTAATCTTAAGGTGCTGTGAACCTAAGATTCAAGGATTATCTGAACCCCATCACATTCAAGATTATCAAAACAGTTGAGCATTCATTGGTCCCTTCTCTCTGAACTATTGTAGGAAGCATCCTTCCTGAGCCCAGAAACTGAGTAATAAAGAAAAAGAGGGGTAGATCTCAGTATGTAATACTTGTAAATGTCATGGAGTACAGCTAGTTAACTTGGAGGAACTAAACAGAGCATGTTTACCTACCTTAAGTATTATCATTATTTAATCTATCTAAAACATTATTGTTATCTACTTAAATATTAACATAGGCTAACATCATCACTTATCCTTTGAATGCAGTACAAATTAAATATTTACTAAGTATTTATAAGCTCTCATAATTCCCTCTGACTTTTAAGACAAATCAGATTAGGAAATATCTTTATTGACTTTTTTATTCAATTTTTTTCTTTGAGTTCAGCAAGGGAAAGGATATGAAGACAAAGTAAAGCTAGCTAATTTCTGGGATGGGATGTGGCTTGGGAAGAACCCTGTGCCTGGACACAGAGGAGAAAGGAAGGAGCCTTGCTAATGGGTGGCGCATGGACCTGTGCTGTCTAACTGTGTGAAGTTAACTGGAGAGAAAAGGGAGACATGTGTTCGGTTATCACTGTAGAGATATTTGCTGTACACCCTACGTGATGGGCAGGGCTGTTCTTAGGAAAACGGTCATTTTCCCAGTTCCTTGCTACTTTGTAGATGCATTCTCAGACCTCATCTTAGATGTCAGGCATGTGGCCTTAGTCCCCAGTTCCATCTCAGTGTCATCTGGAACCACCGACCACTTTCAAAACCTTAGCAATGCAACATCACACAAATAGGTCCAGCAATGTAAACCATGTGGTTACAATGCTGAAAAGGCCTTTGACACTATCTAACACACTTTCATTGTAAAAGCTTGAGACTAGGAATGAAGAGAACATATGTCAACACAACAAAAGCTACATACAAAAACTTACAGACAACATCATGCTAAATGGATAAAAGCTTTTGGACATGATATAGATTGTACTCCAGAACTCACAGCAGCTTGGCTGACAACTTCATCCATAGCTTTGGGCTGTTGGATCACAAACAGGTCCTATGTGCTGGCCCTGAGTAAATACTCCCCAGTACTTCTGATGAAGCACAGATGACTTCAACACCTTAGTCCAATCACCTATTCATCACAGCTGATTCTTCAGGCCCGGATCAACAGCACACAGACTCTCATGCTCTCTGTCATGAATGGTCCCTATTACAGCTTGATGGGAGTCCTTGTTCCCCTCCAGAACCTCACAAACCAGGCCCCCACTGTCTACATGTCTCTCAGCACCCGTGTCTTCCTAGCTGCCACCAGAATGGCCCATTGAGAACATCACTCAATTGTCTTGCCAGCCCAAAGTTCCAAGTGCTTCTGCATTCCTCTCACAAAATGGTCCAAGGCATAATAGTCATGTGGTCACATCTGTAACAGCAACACCCCACCCTTAGCTCCAATTCCTCTTCTAGTCTCATCTCTGGTGCTGTGATCAAACATTTGCCAAAATGGACTTGGGTTATAGGTGATAGTCCATCACTAAGGAAAATTAAGACAGAACTCAAGCAGGAACTTGAAACAAAACCATAGAGAAATTCTAGTTGCTGGTTCCCTTAGGCAGACTCCTGCTTAAATGGCTTCCCTACATATTCTAGGACCACTGCCTGGGGAATGGTACTGCCTACAATGTGCTAGGCTCCCCAAATGGGCTAGCAGTCAAGATAGCCTCCTAGAAACATGACCACAGTTCAATTTGATCTGACAGTCCCTTGATTGAGGCTCCCTTCTCAGGTGACTGTAGACTGTATCTAAGACAAGGACGCAGGCCCAATTCCAGGTAACCTTAAGAACTAAACTTTAGTTTGTGGTTTTAAGTAAAGATGTATAACATCTGTACTTATCCTGTGTTTCTTGATGTATCTCTAGGAAGAAGCAATAGGCTCTGGTAGGAAGCTAGAGGATATGCAATAAGGCTGTATGCTCAGAATATCACCAGTTGTCAAATGTTCCCACTTTATAGCTAGAACTACCTGATAGCTAGAACTAGAGAGCTTTGTGGTCCCAGTCAAAATGGGACTGGGCCTTGCATCAGCAAGGAAGAAGTAAGAAGACTGACGCCATCCTTCAGCTTTGTGGAAAGATTTCTAGGACTACAGATCTCAGGAAGTATTGCCAAGAATGGTGACTGAGATAAAAAATTAACATAAAAAAGCAAAACTAGAAACACTCCTCCACCAAGGCTGACATGAACAAAAGCACGGGTTAGACAAGTGTGTAAATGAGTTTTCCTGTCCCAACTGCCCATTCCCAAATAAACACACAGAGGCTTATATGTGAATATAAATGTTCAGCCAATACCGCAGGCTTATTACTAACTAGCTCTTACATTTCAATTAACCCATTTCTTGTCATCTATATATTGCCACATGGCTTGTGGCCTCACCTGTCCTCTAGCATCTTGCTTCCCCAGTGGCTAGCAGAAGTCTCTCCCTGACTCTGCCCTTCTTCCCCCAGCAATTTCAGTTTGGCTTTCCCACTTAGCCTTATTCTGACTTGCTATAGACAGCTTCTTTATTAACCAATGAGAGTAATATATATTCACACTATACAGAAGGATTACCCCACAGCACAAAAGATCTATACAGGTCCTACCTCAGGGCCCAGGGACAAGGGTGCTAGGCACCTCAGCTTTCCCCTGCTTCTTTCTTTGGAAGCTTTTCTTTCTCAATAAATGGCCTCTGCTTCTGCTACCATGCATGTGTCTCGGTCCAGTTTCTTGTTCCACCACATACGACCTAGAAATCCTGGCAGTTGCCACCAGAGTCCAATGTTTGTAACACTAGAACAACCCCTCTGCCACCTTCCAATTGTCTCAGTGTGTTATGAAACCATCTCAGACTCTAAGGGAAAGGGTTTGCCTTTGCCCATGGTGCTGAAGACACAAGGTCACACTACAGAACAGCAGAAATGGCTTTGGCTATCATTGCAAAATATAGTTGGCCACAAGCAGTTTTATGCCTTGCTTTTTACTTAAACGTTTATGTGGAGCTTTTTTGAAAAAAACCAGAACAAAGAGAGATTGTTTTTTTTAAGAGATATTGGTAGTCCTGGGACAACTCATAGTTTATTTAACTGGTTCTCTGCAGATGGGTATATAGACAATATTATCTCTCTTCCTCCCTCTCTCTCCGTTCTTTAAATTTAAATCTCCTTTCCCTACAAAAATTGTGTTTAATCATTCTAGCATTTACATTTTGCCATATATTTAACAATATACATAAAAGGTAAATGAATGTGTTTTATTTTTGTATATATGTAGTACCTCTGGCTTAATTTTTGAAAAACCATAGCATCACAGAATATTAGAAATCAAACATATCTTAAGTCCTTTATTGACATAGGGCCTGTTGCATTAGAATCAAGTGCTAGGCCTAGCCAAATTGACTTGGGGGAGCTCTTCATGTAGAATTACACTCTTTGATAAAGGACTCTAAGAACATCCTTTTGTAATGTCTCCAGATGGTTCTCTTTTCTAACATTTCAGAAGAACAATTTCACTTAGTTTCCTCACTGTATGTGTCTATGCATGTATGGTGTATATGGTAGAGGCTCACTTTGTAGTCCAGACCAGCACTGAACTTGTAACCCTGCTGCCTCAGTTTCCTTCAGAACTGTACCCCATACCTAGTAGTTTCCTTATTCTGTAAATAGAAAAATTAAAGGCAGACTGATGGGGTTTTTTTTGGTACTTTGCTATGATTCTCTTAACATAAAATGTGTTCCTTGGGCCAGGCATGATGACATACACCTTCAGTCCCAAAACTGTAATGGAAGAGGCAGGTGGATCTTACTGATTTTCAGGCCAGCCTAATATATATATATATATTTCCAGACTAACCAGGGCTACACAGTGAGACATTGTCTCTAAAATAAACAAGTTAAATAAAATATGTTCCTCACAGAGCTAAGATTTATTGAAGACAGGACATATAGTTATTCCAGTATTAGTAGCATGCTTGATTTCCTTTTGCCATCTTCAATGTCAAAGGCTTTTTAAACATAATAAAATGGAAACTTGAGGACTGTTAGTATTCAAAAGGAAAACAACAGAACAAGCAAGCTGTGAATTCGAGTGCCTGCCAGGAGTAGGGAGATGGACAAGAAATAGGGCCATGTTTTGAAGTTAGAGATAAGTCTGTGAACAGCTGTGTGTACTGATAGGGCCTTTCAGAGAGTCAGGGCAAGCAGGCTGAGGATTTGAGCTTTCATGATGGTTAGTCTTGATGAGATTTAGAATCACCATTAGACACAAACTTCTGGGCATAGCTCTGATGAAGTTTCTAGATTAGGTTAGTTGAGATAGGAAGACACACCCCCCCAAACATAGGTAGCACTATTCTATGGGCTGGGATCCTGGACCATATAACAAGGAGAAAATGACCTGAGCATCTATCTCCAAATGTTTCTTCTTCTTAGTGACGACCAAATGCTTCCCACTCCTGTCATCATGCCTTCTGCATCAAGATGGGCTTATACCCTTAAACCATGGGCCAAAATAAACCCTCCCCTCTTAAGCTGCTATGATCATGTATTTTATCTCAGCGAGAAAAGAAAAAATACAGTTAGTGTCTGGAAAGGGTAACAGAACCAGAGAAAGAAAAAGTTGGGCATTCTCAGTGAAAGGCTTAGCAACAAGGGTCATCCAGCAACTGCACTGATGGTCCTTCCCCAGATCTGGCCCCTTCCATACTCAGGAATGCTCTCCTGCTTTTTAATAAGCCATCTCTACCAATAGCCATGGGTGCCTGGTCCAATTCTTTGTTCTCACACATGAGAATCTGTAAATGCAGTGGCTGCCACCTATAGAACTACTGTTTGTTTCGGGATAAACCTGACTATAGGCCCCTGACCCCCCTTTGTCTTAGAACATTTATTTAGAAATTATGAAGTTGTAAATGCTCGATAAATCTACCATTCAGGGTTGTTTTTCTTCTGTTTGAACTGTAATCATCAGGAAGGAGGCCACTGTGTCTAGTCTGTGTAGGAGTAGGAACTCCCACAGTGATGGATATCAACTAGCAAACACAGATGGCCCAGACATAGTGATCAAACCTCCCCAGCTAAGGCTCTTTGTCTTTTAATCTCCATACGTGGGATTGTTTAGATCAGAAGGGGGCAGATTCTGCAGAGGGTCAGACAGTCAATGCTTTTGGCTTTGTGGGCAGTATTCAACTGTGCCATAGCAGTGTCCAAACAAACACCCATCCTTTTAGAAGCACAGGACGGTGTTTGGCTATAAAGAAGAATGGAATCCTGTTATTTGCTGCTAAATGGACAGAACAGGTGATTCTATATTAAGTTAAATGAAAGAAACACAGAAAGACAAGAGCTACATCTTTCTCTCTCATATACGGAAACTAAAACATGTTGAGACAATAGAAAAATGAATACTGGAAATGGGAAGGGCGAGTTGGGGAGGAGGATGAAAAGGGGGTAACTGGATTTGATTATGCACATTGTATGCATGTATGGAAATGTGCCACTGAAATCCATTAATATGTACAATTCATTCATGTTGATTTGTTCTGCCTTTTTATCTGGTAGAACTGAGCTGTTTTTTACTGGAATATCTGTTTTCTACATGCATTTATTTAAATAATATAGCTTGTTACTTTTATCAACCATGTGATATAAAATTTTCTTTTTTGACTGTTGTAACAACAAAGGATTTATTATCATTTGCAAATGATATAAACCCACCACCCCATACCTGAAAGGCTTTAAATAACCCCTTTTCAGACTGTACCGTGGTACCATCAACTGCTTATTTTATGTATCCATTTCTAGTAAAGATGCCAACACTTCCCTCCACATCAATTCCCCACTGCCTCTGTTTTATTATAATCTACAAACCAGCATGTTTGTAGATAGGTGCAAACGCTGTAGTCCACACATACACTGGTTAGTCATCACCTTCCTCTTCCTCCTCCTCTTCCTCAAAGCTACCTTCAAATCCCTCACTGTCTTCCTGTAGAAGGGCATCTGAATTTTTAACACGGGAGATGGCTCAGCATGAGAACCTGAGTCTGTATCTCCAGTACACACAGAAATAGAAGTGTGTCCTGTTATCCCGAAACTGGAAGCACTGCTATGCTTGAGAAGTGGACCCAGGAAGATCCTGAGGACCGGCTGACTAGCGTGTAGCCAATCAATGAGCTCTGGCTCAGTGAGAGGGCCTTTCATTATGTAGGCCTACTTAGATTTTCTTCTTCTTGAGTCAGTTTGAATAATCTGTGACATTATACTTTTGTGTTGTTAAGGAGAGTTCAACAGAGATGACCACTCAGACACAGTGTATAGTCAATTGTAAGTTTTTATTCCAGTCGGCTGAGACAATACCCAAGTGGCCCTGAGTGTCCAGATAATGGAGGCTTTTAAGGGCAGAGACCTTGCTGAAGCATCTCACTCAGCAGCTGCAGAGGGGCTTCACAGGGTGAGCAGTTTGAAGCAAGCAGTTTTAACGGAAGCTAAGAGGAGCAGTCAGCCAGCAGGAGGGGGTTCTGTACAAACAGGCAGCCAAGATCGGTTAGCTGGGCAAGGTTCTGTACAAACAAGTAGTTTTAACAAAGGCTAATATAGGTTAGCTAGGATATCCTGATCTTTGGTTCCTAGAATAGAATTGGGTAATTTTCCATGGGATTCTCCATCGAGGAGATCAAATTCTAATTAAACCTGAAGTAGCTTCAGCAAGAATAGAAGATGGAGGAACCGCTGCCTGCTTTGCACGGTCACATTATGAGCCATACAATTTCATCTTGACAATTTTATAAAATGCATGCATACCAAATGAGATATTAAAACATCTAGCCTCAATATTATAAAAGAATGTATTGTGGGGCAGTGGTGGCACATGTCTTTAATCCCAGCACTTGGGAGGCAGAGGCAAATGGTTTTCTATGAGTTTGAAGTCAGCCTGGTCTATAGAACTAGCTCCAGGACAGCCGGGCTACCCAGAGCAAGCCTGTCACAAACAAAAACAACAACAACAAAAATGTTCTTTTTTCTTTCCTTCTTCAGAGGGTCATAACCATAGACAGACAATTTGTTAGGACATGGCCCAAAGACCTTTGGCCAGGAATGGAGCTTTGCCATGCATTCCACAGACAGAGCTTTGAAGCTGGCAAACAGAACCAAACAGAAACATACCTTTAAACCACAAGCCAAGGGGCTATGAACCAGGAAGTGGGGAGCAAAACAAACAAATAAAACCCTGAACAGAACACTAAGTGCTGTTAAGCCAGAAAATAAATTATCTGTAAAATGAGAACAAAACCTATTCAGTTCTTAGGTGCAAATTATAGGGAGTGCCAGGAGCTGGGAAAGGGAGTTCTACCAGTGAAATCACTGCCTGCTTGTTAGAGTTTCCCAATCTAGAACTCTGCACCTCTCACTCCAGTCCAGACACAGAGCAGGACTCCTTGATAACACAGTGACTGAACAGAGTCCCCCATGTTGTCCCAGTATAGTCACTAAAATATGTGAGCTCATGCTATATGTTAGCACAAATGCCAACATACAGAAACAGGAATAGAGCCTCTTTAAATTCTGTGTTTTAGATTTATTCATTTTTATGTGTATGAATGTATATACACATGTGCATGTATCATGTACATGCCTGGTGCTTGTGGAGATCAGAAGAGGATATCAGATCCTTAGAACTGGAGTTATGAATGGTTGTGAGCCTCCATATGGGTGCTAGGAACTGAACCCAGACGGATATACAGAGTAAGCTCCAAGTAACAGCCAAGGCTACATAGTGAGGCCCTGTCTCAAAATTAAATATAAATAAATAAATAAATAGGAAAAGGAGGGGAGAAGGAAGAGGAGAGAGGGAGAGAGGTGGGAGGGAGACTAACTAGCTAGCAAAGCAAAAACTATGGAGCAAGTCAGTAATTAGCGTTCCCCACTGCCAGTTCCTGCCTCCAAGTTCTTGCCCTGATTCCTCTCAATGACGGACTATGACCTGGAATTGTAGGACAAACAAACTCTTTCCTTCCAAGTTGCTTTTGGTTATAGCATGTATCCCAACAAAAGAAAACAAATTGCAAATACTATGCTGCTGTATATAAATGATGTGAAAATCCATGGATTTTGGTTTCCACAGGGAGCATGGAGCCAATTTCCCAAGAATACCAAGGGACGGGTCTGTTCTTGTATAGAGGTCAACCACCTATGAAAAGGCACCGCTCTCACTTATTCTTTTCTCAAAACGACACTACAGCCCCACTGATAGGAAGTGTGATGCCAGTGACAGGAGGCCTCCTATGTGTGTGAAGACAGATGGCACATCACAGAGACAGAAGTGAGCAGGCTACTGCTAGCCCTTCTCACAGTCTTCCAGAAGAGGCTATCGCCCTCCAACTCCTGGGAGGACAAATGCAGCCAACTCCTGTGGCTTGATGGTATCCGCCATTATAAAATATGATGATGAAGTTTGGAACATAGCATGTCTCAGCCATCCATAACTCCAGTTCCAGAATACGTATGAGAGTTAGCCCTCCATCACTGTGCCAAATGCCTGAGAGAATTGCCATATAAGAATGAAGGGCTTT
This sequence comes from Cricetulus griseus, assembly GCF_003668045.3. Lineage (NCBI taxonomy): Eukaryota > Metazoa > Chordata > Mammalia > Rodentia > Cricetidae > Cricetulus > Cricetulus griseus. Next base: position 187,297,275 of record NW_023276807.1, on the reverse strand, counting down.
CTGTGAGTCACAGTTTCAGAGAGTTCAGTTTATGAGCTCTGGGCTTTGTTGATTTTTGAGTTAAACATTATGGTGGGAGGAAACATACTGTGGAGCAAATTACATCCTGTCATGCAGGCTGGGAAGGGTGAGATGGACAAAGAAGAGAGGAGAGGATCCCTTTGAAGGTCACCTTCAAAGGCATGCTCTTAATCACTTAAATTCCTTCCACTAGCAACAATCCTTGCCCCATATATCAATGGCTGGGGCCTAGTTTTTCAACACATGGGTCTTTGTGGGACATTTAAAATACAAACTATAGCAATATGCTACTTTAGAAGAAGGATTATTTTGAACTGAAGTAAAATTTTAAAATAATAAGCAATATTTAGGACAGGTGGTATACTTGCCTGGCATGTATGAGGAAGGCTCCATCTTTGTTCCTGTCACCACCCAAAAAAGGGAGGGCACTCGTCTTCCTTCTTTAAAAACACTTTGTCTTAAGTTATTTCTTTTGCTGTGACAAAGCACTGTGAATGTTTCACACAGGCCACCCACAGGCTTGTATGTTCAGATACTTGGTCCCTAGTTGGTAGGACTGTTTGGGAAGGACCAGGAGGTGTGGTCTTGGTGGAGGATAAATGCCACTGATGGTGGGCTTGAGGTTTCTAAAGCACACACCATTCCTGGTTCCCTCTCTTCTTTGTGTCTGTGGACCAAGATGTACACTCCTAGCTACTGCTCCAGCACCATGCCTTCCTCCCTATTGCAATGCTCCCTGCCATGATGGTCATGGACTCATCTAAAGGTGGAAACTTCTATAAGTTGCCTTGGTCATGCTGTCTTAGCACAGTAAGAGAACAGTAACTAAGGCACCCTATATGCTATATGTCCTCTACACTAGAAAATATTAACAGTCTTACCAGTGAGGGTGGCAATCTGAAGCACAGAGAAATCGATATAAATAAACTTGTTAAGCTAACCTTTGTGATCCTCATTGCTTCTCCACAGAACTAGCCCTCCCACCCCTCAGCCTCGACACACTTTCAGAGATTCTGCTCTTTCTCTAAGTCAGTGTATATGTAAACCTTGCTTCTTTCACTCTTACGTGTGATCCTGCACCATGTAAAACTTATTTTAGTAAATACATGTGTAATTTACATCTCCCATTTCTCTGGATTCTATTTAATTATTAGGCTCATATAAAAACCATAAGATAGCAATAGTAAAAATGTGCCTTCCGGACAACCATTTATCAGGCACTGAGTTAAATGTGTTAGACACATGCCCCCTTATTTTTCCCACCAGTCCTTGGAGGTGGGGAATCATTGTCTCTGTTTCATAAATAAGTAAACAAAGAGGCATAGGTGTTAAGAGATTGTCCCAGGTTCACATAGCTCTTCAAGGAAGGACTTGGATGCAAGACCACATGTGCCTCAACCTCTGAACTTGGCCTGCAGTAATTCTGCATTCATGCCTCTGTGAAGGTGACATCTTCTAAAGGAAGACACAGTTGTACTACACACAGAATATTTATGTGTTGTTACCCTGAAATAACAGGTTGAAATCTAAATTCCCTGTGTAAGGCTACTAGGAGAGGAAATTCCAAGACCAAGTGTGGTCATCGGTGTAGAGCCATTGTACTCTGCCATGTACCACCAAAGACATAGCCCCATGCCACCTAAGAGAGGGTCCTCACTAGAACCTGACCACAATGGCACTCTGTTCCTGGATGTCCAGCCTTCCAGTCAGTGAACAATTCTTTCCGACTGTTTGTGTATCTCCAGTCTTTGGCACATGCTATGGAAGCCCTAACTGATGGTATGGTTAACACAGAGAAGGATATGTGGGAGAAGGAAGGTTGGTGCCTTCAGACTGAAGGTTATTTTTCCCCTGAATGATCTTCATTTAACCTTCATTTTACAACATTTAAGTCAGATGCTTGCCTGATGTATAAAATCATAAAATGATATATACTAATGCTGAACTGCCAGTAGCTTTAATGTGTTCACATTGCTGATATGATTAGTCCTCCTGCCTTCACCTCTTCAGTGCTAGGCACACAAGCGTGCACCACCATGCCCATTTCGCGTGCGTGTGCGTGTGTGTTGTGTGATATGCCTGCATATGGAGATGTTGTGTGACACTATTCCTGGGGGAATAAGAACACACAACTATTCACCCCACATAGTGAGTCAAGGACAAGCCAAATTAATAACCTCACAAAGACAACCGTGGTGAAGCCTAGAGTTTAGTGGGATAGTTACATGAGAATGGGATGAGGGGTTACATACAGAAGCACAAAGGCAGCTGTATTAGCAGAAAGCCTATGCAAGCAGGAATGCTACTCCAGCTGCAACCCTGAAGCATGACTTACAGGCCGACCAACAGGTGATATGTGACAGTCTCCACCAACAGTTGTCGACTACTTCTATAACCTTGAGGAGGGGCCTTGTTGAGTCTTGTCACGCATGGTTTCAGCTTCCTGGACAGGTTGAAGTTCATTTACTTCCTGAGTCTCATGAACTTCCCATCTCCTTCCTTAGAGCAATGTTTCAATATTGGAGGAAACAGCTGTACAAAAGGAGGGCAGAACCTCACATGTTCCTCAGCCACCATCCACATTAATTGTTGACACAGGGCCTGTCACCAGCCCAGGATTCACCAGGACTTGACTAGGCTCACTGGAACTCACCTGATGCAGCATCACTAGTGCTAGATGTCCAAGTCTGTCTCTGTTTCAGCATCACTGGTGCTGGACATCCAAGCCTGTCTTACTATGAATAGTCTTGTCACAAGAGATCCTCACAGCTGCAGCCAAACACTTTACTGGTAGAGAAACCTCCTCAGCTTTATTCCATGTCTGGTTTTATCTAGAGATCAAACTGAAGGCTTCACAGATGCTAGACAAATACTGCAAACTGAGCTATATCCCAGCCCCAGGTTCACCCCATTCTGGCTTCCTATTTACTTATAATATTCATCAGCTCTGGGCATAGAACTTTTCATCACATGACAACTGTGACCAGGGCAACAATAAAGCTGGGAGTGCAGAAGGATTTCAGAATGAGACTGCTGGACTACAAGGTACTTCAAGTTATCATTGTTCACAGGACATGGAGAAGGAAGGCTCGCTTGAGAAAGCAGACAAAAGACTGAACATCAGGAGAATGTTGGATAGTCTGAGAGATTTAATCATGTGGCTTGTCAAAAGAAACCTAGGCTGGAGGGTGCAGCCCATACATACCATGGAAGATGGCTCCTGCACTTGTGCTTTCCCATTCTGGACCCTAAGGCCACCATCTCCTGGGCCTCAGCTCCCTAGTCAGCTAGGCTGACCTTTTGGGCTAACCTTATGGCTTTCCAAACACAGACTTGGCACTTGGCTGTTGTGAGTCATATTCCTGAGCCCTCATTTCTTTGTCCACAAGCTAGGAAAGATCATGGAAGGTGTCTAGCAGTCTGCCAGTGCAGGATGAAGGTTCCCAAGGAAAGTTCTTTCCCTCTCTGCTCTCACACTAAGGGCAGCAGCTTCTTAGGGTGAGGGAATGGTGAACACATTAGGCCAGAGGCTTAATAGATGAAACCTCAAACCAATAGAAATAGTAGTTTCCTGCTCCACCCACTGTAAATACTGTGTTTTTGGAACAAAGTCTTTCCAAGAAGATCCTTGTGTGGCCATTCTTACCTGTATAAATAGAAGCCAGCACTCACTCTTCCTGAGGCTTCGCTGGAGGTTCCTACCTGCAAGGAGGCCTGCTTCTCACAATGGTGGGTGACTGACTTCATACATAGGACTTCTGTCTTTAGTTGAAAATGGGTCTTTTTTTTTTTTTGGTTTTTTGAGACAGGGTTTCTCTGTGTAGCTTTGGAGCCTATCCTGGCACTTGCTCTGGAGACCAGGCTGGCATCGAACTCACAGAGATATGCCTGCCACTGCCTCCCAAGAGCTGGGATTAAAGGCCTGCACCACCTAGCTGAAAATGGGTCTTTTCTTAGCGTCTTTTCTAAGAGCCAGAATCAGGGAATAAATGGGGATCCCCACAGGAGGACAAGAGGAAGGAAGCAGAGCTGGTAAGAAGGGCCACATGAGGGTACAGAGGGCCTCAGGAAGGGTGACTTCACCTCATGACAAATTTACTCTATGAAACCCTCCTCAGACAGAGCTGGAGGGGTAGAAGACAGTGGTGGTGTCCTCCCTGTCTGCACTCAGACCCCTCCTCCCACCACTCCCACGAGGCCTGGGAGTGAACTCAGGTGCCTGCAGAGCTAGCACTACCCTCCCCTCACTAAGAGTCTGAAGACCCTGACCCTTGTTTAAGGAAAGCAGGGCCCTCCTTTCCAGGGACAGATACTTAACAAAGGGGACACAATTCAGGGGACACTGCCAGTCTGCTTCATCCAAGCTGGTCACAAAGTCAAACTGGCCAGCAAAAGCCAGTTTCCTTCACTCTCCTGTGCCACGTGCATCAGGGCTACTGTCTGCAGCAAGGGAGGAGAACAGAACAGAAAGCAGGGAGAGGGGACTTGGGTAGTCTTCAGCCTAGGATCTCAGCATCACCTGGGAGCATTGATCCTGAGCCTGGAGACCCACTGAAGCAGAATCTTCAAGCATGATCTTCATCCCGGGCTCCCTTAGTTTATATGCTCATGAAAGCAGCAGTGAGCAGACTGCGTGGGTCCCTTCCTGTGGGCTCCCATGGGAGAGCATAAGACCCAGCAGTCCTGTCTGCTGCCAGTGAACTTGAGATTGTCTACTACTCATTAGCTAAATAAGGAAGAACCACTGCTTTTACAAAGAGAGAGTGGGGTTAAAAGAGGAAGGGAAGAAGAGAGAGGGAGGAGAAGGGGTGGAGGATAGGGAGGGAATGAGGGAATAGAGAGAGAAGGAGAAGGATGGAGGGAGGAAGGGAAAGAGAAAAAAGAGGGAGGGGAGAGGGAGGGAGAGGAGGGGAGGAAGGAAAGGGAGAGAAAGAAGGAGGGAAGGAAAGAAGAAGAAGAAGAAGAAGAAGAAGAAGAAGAAGAAGAAGAAGAAGAAGAAGAAGAAGAAGAAGAAGAGGAAGAAGAAGAAGAAGGAAGAGAGAACACTTGTGCCATTGGCAGACAGACAATTTAAAAAAGCGTCATTTGCTTTACCCTGTTATCATACTTGGCCTCCATCCCACAGTGGCTCAGCCTATGTGTCTGCCTAGAAATGGGTTGTCCAGCACAGCTCACAGTCTTTGGGATTCTCTTGTTCTGGACTCAGTAAAACGAGACTCTAAAAGTCCATGATCACTGCAGCATAGTGGTTTTCTTTCCACCTAAGGGCACAGAAATCCTATCAGTTGGCTGGGTTGGATATCAAATACAGAGGTTTTGAGGTGAAGATTATGGAAGAAAAGAAATGAAACATGAAAAACAAATGAATTTTAAGTCTTGGTGTATGTGAAATATATTGTCGGTTTTATACAGTCTTTTGATATTTATCTTTTCTCTTTTCTTTCTTCTGCATTTTTTTGAGGCGGTATCTCTCTATGTAGTCCTGTAACCCTGTAGTCATTATGTAGACAGACCATCAGGCCCTCGAGCTCAGAGATCCTCCTGTCACTGCCCCCCAAGGCTGGGATGAAGTAAGTGAACCACCACACCAGGCTCTTTTCTTTTTCCTTTTTATTCCTTCTTTCTTTTGGAAGGACTCATGTATTTATTATAGTTTTTATAATTTTAAGTTGGATGGATGTCACTGTAGAAGAAAGGAGGAGGCTCAAAAAGAAAGGTTTTACAATCACTTGTCACAAAATGCCTTCTTAGCCAGCTCAAGCCTGTTATCCCAGCACTTAAGAGGTGGGGGCAAGAGGATTGCCCTGAGTTCAAAGCTAGCCTGGGCTACACTGTGAGTTCCAGGTCACACTCTGTGTCACAGTAATCTCGGCACCCAGGCTGTTGTGCAGCCTACAGAATTGCACTTCGCAGTGCATAGTGGGTCCCTTGCCCCTGCTTTCTCTTCCCACTTTGCTAGTTCATCATTTTTTGTTGTTGTTGTTTTGTTTTATTTATTTATTTTTTTTTTGGTTTTTTGAGACAGGGTTTCTCTGTGTAGCTTTGGAGCCTATCCTGGCACTCGCTGTGGAGACCAGGCTGGCCTTGAACTCACAGAGATCTGCCTGCCTCTACCTCCCGAGTGCTGGGATTAAAGGCGTGCAACAGCAATGCCCGGCTTAGTTCATTAGTTTTTATTTTGAGTTTTGTTGTTATTGTTTTTCTTGTGAGCCTCTGTGTTCTCAGTCACCTGTTTGCTTGGGTGTTGCATGGTCTTCCATTTTCATACTACAGTGAGCTGAGCTGCCCTTTCAGGTCTGCCTTCACCTCTGGGCTGTTGTCAGGGTCATGTTAGAAGTGAAATTCGAGTGGCCTTAAGTTACACTTGTCCATTGCTCCAGAGACACTGCTGCCATGGGAACACCCCTTGTGCTCATCACTTCCCCCTATGGGCCTGTTTCCCTCTGCAGATTCTAAAGGGCCTGGTCATTCTCTCTTCCTTCTGTCTCCATTCATATTTCTTTTGCTTTGGGTAAGTTGAATTCCCTGGGTGTTTATTGATCCTTTCTCTGTCTTCATGTGTGTGATGTTTCTTTATTGCTGTCTGTCTGTCTGTCTGTCTGTCTGTCTGTCTCTCTCTCTCTCTCTCTCTCTCTCTCTCTCTCTCTCTCTCTGTCACACACACACACACACACACACACACACACACATACACAGAGATGTCTCCTTATTGCTCTGTCTTTGTGTGTGTGTGTGTATGTGTGTGATGACTCTTAATTGCCCTTGCTACTTTTATACTATGAATATATGTTTTTCACTGTTATAGTGAAATTATTTCATATACTATTTTCCAAATTGGTAACAATTTAGCTTCATTTATTTAGTCATATAGACACTAAAATCTCTTATTTATAAAATGATATAATTTCTATATTCTGTACTTACTTTATGATCTTATTTTAAAAATTAATTTTAGGTCCTTTAAGGAAACATTAATACAGAATTGTCTTCCCCATCAAAGTCTGAGCCACCATTCTCCTGAGACTATTTGAGAACCGTAGGAATAGGAAGAACTGGGGCAGAGGGCACATAGGAGAAATATGGAGGTGGAGAAGGCCCTTCTCATGTCAAAGGGCACAAGGACAATGAGCACCTGGCACAAGAGCCCCCAGGCCTCTGAGAACAAACTAGGACAGGGGAAGAGCTGCTGCTACAGGAAGCCCCACTACAGCCTATGATGTGGCTCCCAACATAATCCTTCCTATTCCCAGCCCCACAGCCAGCCACTCCCACAGTGAACTCTGCTTTTTTTGTTGGTTTGTTTTGTTTATTTCAAGATAGGGTTTCTAACTGTAGTCATTCCTGGCTATCCTGGGACTCACTCTGTAGACCAGGCTGGCCTCTATCCTGAGTGCTGGAATTGAAGGCATGTGCCACCACACCCAGCAGGTTTTTCTTTTTAGGCCACCCCTTTACATCTTAGTCCCTGACTGCCAGGCTGGGGTACCTGGCAGTTGCTCTACACTGTGCCCTTCCTGCTAGAGTTCAGCAGGGATCTTTATAGGACACTCAATAAGGGATGGCCCTCAAGAATCACTCACTCTCCACTCCCAACCTTTCCCTGCATCACAGAAAGCTCTGCTGGGCAGCCTCCTGTTCCTTGCCACCTTGGTGACGACATGCAATGCAGTGTGCTCTCTTGAATTACGAGAGGGACATCCAAACCAACCTCCTGGTGGTAAGTCCTGGGTTTTCCTGTATTTTTAATGTCATTGTAGCCTGATAACTACAACCTATAGACATGACCTAGTACATATGACAGATGGGGAAGCTAGAAACTACCCTGGAAGAAGGATTCAGGTGGATACAGAAACAGAGTGAGAAGGTGGCTCTCAGTGCTAGCTAGATGAGCTTTGAAACACACCATGATTAAGCCCCATTTAAGAACAGCTGAATAAGAACCTCTGGTGCTGGAGTTGCACATTAAAAGCTCTTTGATTTTTCACCTGCAGTCAGGGTTAAGAAGCAGCATTCAAATTTTTTATATAAATTTTTATTTAAATTAGAAACAATCTTGTTTTACATGTCAATCCCAGTTCCCTCTCCCTCCCCTCCCTCCTGCCCCCACCGACCCCCTATCCCATCCCCTTTCTGCTCCCCAGGGAGGGTGAGGCCTTCCATGGGGGATCTTCAAAGTCTGTCACACAGTTTGGAGCAGGGCCTAGGCCCTCCCCGCAACCCCCTTCCCCATGTGTCTAGGCTGAGAGAGTATCCTTCTATGTGGAATGGGTTGCCAAAGTCCATTTGTACACTAGGGATAAATATTGATCTACTACCAGAGGCCCCATAGATTGCCCAGGCCTCCTAACTGACAAACATGTTCAGGGGGTCTGGGTTGGTCCTATGCTGGTTTCCAAGCTATCAGTCTGGGGGCCAAGAGCTCCCCCTTGTTCAGGTCAGCTGTTTCTGTGGGTTTCTCCAGCCTGGTCTTGACACCTTTGCTCATCACTCCTCCTCTCTGCAACTGGATTCCAAGAGTTCAGCTCAGTGTTTAGCTGTAGGTGTCTGCTTCTGCTTCCATCAGCTACTAGATGAAGGCTCTAGGATGGCATATAAGGTAGTCATCAATCTCATTATTGGGGAAGGGGATTTAAGGTAGCCTCTCCACTATTGCTTGGATTGTTAGTTGGGGTCATCCTTGCAGATCTCTGGACATTTCTTTAGTGCCAGATTTCTCTTTAGAACTACAATGACTCCTTCAATCGTGGTACCCCTTTTCTTGCTCTACTGTATTTTTCCCCACTCAATCTTTCTGCTCCCTCATGTCCTCCTCTCCCCTCCTCTTCTCCCCTTCTCTTTATCTTAATTCCCTCTCCCCTCCCCCATGCTCCCAATTAGCTCGGGAGATCTTGTCTCTTTCCCCTTCTCCTGGGTACCATGCATGTCTCTCTTAGGGTTCTCCTTGCTTCCTAGCTTCTCTGGTGGTGTGGATTGCAGGCTATTAATCCTTTGCTTTATGTCTAATATCCATATATGAGTTAATATATACCATTTTTGTCCTTTTGTGACTAGGTTACCTCACTCAGGCTGGTTTCTTCTAGTTCCATCCATTTGCCTGTGAATTTCAAGATTCCATTGTTTTCTCCCCTGAGTAGTACTCCATCGTGTAAATGTACCACATTTTCTTTATCCATTCCTCAGTTGAGGGGCGTCTAGGTTGCTTCCAGGTTCTGGCTATTACAAATAATGCTGCTATGAATATAGTTGAACATAATGTCCTTATTGTATGAGTGTGCATTCTTTGGGTATATGCCTAAGAGTGGAATGCAGCATTCAAATTTTAATGTACATGATCATCTTGGCAATCTTCTTTAAATGCAGTGTGTGTGTGTGTGTGTGTGTGTGTGTGTGTGTGTGTGTGCACATGTGTTGTGCTGTGTGTATAGAGTGTGGGGGGGTGTTTGTAGGCTGTGGGGTGTGTGGGGGTATAGGGTTTCTGTATGGGGCATGTGTGTGTTGTTTGTGTAGAGTGTGTGGTATGTATGTGCATGTTATGTGTGTAGGGTGTGTGTGTGTGTGTGTGTAGAGTGTGTGTATATGTGAGTGTGTGGTGTGAATGTTGCTGGAGATTCTCAGACATACCAAGCAAGCACTTTAATACTGTATTAGTTTCATCCTGCTGCTGTGATAAAACTTCAAAAATAAATTGATGAAATTTCAAAAGAAGTTTAGGGGAAGGAAGGATTTATTTGCTGTTCACTTCTAGACCACAGTCCATTGTTGAGAGAAGGCAGGTGAAAAAAAAAAAAAACTCAAGCAAGAACTTAAAGTATTCCTTGGATGATAGTAGGCTGTGTCAAGTTGACAAACTTATATAAAACTATTTATGATGGGGCTGGAGAGATGGCTCAGGGGTTAAGAGCACTGGCTCCTCTGCTAAAGGATCCTAATTTAATTCTCAGCACACACACAGCAGCTCACAACTGTCTGTAACTCCACTTCTACTGGATCCAACACTCTTACACAGATATACATGCAAACAAAACACCAAGACACATTAAATTTTTAAAAAGTTTAAAAAAATAATACATTAAAAAACACAGATAACTAAATATGATAACCTCTAAGCCATATCTCTCATCCCAAGACAGGTTTGATTTCACTGGATCTAACAGCAGGTATGAAAATCTGGTGTTCAGTGCAGCTCCAGCCGGTACTGATGCTGTTGTCTTTCAAGCACACTTGGATCACTTGGATCTGAGGCTGATTCTCACCCTGGCTGAACATTTTTAAAAATAAGGCAGAGGGATGGGGATTCAGTTCTCTTGGCAGAGTGCTTGCCTAGTATGATGGGGTTCTGGGTTCAATTCCAGCACTACATAAAGCAGGTGTGATGGCATATTCTTGTGATCCTTGTACTTGAGGCAGAAACAGAAGGATTGAGTCCAGTGCAGGGCCTAGAGAGAGGGATTAGTGGTTAAGAGCACTGGCTGCTGTTAGAGAGGACCCAAGTTCAGATCCCAGCACCCACATGGCAGTTTACAACTGTTGGTAATTCCAGTTCCGGAGCACCTAGTGCCCTTCTCTGGTATCTGAAGATATGATGCAGTAGCCTTACATACATGCAGGAGAAACAGTCATATACATGAAATAAAAATAAATCTTAAAAAAAGTTCAATACAATCCTTGGGTACATAGGAAGTTCAATACCAGCCTGAAATACATGATGCACCCCCCCCTCAAAAAAAAGCAAAACGAAACCCGAAGTAAACAAGGCCATCTGGGCTCCACCCACAGATTATAGTTCTGTTGTTTTTTGGTCAGGTTCAGGCACGTAGGGTTTGTTCCTTTATTTTGGTGCTGGAGACTAAACCCAGGGACCTGTGCATTCTCCATACTTGTTCTACCATGAGTCACACCCCAGTCTGTGGGTGAGTTTTAAGTACCCACAATGCTTCACATGTGCACCCAGCCTTGAAAATCACTGATACAAAACAATACTAGCAGAGAAGTGAGTGGTTTGTTCAGGACAACCAGAGAGAACTAGCTGAGCCCCTGTTGGCAGCCACTCCTAACAGCTACCTGACTAAAAAGGAAGGGCTTATATGTTCTTCAATACCCGTTCTGAAATAAAATCTAGAAGGATTTAAGCTTGCTTAAGAAACATTATCGGAACGCTCAGTCCTTTAATCTCAGCAGAAGCAGTTGAATCTGTATGAGTTGGAGGACAACCTGGTCCACACATTAATTTCCAGACTAGCCAAGGCAGCATAGCAATAGACAACTAAAAAGTCAAAGAAACAAACAAAAACGACAAACAAACAAAAAAGCCCAACCAAACAAAAATAAAGACATTCTCAGAGGCAGGTGCTGCAGTGTGCTGGATTCTAGCCATCTTGATGACCAAAGCATTCTCTGACACCTTGCAGTCATGAGCCAGTGGCTTGCCATGTGTTCTGTTATGTGATCTGTGGATTTGCTTCGTTTTAGATTGCGTGGATTCTGATGGTGACAAACATCCCATCAACTCTTACTGGGTGAAGGACTGTAAGAGGTGTTTCTGTGGAGAAGATACAATTTCCTGCTGCACCCAGTAAGTCTCAACCACTGAATTGGGTGGGGTGGGGGTGGGGGTGGGGTGGGGAGTGTCCAAATAACCACTCTTCAGGGTTTCTGCTTTGTTTTGTTTTATGTTTGGTTTTGAGACAAAGTCTCCTTCAGTTTCCCTGCTGTCAAATTCTAGGGCTCAAGAGATCCTGCTCCCTCAGTCTCCTGTGTAAGCTGAGGGTGATGTGTGCACGATGTGAGAAGCATAGACAAACATGTTTGCGCCTATCCACAAGGCCAGAATTTATTCAATAACAGCAAATACATAAGCTACGCTGATTTCTTTTTAACAAAAAAAATTACATCTATTTACGTGGTGTGTGTGTGTGTGTGTGTGTTTGGTTTAAGGGCTACAGTTTGCCAAGCAGTTACGATTTCCCATGATAGCTAGTCACTGGCAAACATATTTTTCTTTATTACAAATTTAATTACTACCATTAGCTCTCAGATCATACTTTACACATCACATAGTAAATCTATGTTATGTATGTGTGTATGTATGCATGCAGATTACAAAATGTCTATAAAAAACTGACGGAGAGTACAGCGGAGTTGGAAGAATTGAAAATGGGTTGGGGGCAGGCAGAGATGTGATGGACCTGGCGTGAAACCTCAGGTCAAGTTGAGCTGCCCGGTTGTGGAGCTGGACCACTGAAGCCATACAGAGGGGTCTAGATGGACCCACAGGTCAACGAGCCGTCAGCTGCTTTAGCAGCAGGGACTGAGACAAACTGAAGCCCCCAGGGAGTCAGGAGTTCTCTTTCAGCCCTCCCCCTGTTAGAAAACATTATTAGTGTATACATGTGTATGTGATATAGAGGGAGTGGTGCGCGTGGAGGTCAGAGGACAACTTCCTGGAGTCAGTTCTGTCTTTCCACAGTTTTGTGGGCCCCTGGTATAGAAGCCTTTTAAGTTGTTCAGCAGTGCGTATTGTGGGTGGTGCTGGGTGAATGGTGCTTTTTACATGCAGGACAAGTGCAAAGTCACCCTGTCTCCTCCTCTGAACACAAACTAAATGAAATGCAGCTTGTAAAATGGATTCCTCCACAGCAAGGCATGGCCTGAAACCCACTGTTTCATAACATGGAGTAACTTAGTGCAGGGCAGAGCTTGGTCTTAAAACTGAGACTATAGCAGTGCACTATGCCGATGGTTTTGTTGTTTGGGTTTCGTTGAGTAACCCTGGCTGGCCTCAAACTTATTCTGTCCTGAGGGGACCTTAACTCCTCATCTTCCATCTCCACATGTAGTTTCATGCTATTCTAGGGATTGAACTCAGGGCTTCCTGCATGCTAGGCAAGTGTTCTACCAACTGAACTAAAGCTCTGCATATTTTTACATTTAGTGTGTAGGGGTGGGGTGGGGTGGATTGAGTGTGTGTGGAAGTCAGAGGGCAATTTCAGGTGTCAGTTTCTCCTTCCATCTTAGTTTGTTCCAGCAATTGAACTCAGGGTGTCAGGTTTGTGTAGCAAATGCTTTTACCTACTGAGCTAGCTAACTTGATAATTTGTTTTTATTGTTGTTTGTAGAGAACCATTACCTACTTGGCTCCTTCCTTCCTTCCTTCCTTCCTTCCTTCCTTCCTTCCTTCCTTCCTCCCTCCCTCCCTCCCTTCCTGACTCCCTTTCTCTCTTTTTAAATTAATTTTTTTTGTCTATTTGTATGTGTGTGTGTGAGGGTGTTGGATCCTGGAGTTACAGATAGTTGTGAGCTGCTATGTGGGTGCTGGGAATTGAACTCAGGACCTCTGGAAGAGCAACCAATGCTCAGCATTGAACCCAGGGCTTCACACTTGCTAAGCAAGCATTCTACCACTGAGTCATATCTCCAATCCAAAGAGCGATTTTAGATTCACAGGAAAATTGAGCATAGGTCCAGAGGTTTCCATATGCTCTCTCTGCCCCCACATGCACAGCCCTCTCCATTATCAATATCCCCCACAAGGATGCACTTAGAATTTACCTTTTAAAGCATCCATTACAATTACACTAAATATATTTACAGTGTTGTATAACCTTTACCATCTCTACTGACTTTTCATCTTGTAGTCCCAGTTACCTGGGAGGCTGAGACAGGAGTGCCACTTGAGCTCAGGAATTTTTTTCCCGTTTTTCTTTATTTTTTTTTTAGATTTTTATTATTTTATTTTCTTGTTTTTTTTTTCTTACAAACCCTTGTGTTGAGGGCTGACTTTCAATAGAACTCAGGAATTTGATGTTTTGTCTTGATAGTATCTCAATGAGTAGTTCTAGCTGGACTAGAACTTGCTGTGCAGACCTGGATGTCCTTGAAATCAGAGATCTGCCTGCCTCTGCTTCCCAGGTGCTGGTATTAAAGGTGTGTACCACCCGGCTTTGAGCTCAGGAATTTTAAGTCAGCTTGGGCAACATAGTGAGACCTCCATCTTTAAAACAAAAAAAATGACAGGAGCTAACAGTATATGATGTACTCCTTTGATCGCAGCACGTGGGAGGCAGAGGCAGGCAAGCAGATGTCTATGAATTCTCAACCAGCCGGGCCTATATAGAGAGTTGCAGGACAGTCAGGGTTACATAGACTGTCTCAGAGAGAGAGAGAGAGAGAGAGAGAGAGAGAGAGAGAGAGAGAGAGAGGGAGAGAGAGAAAGATTAGCAATCTTAAACTTTGTATTCATCATCACTCACTCCTCAGTGCCTTCTTTCTGACAGTCTCTGGAAAGCAGCATTCACTCGTTGTCTCTTATGAACATGACTGCTGTAAAACTTTGTGCAAATAGGATCATATATTATTTCTCCTCTGAAGATCATTTTCCTTCACGTAGCATAGTTTCCTTAAAGTTTATAGTGCTGTCATAGGTGTTAGTATTTCCTCCCCTTCCAGGCTCATAAAATTTCACTCTGGGTCTATAACACCTATACTCACCCACCCATTAACGGGCAGTCATTTGCCGGTTTCATTTTTGTTTTCAAGTATTTTTAAAGCTTGACTATCATCTTTACTCTTAAGCACCCATACCCACACAGGTTCCTAAAGACAAGCAAGTTTATCTAGTGATCTACTCTCGAAGCTGGTCTGATGGTCACTGCAGTCTTACAACATGTGTGCAAGAGCAGGTGCGGTATGAGTGAGGCAGGGAGAGGTGTGGTGTGAAGACGACCTTTTCTGTGCCTGTGTGGGAACCCTGTGCTGCTTTGCTGTGGAGGTCAAGCCCAGGGCAGGCCAGAGGTTGTGCAGATGGTTTCCCCTGAGATGTTGTGGATGCTGAAGGTCCAGTGTTTGAACAAAGAGACCACAATGCACCTACAGCTATGGCCACACCAACCACTCCACTCCCAGCTTTCCAAATGCATCTGAACACAACCCCGTTTGTCTTTTTCTATCATCAGAGTCTTGCATGGACAGGAATGGTTCTCTTTTTGGTTTAGCAGTGCTGGGATTGAACCCAGCATCTCACGCATGTTAAGCCAGCACTCTACCACTGAGCTATGTGCCAACTCAACAGAGGCATCGCGTAAAGTAGCATTTTCCAAACTTGTCTCTGAATCTGAACTTTACCAAGAGCTTTGGAGAGTCATACAACTTTAACCAGAGTGCTTGAGTCCTACCCAAGTTAGGCTTCTCAAAAATTCTGTCTGCATGTATTAAGCATGCCTCATGGTAAATTGATCAAGATAAATGTCCAGCTGAGAGGTAGGCTGGCTGACTGCTCCAGCAGACTCCTGAGTATTGAATTGGCTGTTTACCACAAGTCACAGCTGAATCTTGATTTTTATTTATTTACTTTTTGTGGCCTCAGATATCTAACCATGTCTTTATAGAAAGTGTCACTGTGACTCTGGAGTGAGGCTGAAGCCCTACAGGCTAAGGACTGGTGAACCATTCCTCCCTAAAATGGGAAAAAATCTCTATAGTGACTAAGTGTCCCCAGATCATCAGTGCTGTCATCACAGAATTTTAACAGCATCCTCTTCTATGGTTACCAATGGAGCCAGAACTGAAGAGTGAGGTTGATCCTGTAGTGAAGTGAGAGGTACCTGATGCTGGAGTCAGCGTAGCTTGAGTCTGACTCTCATTCCCTCTTATATTAGCTGTGTATGTCAGAGTAAGGCTTTGAGTCTCTTTGCTCAGTTCCAAGTGGTTATGAGAATTAAATGAGATTCTGTACATAAATTCAACAACTCAATAAACATTTATCTTCTCTTGCTTAGTCTATATCTCTTGAGTCTGGCAGTGGCTGGCACTTGGTGAAGGTTCAAGGTGCCCTTTTCTTTTGTCCTGCCTGTCCCATTTGGTACTGCTCCACCAGGGGAAAATGGTTTTTTTTTTGCCAATGCTGTTCAAAACTAGCTCCTCCTCCTCCCCTGGGATCACCTAGACTACAGTCCAAGCTGGGTCTGCTAGTCTTATAAACTTGGTTTTTCTATAGAAAATACAGATTTGGGTTAAGCTTTCTGTGCGGGGAAAATGTCTTGACCTTTTCCACCCACTATGGATGTTTCCCAGATCTGTGGGCGTTCAAGGGCTGAAGACCCAGACAGAGGTATCGAGGGGCAGAGGGCATGGAAGATGTTCATGTCTTTGCTGTTCTTTCCAGGCCCAGGTTCTTGGAGTCAGATGTTTGGGAAGCAATGGACTAAGGTCATCAAGACTCCAGTTTCGGATTTCTGATCTCCTGATATCTATAGTTTTCTTCTCCATCTCTTGTCACAATTTCTTCTACAATATTAAGTCAGGCTTGCATCACACTTTGTAGACCAGGCTGGCCTCAAACTCAGATATCTGCCTGCCTCTGCCTCCAGAGTACTGGGATTAAAGTTGTGCACCACCATGCCCAGATCCCAAGGATACATTTTTAATGAATTCATCCATCGTGTCTTTCAGTTTGTTTCATGAGATCCATTGAAAATGAAACTTTCTTAACTTCAAACTGTGTCTGTGCTCCTAGCTCACAACCAAAATATCTGGAGGGATCTTGCCAGTCAAAACAGGAACCTTGTAGCAATAGAGTCAGACATGCTGCAGTTGAGGATGACAGACATTTTGGCTTATTAATAGCTTTATTAATAAGATGAAGAAATCTTTGGTACATTTTGGTATATTCTATCTGGAGAAAATGAGATAGTGTATACAACTATTAGAGTTCTCAGTCTCTAACATGAAGTTTTCACCACTGAAACTGTAAACATATTGGTTGTTTACTGTGTTTCCCTAATACAGTTTCCAATGGCTGCAAAACTGCTTATTTTCATTAAACAAAGACATAAACCCACACGCCTAGCCCAGGAGTGGGAGGAAGAGATGCTGGAAAGCTAGGGGGTCCTGAGAAGTCCCCTTGGACAGGCTGTCTCCCCAGAGCAGTGGGAGGGGGCTGTCCGAGCAATGTCAGCATCCATACAAGCAGTGCAGAGCCTGGCAGGCTGGTGGGAACACAGATGTGGGCTTCTGTGGTCAGTGGGGTGGAAGAGCTCCCTGGGCGGGCATGGGCTGCCATCCTCATGGACTCACTTTTGGAACTGTAATAATTAACTTCTCTTTCTTTTTATACATTGCTTCTTTTACAACTAAATTCCAAACTTAGTTTGCAAATTCAATTACACTTAAGGTTTTTTTTGAGACACATCCCACTATATACTATATACTCAAGCTGCCCTTGATCTTGCAAATCTCCTATAAAGTGTTGGGTTAAAGGTGTATACCACCATTACTGGTTATGTTACAATTTGTGCTCTAATTTTTTAATTAATATTTCTGTATTAGTACCATCCATCTTATCAAACGTCTTCAAAATGTTACAGACTACAAGTAACCAGCAGTTAGTCTTAAGAAGGATCAAACCAGAATCTTACTGTCAAAGGCATAATTTCATGGGGGGTGGGCTCACACTCACACGGCAATGTTCCTATGTGTTTGGGCCATGATGGAGGTTTTAGTTGAGTGCCCAGTGCCCTGGTCAATTGTGAGAACATGTTCTGCCATCTTTTTCCTACATGGACCACCACTACAAATTCAGATGTCCTTTGACCAGAAAGTTGTGATTAATGAATGGCTTCAAACAACTTGAGGAAGAAGACTGGAATGTCTTTTTCCTTTAGGATAAAATTCTGGGTCTTTTTAATACTGAGACATAGTTACAGAAGGCACCAAAATGGCTGTTTTAATATACTCTGGGTAGGGCAGCTTACTTTATTCTTTGTTTTTTTTTTTAAGATTTATTTATTTATTTATTTATTTATTTATTATGTATACAATGGTCTATCTGCTCTTGACTGCAGGCTAGAAGAAGGAGCCAGAACTTCTGACAGATGGTTGTGAGCCAATATGTGGTTGCTGGGAATTGAACTCAGGCCCTCTGGAAGAACCAGTTAGTGCTGTTAACCGCTGAGCCATCTCTCCAGCCCCAATTCTTTGTTTTTTGTTTTTTTAGCTGGGTGGTGGTGGCACAAGACTTTAATCCCAATATTCAGGAGACAGAGGCAGGTGGATCTCTGAGTTCAAGGCCAGCTTAGTCTACAAAGCTGAATTCCAGGACAGCCAGTGCTGTTACACAGAGAAACCCTGTCTCAAACAAACAAACAACAACAAACAAAAACATAAAGGGAAAAAGAGATTTATTTTATTATTTACGTATATGTATGTGTGTGGATGTCTGTGTGGCTGTATATATACATACATGCAATTACCCACGAAGGCCAGAAAAAGATGTTGACTCCCCTGGAATTGGAGTTACTGGCATTTGTGGATCACAGAACATGGGTGCTGAGAACCGAATTCCCATCCTCTGAAACAGCACTAAGCACTTTTAACCCCTGAACACATTTCTCCAGCCTTTAGCTGAGACAAGTGCTCCTGTAACCTGCACTGGCCTCAAACTCACCATGTAGCTGAGACTGGTCTTAAACTTCTGATCTTCCTTCCTCTACCTCCAAGTGCTTTGTACCACCATGTCTGGCTCTGGCAGGACAATTTAAATCCCAAGCCTATAGTGGGCTTCAAAGGCAATGCCTCCTAAAATTGGCGTACCCCTACATGTTCCCCGGGTTTTCCCAGGAAGGTTTTCTTCCAGTGGCTTCTCCCTGGATCCCACCACCCTGGCCTGGGATGGCTCTCTGCTCCTGTTGGTGGGTGAGCTCCTCTCCTAAGCAGACACCACACGGGACTGGGCCCACCTTTCCCTTGGCACAGTACAGCACCATTGTTGTGGACCACTCCTTGAACTGGGAGAATGGGAAGGGCAAGGCTAGTACAAAGCTTTGCTATCCCAGAGTCACACAGACCTGCCCCTGAGCCTGTCAGAAGTTCCCAGCGTCAGGGATGGTCTCTGTGACTCCATGGTACAAGCAGATACAGATGCCCAGACTCTATACTTTGGGCCTTTCAGCCCAATGAAGCCCTGATTTTGGTAAGGGGAGTTCCAGGCAACTGGAACATGGGGTCCTCTTCTACAGAGCATGTTGAGCAGCAGGGCTGGGTGAATAAGTATCCCCCCCCCCCTTCTAACAGGACTTGTCTTGTCTCATTTACAGAACTGCTATACCCTCGAGATATGACAAAGAGAAGTGTCAGCAAAATTTCCACCCAGAGAACTGCACCTATACTGTGGTGGAAAAGAAGAACCCAGGAAAGCCCTGTCTTGTTGAAGACTGGGTATTGTAAATGTGTTTCTAGTGGACCAAAAAGTTGAGCAATATTTGAATATTTGTATGATTTAAATTTACCAATTATAGGCTGGGTGGTGGTGGTCTATAATCCCACACTTGGAGGCAGGGGCAAACAGATCTCATGCAAGCCTGGTCTATCGAGGGCTACACAGATAAACCCTGGGTTTTTTTTTTATTTTGTTTTTGTTTTGGGTTTTTTTTTTTATGTGTGTGTATGTATGATTTTTTTTTTTTTTTTTGAGACAGGGTTCTCTGTATTAACAGTCCTGGCACTTACTTTGTAGACCAGGCTGGCCTCAAACTCACAGAGATCCTCCTGTCTCTGCCTCCCAAGTACTGGGATTAAACGAGGGCATCACCACTGCCTGGCAGAGAAACCCTGTCTTGGAAAATGCAAATAAATAAATAAATTTGCCAATTACGTTTCTATTAACTTAATGCATGTTATAAAGCAAACAAACATTTAAAGGAGACAAAAAGAAAACCAAACATGTTTAAAAAAAAATCAACCCAACAATACAAGTTACAAATTACAGTATTTTTCCTGCCTCAAATGGGTTTCACGAATGTGTGCTTTCCTCGGACCATGTCCATTTGCACCACTTCTGCTATTTCAGGCGCTTCTGCCTGTGTTGTTTCTGGTTTACAATGGAAAAAAGCATGTGTGTTCACGATGAAACCAGACTTCTTCTCTGTCCTTGGTACTCACATTTATCCTCCTTCCACTTACTCAGGCATGTCCTCTCAGCCATGTCTCCATATCCCTCTATGTTTGCATAAAGTTAGAACAGGTTAGAAACAGCCTGAGAAGATGTCTTGCAGACCTCATATAGGTTGACAGGGAACCAGACACCAGACTTCTGTGGGTGGTGGGGACCAGCTATAGGGTCAGTTATGTGTGGCATGCGCAGCCCATCTAAAATAGACTGACTAAAGTGTGACAGCATTGATTCTGATATTTATTTCCCAGTTCTTTGTAAAAAAAAACTGTAGCCTTTCCCCTAAGTTAAAATGCATCACCAACCATTTGTAAGTGTTAACTCACAAACATCAGATAAAAACATCAGATTGCTCTACAGCCATCGTCTGCATCTAACCTCAGAGCTCTCCATCAGCCTGTCTTAGGGTTTCTATTGCTGTGAAGAGACACCATGACCACAGCAACTCTTACAAAGAAAGCACTTAATTGGTGCTTGCTTACAGCTTCAGAGGTCTAGTCCATTATTGCCATGTTGGGGAGCATGGTGGCATGCAAACAGAAGCAGCTCAGAGTTCTACATCCAGATCCACTGGCAGCAGGAAGAAAGCGTTTGGCACTAGGTCTGCCTGGGGCTTCTGAAGCCTCAAAGCCCACCCCCAATGACATACTTCCTCCAACAGAGCCACACCTATCCCAACAAGGACACACCTCCTAATCTTTCTAAGTAGTGCGGTGCCCTGAACCCTAAGCATTCAAATATATGAGCCTATGAGGGTTACTCTTATTCAAACCTCCACAAGCCCCAAAGGAAAAAGATTTTATTTGTATGGATGTTTCCCCTGCAAATATACATTGTGTACCATATGAATGCCTGGTGCCCTTGGAGGTCAGAAGGCATTGGATCCCTGGAACAGGAGTTGTGCATGGTTGTGAGCCATTGCATAGTGCTGGGAACCAAAACTGGGCCCTCTACGAGAGCAGTAAGTGCTTTTAACCTCTGAGTTGTCTCTCCAGCCCCCTACCATAAGGAAACTTATTAAAGTTTAACTCTCCACCCCGTCTCATCTCCAGCCTGCTATGCATCTTTTCCTTTCCTTTCCTTTCCTTTCCTTTCCTTTCCTTTCCTTTCCTTTCCTTTCCTTTCCTTTCCTTTCCTTTCCTTTTTCTGTCTTTAAGGATTTAACTGCTGTTTAGCAAGGGTAGAGTTGGGTAGGAGAAATAGTAGCTAATATTCCACAGCACAGTAGGACAACTATACTGATAATAATCCTGTGGTTTCTCTGTTTCCCTCATCTCTCAAACTCTCAGTAGTGGAGGCTGGCCTTGAACTCCTATCCTCCTGCTTCCTCCTCCCAAGTGCTGGGATTGCAGCCGGGTGTTACCACACCCAGACCAACTATTTAAAAAATAATTAGTTGATAGGATTTTCTATATCATCAATACAAAGAAATAATAAATATAGCAGTTACCTACATCTGACCCCCACACATTGCTTACATGCATTGAAAGTTACCACTGTACCTCAGAGATATGTACAATTACCATGTGTCAGTTCAAAATGGTTTTTTAAAAAGCATTTGCCTTTATTTCCATAATAACGGAGTCATTAGATATATATGGTCTTTTGTGTCTTCTGACATGTATTCTTGCATATGAACGTTATAGTTAAATAAAATCTACCTTGTGCAAGCATTTGGTGCGTGAAGTTCACTTGGCATATATCTCCATCCGGCATAGCACATCTTCAAACTGATCGGCATGAAAAGGACCTAGATTTATTACGGGCCTCCACGTTGACCCTAACGAGGCTTTGCGCAGGCGCGGAAGGAAATCTCGCGAAACTGTCAGAACACTACCGAGAGGCGTAGTAGGGAGGCCATACTATCGCGAGAACTCTGTGTTCTGGGACCTGATCCTTTGGTGGCTAGTGTCTGGGTCTGTCCAAGGTCCACTCGGATCACCGGAAGAAGCGCTGCCAGCTGGTAAGGACGAGTGTGGCTGGCGGGCACGCTTCCTTTTGCTGCCCTTCGCCGCACCTCGCCCCGGCCTGCGGCCAGTCCCGCCCTGCTTCCTCCCCGACTCACGCGGGGTCCCTGGTCACCATCCTGCCTGTCTGTCTGTCTGCGTGCCGGGCCCAGCCTCCTCTTCCTTCCCCGCGTCACTCCAGGCCTAGACTCCTCTCTCTCCCCTGCGACCCGGAGCCACCACCTCGTCCTTCTTGCCCAAGCGCTGGGCCTGTCCTTTCTCCTCCCTCCTGTCGACATGCTCCGTCCCTGGGCCTCGATTTGCAGCCGGAAGCCCCGGGAACGCATCTTTTCCATCCCCTTCCCACACTGTCCTGACTGTCCCTGCCTGGTTTTTCAGTAGTGACAACCCTGTTTCTATGGCTCTTGTCTGGTTCTCCGGCCCCAGGTGGGCCTGTTTTCCATTACTGATCCAGAGCATATTTGCTCTTATTCCTAATGGTTTGACAAGGTGGAATGTTGGAGGCTGCCTATGTCGTGAACACAGTATTACTTAACATCCCCGTTAATTCTTCCAGTAGTCCCCCAGAGTAGCTTGATTTCTCCCTTCTGCTGACGAGATGAGAGAGCTTGCAGGGTCGTTGATATATTGCTCAGGAACTCATTAATAAAATGCTGTATGCTCGGGGTGCTGAGGATATAGCAATGTAAGAAGTTGGACATGCTGGCTCTGATGTAACTAAGGGCCTGTGGTTGGAATTTGGGAGGATGGATCATGTATGACAAGGCAGAGGGCTGGAGTTATCTGACCCTCCGTGCACGCAGCTCTCTTACCTGTGCTGTTTGGTAGGTACTGCTTACCATCCCTGCTTCCTTTGGGAAGGACTTGACTTTCTACCACTCGCTTGGGAATTTGGAATATTGTCGTAGGGCTCTTGAGTTATTTCCCTGAGTATGTATGGGACTGGTGGGTCAGTTGGTTCTCTGTTAGAATCCCACTGTGACATTTCTGAACTTTAAAGTACATCAGAATCTTGGGAAGAAATCCTTCCTTGGTTTTTTGAAAACAGGGGAGATTTATTTCATTTGTACTGCTCAGCAAGTTACAAGATTTACTCTTTGGATTTTTGTTTGTTTGTTTAAGAAGAGGGTGTCAGTTCCCCTTACATCTGGAGGTACAAGCCATTGTAAGTCACCTGATGTGGGTCCTGAGACCTGAACTCTGGCCCCTTGGGCGAGCAGCCACTGAGCCATCTCTCCAGCCCTGTTTGTTTTGCTTGTTTGATACAGGCTGCGGGAATCCTGGCTCTGTGGGATTACATAGGGGCATGCCATCACACCCAGCTGACTTGCTGTTTGGAAGGTTTGCTAGCTTGCAGAATTGTTCAGACCAGTGAGATGGGTTGCCTCTGGCACTCTTAACAGTCCTACATTCTCTCTCTCTCTCTCTCTCTCTCTCTCTCTCTCTCTCTCTCTCTCTCTCCATTTTCATTGGGTCTTTGTCTTTGAGTCTCTAGGAAAATAACCTAGACATTTAAAATTCTGTGGTTAAGGTTTTATCATGTCTGTCTAAGTCTCTCCAGTTTCATTATTCCTTTGAGAGAATATTTTCAAAAGCGGAAATCATTGAGCTACAGACAGGAGAATGTGCTTCTTAAAGGGGAGGTTTATCTAATTTTAGAAGTATGCAGGACTTACTCCCTCTCCAGTTTATTAAATCAGCATAGACTGCTAGGAACCTCAGGGATCTGTATATGGGTGTTGTAAAGCTCTGGGTTTTCTGGCACATGTCCCTTCTCCATTTGAGAGTCTCTCTGCTAGTGTTTTCTGGTGATTTGTCCATATAGTGTTAACATACTGGTAGGCACTTAGAGACCGTCACTGCACCTGCTAACTGGGCCTCTTATTTCAGAAATTTAGTGTTGTCAAAGAACCAGCGACACAAATTCTCCACTAGATGGCAGACTCAACTTACCATTGTATCCGCAGGAACACTGCCTGTCAGTTCAAGACCTCAAATACCTGAATAAGCTACATAAGCCTTAGCTGGTCCCTTCAAAATAACCTGGTGCGGTCGAGGGGTTTAGACTCATGCTGGATCTTAGCCAAATGGCTAAGAAGCAGTCAGACTCAGACTTTTGGTCCTGGAAGCTTGTGATGTAGGCATGGATAGTATTTAACTCTGTCAAGTCTATGATAGCTGCCAAGTTGAGCACTTTTTTTCTGGGGAGTATCACCGTCAGTACTTTCTATGCTTGTCTATCAGAAGAGCCGTTGTATTGTTGTCTTCAGCTTGTCTTCGGTGATTGTTAAATCTAACATTTCAGTCTAAATACCCCAGATCCTAGCTTGTCATACATACTCCTTGAATTAGATGGACTCACAGGCAAGTGAGCTAAATAATTAGTGTGTAGGTATTCTGTTGACTTATCTTCTATCTATCATGAATGACTCATGGTGTGCTCATGACCACTTTTACTCCAGGTAGGCTTTCCTGGCTTTGCTTGGCTTGATTGTACAGTACAGTCAAGATGTTTTTCTGGGGACTAGGATTCTACTTGGAGCTTTTGAGCTTATAGTTCCTTCATTTGGCATTACCTTGATTGCCCTACAGAACTAACAGTTAGGTTCAGTGTTGGGTGAGTAGCAAAAAAAAAAAAAAAAAAAAAAAAAAAAAAAGTTAATGGGATTTGCTTTGTCAGTAACAAAGAAGACCTTTCATATGTGGATAATTACAGCTTCTAAAATAATTCGTCAGATATGTTTTGAGTTTTATTTTGGCTTTATTGCTAGTCTCTCAGGGTTGAGAGGGGAAATTTTTTTTTTAATCTGTTGGCTTTTGTAGGAAAACCCTCTAAATAGTTATCATATAAAAAGTTGAAGATAGGGTACAGCCCTAGGATTGAAAGCCTACTAGGTTTTGTTGATGTCATTTAGAATTTCTGTTGTGGTATTGCAAAGTCAGGGGGAAAATGTTGAGTTAGTTGTAAATATAGTGAACATTTTAACTCACAAGCCCATTGTTGCTCTGAGTCTATGGAACTAAGATTTTTGGATCTGGCCATTTTAAAACATCTTTCTGAGCACTTACCCTGGGATTATGACACCCTCACCAGTTCTGTTTTGTTTGAAAACAAGGAATTAAGTTAATCTGGGTGTTGTTGCCAGAGTTCTGGGAGCCCAGGCAGGAGGTAGAATACAGAATTCAAGACCAACTCAAACTGTGAGACTCTGTTAAAAACTCTTGGCTAGGATGTAGCTTAAAGTGTTTCCTTGCATTCACAAGGCTGGGCGTTGTGCCCCCAGTTGTGTTAGAAACCTTTTCCTCTTCTAAATTACTTTCCCAAGTTAATACTACACTCCTTAATGGGACAACATCAAATTGATTATATTTATAACAGAAATACATTTTATTGTGGCTGCTCTGAATTTGATCATTAATACATAATTTATCCACCCATTAGTAAAAGGTGTATTAAAACACTGGTAAGTTAAAGACCAGACATTGCTACAGTGCTGTGGGCACCTTTCTCATTAGGCCAACCCTCTCGAACATACAGCATGTTCTTAATGCCAAGGTACAGATGATACCAGGTGTGTGTACAGTGTGGGGGCGTTCAAAGCTGAGCAAACCCTCAGACTAGAAAGCAGGCCTAAGAAGGGCATCATGTGGGATATCAAATGACCTTTTCATGGGGCTCACCTGAGACCACTGGAAAACACAGATATTATTATTATGATTCATAACAGTGGCAAAATTGCAGTTATGAAGTAGCAACAAAATAATCTTATAGTGTGGGGGGGTCACCAGGACATGAGGAACTGTTAACGGATCCCTCTGTGTTAAAGGGTTCATACTGGAAACCTATGTAGATGTCAGTAAGCACAAGAAGGGAGTATGGCAGTTCTGCCGGCTGGTAATATTGAAGAATGATACTGTTTAGGAAAGACTTTCTAGTGCTCGTGACTTGCACAGCAGACAGCTTGAAGGGACTAACACTGCTGGCAGAAGGAACTGGAGAACCAAGCTGGACAGGGTAGAGTGAATGAGTAGAAAGAGGATTTTTAGTTTACTAAAATGGAAATGTCAAGAATCGCAGAAGTCCCACACACTGATTAGTTGTGCTCCTTGCCCCCTAGTATTTTGGACAGGATCTTGGTTTATATAGGCTGGCTTTGAACCCATAATGTAGCCTAGGATGGCAAGGATGAGTTTCCTGCTGTAGCCTCCTGAGTGCTGGGATTACCTTATCTAATACCAGTTTTACTTTAATAAACTAAGAATCAGTCATTGACATGAAGAGAACCATACATTTTTCATTTATCTACTCTTCTTTGTATCTTCACCAAATGTGTTATTTAAAGAGGGTATTTGGAATTGGTTGTTTTCTTTGTTTCTAATGAAGTTTAATTGGGATCTCAGAAACAGTGCTTTAGGATAAATGAGGTAGATCTGCTGCGTTGCGGTCTGGGATTTGGTGTCTGGGGATGTTTGGGTCTTCTCTCATGGTTTTGTTTTACTCTTGATGTTCACAAAAGTCACTTTATATGCATAGAAAAGAGAAAATAGGAGTCTGATGTGGCTCGTACCTGTTCTTATATCTTAGCCTCTTCACTGCCTCTGGTGTCCTGAGTCAGCTCACACTGCCCTTGGCTTGATCCTGACCACACCTCAGGAAAGAATGTCTGAACTAGGCTGAGTGAAGCAAAGTTAATGAGTTTGTTAGGTAGAGAGATAAGAAACGTTTGCCCTTCAAGTTAAGCAGTAGATACTGAGACAAGAGTTTTGCACATAAGTGTCTACCAGGCTTTCTATGTTGCATTGCTCATACTTGTAATTTGCAACAAGGTTTAAAGATTAGGGAAAGTTTAAAAGTTCAGCAAAGTTCAAACATTAAATAAAAAAGGATGCAAGCTAGTTTAAAGAATTAATGTTTGTAATTGGAAATGTGGTGGTTTTATGAGATGTGTTTTTTTGTGGCTAGGGATGAGAGTTTATACAGTTCAACTCAACGCTCAGGACATTCTGGCCTTAAGTAAGCATAGGGTTTTTGTTCATTTGAATTCTTTGAAACTGTCACAGCTGTCCTGGGCAGACCTTGAATTCTGCTGTGGCTGACACTTCCCTTTAACTCTTGGTCCTATTTCCTCCTCGAAAATGTTGAGATTACAAATTTGAGCACCACAACCTATGCAACTGGTTGTTTTTGCTATCCTTTTTCTGAAACGTTTTTAAGAAAACAAGCTCAGTAGACAATTTTGGTTTTATCAGTTATGTTGAAGTTTTACTCTCAGACAACAGGAAATGTGAAGTAGATCCCAGGGTGAGCAGCATTTTTCTCTTTCTATGTCCTGGCTCACTCTTTCTCCTCTTTGTATCCTGCCAGTCCCAGCACTCTGGGATCTCAGGCCAGTCTTAGTTACACAGCAAGAGCTTTTCTGGTTTTTGTTTTATTTTCTGGGGAACCCTGACTGTCCTGGATCTCACTGTAGACTATGCTGGCCTTGAACTCACAGCCTTCTGAGTGTGCCATCATTGCCTGGCCAGCAAAAACTTTTCTAAACGCTAAAAACTCAAAACAAAACAAAACAAAAACCCAAAACCAAAAAAATAACCGAACCCCCAAACTAACCAAATCAAAATAGCTCTGGGGTGAACCCAAGCGGCAGGTGGAGTGTTATCTCAATCTGCCTGCCGGCCCAGCTTTTTTCTCTAGTTAGTGATTTGCTGCTGAGACCTTGTCCTCTGCTGAGCAGGCTGGAGAGGCTGCAGGAGGAGCCTAGTTGCCTGCGGCCCACCGAGGCCGGTGCAGTGGGCGGAGTAACAGGGAGAGGGGAGGTGTGACGTGTGCAGGGCGGGGAGCCTCCTGGCCGGGGCACCTGACTAGCGGATAGGGTAAAAAGGCAGCCGATCGCACTCACGCAGTAGTTTGCGTCGCGGGACCAGACAGTAAGGTAAGCCTGCCGCCTGCTGCAGAAGAGCGCGCCTGCGTGCAGAGAGCCCTGGGAGGCCGGTTTCACAGCGGCTCCTAGAAAGGGCAACGGGAAGCCTAGAAAGCTGTTTGAGTCATTGTTGCTCCAGCTTAATTTTACCGTTAGTTTTCTAGTTTTTGAACCAGAAAAACCTTACTTAGTTTTGCCATTAGGTGGCGGAATTTTGCGGCCGTTTTTTCGGTTACTACTTAGAGTATGTGTAGCTATTTGTGAAAGCAGGTAAATTAGAGCGCTGCTGAAGGTAAAGAATTTGAAGTATTCAGCTTAAGATCTGTATAATCTTTGAGATAGTGTGTTGTGATTCAAAAAAACTTTTTTCAATGGCAGAGAAGAAAGAGCAAAGCCAAGAAATGGCTCAAGGTAAAATTGCAAAATACCACTGTAAACTGTTACTAAATTAATAGCTTTTTCACTGAAAATTTTACAAATGGTCTCATGTAGGTTGTCTTTTCAAAGATAACGTAGTTGATAGTATTTCAAACTTGTGACCCATAGAACATATATATGTCCTGGGGGTCCATTATGCCCTTCTCGGCTTTATTGACTCAACTGCCAGGAAAATCAGTAAAAAGTGGAGGGCTTTCTTGGAGGCAGAGCAAGCTGACACAGAAAGAGCGGGAGGGTAGCGTTAAGAGATAATCTATTCTAGCCAGGTGTGGTGGCACCCGCCTTTAACCCAGCACTCTGGAAGCAGAGGCAGGCTTGGTCTACTTAGTGAGTCTGGTGTTTAATTAAAAAAAGATAATCTGTTTTAAACCTAGATTCAGTCAAAAAATAAAGCCTGGAGTAGCTGTGATTGCATACAGGTACTGGAACTGAAGGCTCTTTTCTTCAGTCCTTCTTGCTGGCACTGATACTTGGTAGTATTTTCATTATTCTGAGCCTGTCATTAGCCTACGTGTTTTTTTTTTTTTTTTTTTGTAGTTGTCATCCAAGAAAGATGGTTCTGAAACATTGCTTATAATTTATCAAGGATTATAAAATGTATTGAGACTATGGAAATTAGTAAATCCTTAAAATGTCAATTTTAAACTAATTTTGGTAAACATAATTCATGGGTTGTGATACTCTAAGGTAGAGGAGTTAACACGGACTAGACCTTGAGAACCCTAGTTCTGAATCCAAATCTCACCTTGTGCTTGTGACCCTTGAAAGGGCCATTAGGGGCTGGAGAAATGGTTCTGCTTATATGAGTACTTGCTTATCTTGCTGAGGAACCAGGTTGGTTCCCAACACCTACATGGCTCAAGCATGTGTAACTCCAGTTCCAGGGATCAGATGCTTTTGGCCTTTAAGGAATAAGGCAAACATATAGGGCACATACTTTATGCAAACAAAACACTTGTATACATAAAAGAAAAGTAAACATTAAAGATAGGATGCCAGGCTCATCATTTTACACACACACACACACACACACACACACACACACACACACACACACACACGTAGTTTATACTAGGTAGGCCTTTGGCTTCATGAAATGTGGGTCCTGTGCAATGGCTTTATTCAGTTGTATTATTGATGTTGAGAGTTGAACTCAGGACTTTGAGGATGTTAAACATTTTCTCACTGAACTATGCCACAGTAAACTTTTCCATCTTTCAATTTGTGGTTAATGTGGGTCATGAGAATTACAGCTTTTTGGAAATCTTATGGTCAAAGCATATGATATCAAGTTATCTTTAGTTTGTGGTTGGTTGCTTAATACTGGTTCAAAGATATTTGGACTTAATAACTAGATATGTGTGTTGCATATAGATACTGCCCCCTTACAAACTTGAGGGTCTTGGTTTTGGGGAGGATGTTAGTGTTTGAGGATTGGGTGTGTTTACTTCACATTTTTCCAGTACTCTAAAACTTAGTGCAGAGGTCTAGAAATGAACAAAACACACACACGAAACTCTAGAAAAATTTAATATAGTTCAGTTCTTGTTTGGAAGTGCTAGAGCAATAGTTTGCATTATTAAGGTGAAGATAAAAGGGCCTTTTTAGTATTTTAAGTTGAATTTTAGGATTAGGGCTTGCTTGGTCCACTTTGTCAGGTAACAAGTAGAGGCGATGGTTTACACACACACATACACACACACACACACACACACACACACACACACACACACACACTCACTCTACACCTATAAATACACCATATACACATCCTAATTAAAAAGAAGAAAACAGTTAAAGTGTGTTACTTGATATACATATATTTTCTATAACCATGTATATATGTATGTATACACAATACATATATATGTATGGTTTAGACTGTTGAGATTTTGCTTTGTGTATAGTACTGCTTTTAGTCTGCATATATAGCATAGTCTTCACTTAACTAGGACATC
Source organism: Cricetulus griseus (assembly GCF_003668045.3). NCBI lineage: Eukaryota > Metazoa > Chordata > Mammalia > Rodentia > Cricetidae > Cricetulus > Cricetulus griseus. The sequence continues at coordinate 187,267,028 of NW_023276807.1, read as the reverse complement.
ATGTTGATGAAAATGGTGACTCAAGGTCAAGAACTAAGTGGCTAAAGACCAGACCTCATCACTGGAAAGCCATTGTAAGTTTCAGTATTGCTTTCAGTATTGCTTCTTTCCTTCCTTCCTTCCTTCCTTCCTTCCTTCCTTCCTTCCTTCCTTCCTTCCTTCCTTTTGTTTTTGTTTTGTTTCAAGGCAGGGTTTCTCTGTGTAGCCTTGGCTTTTACTCTATAGACCAGGTTGACCTTGAACAGGAATCTGCCTTCTGCCTCCTGAGTGCTGGAATTAAAGAAGTAGCACACCACTGCCGGACTTCTGGACTTCTGTACCCGCTATCTGCACTTAAGAGGTGGAAGGGTTTTTTTGGGGGTGGTGGTGTTAAGATTTATTTATTATGTATACAGCAAGCCAGAATAGGGCACCAGATCTCATTACAGATGGTTGTGAGCCATCATGTTTCTGGGAATTGAACTCAGGACCTCTTGAAGACAAACTAGTGTTCTTAACCACTGAGCCATCTCTCCAGCCTCAAGAGGTGGAATTTTCTAAGTTTTCCATCACTCAGCAAAACCTCCAACAGTATCAACTGTAGTGGTAAAAAGTAAGAGGACCTTTTAATCCTAGCACTTGAGAAGCAGGTGCATCTCAAAACCCACAAACAATAAGTTAGTGTATAGGGGCAGAGTAAATACTCATACTAGATACCCTCTCGCTTTAACCTTAGTTCAATCTTCTTTGTGTAGTTGTTTGTGATGGCTTTCTCCCTTTTGTTTTCTTTGTTTGTTTTTTTGAGACAGGGTTTTCTTGTGTAGCCCTGACTATCCTAGAACTCACTCTGTAGACCAGGCTGGCCTCCAATTCACAGAGATCCGCCTGCCTCTGCCTCCCAAGTGCTTGGATTAAAAATGTGTACTACCACTGCCCAGCTGGCCTCTGGAGTGGCAGGGAGAAGGATTACATTCCTGTAATCAAAGTGTTATGAGGCTGAATTTTAACAAGATGATTGTGTTTGAAAGACAGTACCCATTTTAAGTTGAAAAAATTGTAGTAACTGAGCTAAAAATCAATTTTATAATTTCTCATGGCTGACAAGAAAATAATAAGCTAGGCATTTTTTGTTTTGTTTAGACAGTTGCACATTATGTAGCCCAGGGTGACTTGGAATTCACTATGTAATCCAGACTGGCCTTGAACTCTCTGCAGTCTTGCCTTGAACATGCTTGTGATTAGATTTAAAAGATTCCTGTTAAGGATCAAGTAGTTCAGTCTGCTCTAGTTGTATTTGAGTGTTTCTGGCTTGCTCTAGAGTTGTGGGGTTTTCACACTGTGTAAAGCAATATTTTAATTAAAGCATTGCAGCATTTCACACAAGTGAGGGTCTGAGAAGTTTGGCACAGGTGAAGACTGTTGAGAAAATAGCTATGTAAGTCATGCATGGCTAACGGGTGTGGAACAAGTCATGGTAATGTGGTGATACTCAACTCAGGGTTGGCAGGGTTTTTCAAAGGCCCTACAGTATGTGCCCAATATACTTGAAGCCCAATTATATGAAATGGAAACACAAATTAGTACAGCTGCTGTTTCCAAGGTTAGGAAAAATTCCGCAGGGGCCTCTGACAAATGCAATTGAGGAAGCCCTTTCTGCTGTAGGTCATTGTGGGTAAACAGACTAAGTAACAGAATTAGCAAGTGGGAAGTTAGGGAATTGACTGAACTTTGAGTTTTCTGTAGAAACTCAGAAGTTCCTCCATCTGAGTCCTTTGCTGAAGTAGGGCAAGAAAGCCTGCTGAGCTTCAGTTTCTTCTTTCTTTTTTAAAGATTTATTTTATGTGTATGGGTGTTTTGTCTGCCGTATCACCTGCATGGATAGTGTCTGAGGACCCCCTGAGACTGTAGTTACAAATGGTTGTGAGCCACTATGTATGTGTATGCTGGAAATTGAACCCTGGTCCTCTGGAAGAAGAGCCAGTGTGTTTAACTGCAGAGCCATCTCCAGCCCCCAGTTTATTTCTGAGTATGGCAGCTCAGTCCTGGCCCTAACCAGCTTTCAGCCTGATGTGAAATCTAGTCTTGGTTGCTGTCAAGGCCAGTCCAAAATGTCCCTTTGCCTCAAATGGGCGGCCAGCCATTGTGACCCCACCGAGCAGGATGCTGCTGCTGAGTCCAAAGCAGGCTTCTCTGAAGTCATTGCCTTTAGGACTGTTAGTTAGGCAGTCTGTTTAGCCGTTGCCTTCCCTGGGGCTATCCGAAGAGGTCTAATTCTACTAGACAGGTCTTCCAAGTATTGGAGAGTAGTAATCATGTCCTCCCAGACAGTTGCTTATCTAGGCCAAACAGCCTTCCTGTGTGGGGATGTTTTTTCCTCCCTCTCCATGGTTTTGAGGCCTCCTTCCCTTTTCTAAATGTCTCCATAGAATGTTACTCAGAAATAATTTTTAGCCTAATCATGGGACAGAGTGGCTACAGTGTGACAAATACATCCAAATAATATTTAAATTAAATCTTCTGTATATACATATTCTCAGAATTTGCTTTCAACAAGATCTCCATCTTTTTTTTTTTTTAAGTTCTCTCCTAGCTATCCTCACCATTCAAGTGTAAACAAATTCTATTTGCCTTAGTATGTAGAAATAGTTTTGGAATCTGTTTCTATCACAGATCTATGTTGTTTCTAATATCTGCCTTCTATGTTTTCAATCACAGTAATTAAACAGGTATTCATTAACAACAACAACAACAAAAAACCCTACACAGACGCCTGGTTGAACTCTTTAAGGCTAGTGACCATCGCTAGCTTTTGTTACTGTGTAGCTGAGGATGAATAATCAGATGACCTTGAATTTCTAATCTTCCTACCTCTCCCTCAAGAGTCCTAGGGTTACAGGTACTTACCACCATACCTGGTTTATACAGTGCTGAGAATCCAACCAAGGGCTTCATGTATGCTAAGCAAGCACTCTGCCTTCAGAGCTACAACCTCATCCCTGTGCTTGCTTTTCCTACGTGTTTATAAACCATATTTTAATTCTAATCTGTCCAAGTTACACCGAATTGATTCCATCCATCCCTTTCCTGACACCCCTCCTTCTGTTCATCTCTTTATGTCATTTGCTTTTCCTCTCACTTGTGCTTCTCTCCTAATCCCGTTAGAGAACCAACACTAAATTCTTTTTAAAAATCTCTTTTATGTTTAAATTACATGGAATTATTTTGTCAGATTTATGCTCAGGAAAACTATATATAATATATATATATATATATATATATATATATTAATGGTTTGTTTTACGTGCATTGATGCTTTGCTTCCACGTATGTCCTCTATGTGAGGGTATCAGATCCCCTGGAACTGGAGTTACAGTTGTGAGCTGCTGCCATGTGGGTGCTGGGAATTGAACCCAGGGCCTCTGAAAAGCAGCCAGTGCTCTTAACTGCTGAGCCATTGCTCCAGCTCCCTATAATACTATTTTAAAAAAAGATTCTTTTGTGTGTTTGTCCCGTTATGTGGTGTCCAGGGAGGCCAGAAGAAGGTGGAGCTCCTTGGAGCTATAGTTATAGGTGGTTGCCAGCCACCTGAGGTGGGTGCTGGGAATTGAATTATGGTCCTCTGAAAGAGGAACAAGCACTCTGAACTACTGAACAATGTCTCCAGTTCCTATGATAACATTTTTTTAAAACCACTCCTTCAAAATATCCTTAACCAATTCAGACAAATGCGGCTCTGAGCAGTATTTTAACTTAGCTCTATCAAATTATTTGTCAGCAGCTGATTTTTATACACCACAGTCTAAATCTTACCGAGTAATAAGTGCCCATGACTTCATGTGTATTATGAGTAGAATTTTTCATTTTTAAAAAAATATCTTTATAAACTTTATAATAAAAAACCTGCAAATATACAAAATTACACACCAAAGTTAACGAGACCCAAAATCTATATTATCTTTAGTGAACAGTTTGAATAGCAATTCTGAAGTGGTGGAGAATCACATTGGATTTTATACTCTTCCCTATCAAATATATTTTTATGCACTTTACCACCAAAACAAACAAACATCCATGACAGAATTTGAACCTTCAGAATAATTAGCTTTATATCCTCTTTGATATGTCAAGTCCATTTTTTGTCATTTATTATTATTTTGCAATTGCAGGGACAAAACCCAGGGAATCATGCATGGTAGGAGACTTAATTTTACATTGAGCTTCATCTGTAGTCCAGAGTCCCATTGATGATTAGTGTTTTGCTTTTTGTTTTGTTGTCTTTTGAGACACGGTCTCAAAACCAGTGCTATGTAGCTTGTTTGTCATGAGTCTCCCCCACCCAGTGCTGGGATTACAACCCCTTACTACCAAAAGTGGTTTAATGTTCTCTTAACACTTTGACTAGCATGTGTCCTCTTAATTCAGGACCATTGGTGTATTTCCTCAGATATATATGTTCACATGTAACGTGTCCCCCAAAGTAATCATAGAATCATCATTCCCCTGCCTCCCTGCCTTCTTGAGGCAGGGTTTCTCTTTGTAGCCCTGGCTCTCCTGGAGCTCTGTGGACCAGGCTGGCCTCGAACTCAGAGATCTGCCTGCCTTTGTCTCCAGAGTGTTGGCATTAAAGTCATGTGCCACCACCACCCTACTAAAATTTTCTAGCAGAAACAGGTTATGTAGGGAAGGGAGGCAATATGTATGCATTGAATATGTGTGTTGGAAATCACCAAAGTTGTTAGTAATGAGAGCTGGTTGGGAGTAACCATATGAGCCACAATTGAAAAGTGATTTGGGGTTGTAATTATGGTGCTATTTGGATTTCTTTCTTTTAAAGGAACAATAAGCAGAATGAATACTTCCCTGGAACAGAGTGGCTGCTGCAGTAACAGAGAAACACTTTTGAGGTGCAGTGATGCACGTCGGGAGCTGGAGCTTGCTATTGGTGGAGTACTCCGGGCTGAACAGCAAATTAAAGATAACTTACGAGAGGTGTGCTGTGTGCTGTCCTTGTCTTTGGTCTGGTTGTAGCACAAGGCTCCTTAGAGCACTTAACTTCTAAGGCCTTACCTTCTCTGTGCTACCCAGAAAGTTTAATTCCATATCCTGCATGTGCTTAACCCTAATTAATCCTCTGCCTGGCATGTTGGAGCTTTTGATCCCACAGGGAAATAAGTCAGTTTGCTGGAAGAATCAGAGATTCTACTTTGAGATTTGCCATTTTGCATGACATGTGTTTTCATTGTTCCTTTGTGTGGCTCTTGTACCCAGTCATGCAAAGTAACAAAGAGTGAGTGAGCAGTATTATGTTTCTGCTTAGCTGCTACTACTTCTTTTTTGTTTGTTTTTTGTTGTTGTTGTTGTTGTTGTTTTTGTTTTGGAGACAGGGTCTCTCTACATAGTTCTGACTGTCCTGGAACTCACTGTGTAGATCAGACTGGCCAGGAACTCAGTCTATTTGCCTCTCTCGTGTTGGGATTAAAGGCGTGTGCTAATGCCTGGCATAGCTGTACCTTTTTGATATATGAAAAATGGCATTTCGTTATTTAATTGAACTTGTTGGTAGCATGCTTTAAGTGGTATAGTTTCTAAATTAGAGTGTCATTCTGCAAGTCAGAATGAAATTTGTTAGTTCCAATAGCATTTTGCTGTTGAATGCTTCAAGTAGTATATCACTTGAAAACTTTTTCCAAAGGGGAACTTTTATGATGTATATTTACATGAATGCCCATAAATGATTTATAGCTATTTTGAATTTTTCCCTCAAAATGTTTGTATATAGACAAAATGTGAATCATGGCACATATTCTTGGGAACATTAGTTTATAATTTACCTAAACTGTCCACCCTAATGGTCTCCTTGCTTTTGATGAGATGGCTCGTGCCTTTATTAAACTATTAAACTGGCTTAATGGACTGCTTATTCCATGCAGGTGGGACTTGCTCAAGAGAATTTCTCCCCACCCCCTTTTCTTTTTTTTTTTTTTTTGGAGGGGGTTGTTCTGAGACAGGATTTCTCTGTGGAGCCTTGGCTGAACTGGAACTCACTCTGTAGACCAGGCTGGCTTGGAACTTACAGATACCCACCTGCTTCTGCCTCCTCAATGCTGGGATTAAAGGCATTCGCCGCTTATAAAGCTTAAAAGTTGTAAGGAAAGTTGAGGGGGATTAGTAGTCCTGGCATATTTTTTCTTTTGATTGCTGATATGCAAAGTAAGCCTGATCCTCTGAGGAGGAGGAGTGAAGGAGGATTTTAGAAGTTAGGTAAACCTTTTAGCCTTGGATTCTTTAACTAGGATTCATAGGCCTTCGTGGGATTGCTGAATTGTAGGCAGATTTTTGAGTATGTGTTGAAAAGTTTAAGAGCATTAGTATTTTATGGAAATTGTCATTCCTTGGCTTATAACACTAGTTTATACTACCATGCATTTCCTAGGTAAAAGCTCAGATTCACAGTTGCATAAGTCGCCATCTAGAATGCCTTCGGAGTCGTGAGGTGTGGCTCAATGAACAGGTAGATCTCATCTATCAGCTTAAAGAGGAGACATTGCAGCAACAGGCTCAGCAGCTTTATTGGGTAAGGTGACTACATGGCTAAACTGAGTTGTGTATGCTTTCTAGATTCCAGAGAACATTTTCTCTGCTTTGTATTATTAAGATTATTAAGATAAACGTTTAATCTAAAATGTTATTAGTTTGATACTTTTAATATTGTGAATAGATGGTTTCATGTTTCTTATAGCTAATGGGCCAATTCAGTTGTCTTATTCATCAACTGGAGTACACCCAGAACAAAGATCTCGCCAAGCAAGTCTCTTTGTGCCTGGAGAGGTAAAGGACCTTTTACTTGTTTTGACTTTTGTCTACTCTTGTAGGCAAAAAAAGCAAGTCAGATATTCTTTGTATTTAATGTTATACTTGCTAATATTGGTATTCCTTGGAAAATATCTAAATTTTATCTCTTTCATAGACTGGGCAGTTTGGCCCTTAAACCTGAAGATTCGACTGTCCTACTCTTTGAAGCAGACACATCTGCTCTGCGCCAGACCATCACCACATTTGGATCCCTTAAGACAATTGTGAGAAATGTTCATTTCAGCTATTTCAAAGGACACTTTTCAAGTCGATAGTCTCTTGGATAGTGGCTTGCTAGAGGCAGTGACCTTTAGTAATGTACTGATTAAGTCAGAACTGTAGGTTGGCAGTTTGGGGATTGTTACTGATTCACTGGGAATGTTTAGGGATCATCCTCTGTCTTTAAAAGCATTCTGACACATTTGAAAATAAGAGTTACAATTTGAATGGTGTAGTATCATTTGGGTCTTGTTTAAATCACACTACTGCCAAGTATAGGGAAGATTTCTTATGGTAACATAGATAACTCAAACTGATCATTACCTTATAGCCCATTGGATTACAGCTTAGTAATTCAATGAAAATAGAATGCTTTGCTCAATGGTTTGGAAATTTCAGGATTATACTATCACTTTTATTTTGGTAGAAAAGCATAACAACATGATTCTCTTCTTTTTGATAGCAAATTCCTGAGCACCTGATGGCTCACGCTAGCTCTTCAAATATTGGGCCTTTCCTAGAGAAAAGAGGCTATATCCAGGTGCCAGAGCAGGTAAACTGCAGTTTTGTTTTTAGTAATTGAGCCATTACTGTATGAATTCTCTTGTGTCTTGATAACCATTTTTTATTTGCTACCATTTATTTGTATAAAGCATCCACTTGAATGCCTCTCTTGAAGCCCCAAATGCCAAATAGAATGAGTTGTTTTATAGATTTAATGGGAAAAATAATTAGTTCAATGGAAATTATTAACATTGTTACTGATATTGGTTCTTCCTTGGGAGTCTTTAAATCAGATGTGTTTGTAAAAGCAAATGAATAAAAGATTGAAAGACATCTGAATTAGAAGAACTCTAGCAATCAGCTGTGTGGTTTTGAGACAGACTCTAACTATATAGAACACTCTGACTTAGAATAGTTATGTAGCCCACGCTACATAACTTGGAACCCTCCTGCCTTGACCTCCCAGAGTGCTGAGGTTGTAGGTATGCACTTCTATCACTGGTGTTACTTTATAATTGTGAAAATTGGGACTGGCAAGATGGCTTAGGAGGTGTAAAGGCTTACCCTGCAGGTTACCTGAGTTCAATCTGTAGAAGCTGCATAAAGTTGGAAGGAAAGGCCCAATTCCACAAAGTTTTCCTTTGACTTCCATACACATGCCATAGTGTGTGTGCCTTCTCACACACAGCAAATTTTAAAAATTATATTTGCATATGTGTGGTATATGGGGCAGGATGCATGCAGAGGACCATGTGGGTCCAGGGGATTAAACTCAGTCAGTCATGCTTGGTGGCAGGTGCCCTTACCTGCTAATCCATCTCACTAGCCCAATAAGAAAACAAAAACTTAAAAATTGAAGTTCAGGGACGGCATATAACTTCTTTGAGGTTACTAGTAACCCTGTGTTAAAATGCTTGGGTCTCCTGTTTCTGGTCAATTTGATACTGCCTTGTTAAGCATCAAAGTTTTTCTTTTTCTTGTTTTATGGCTTGTAGAAGTCAGCATCCAGCAGCACAGCTGTTTCTCTCAGCGAATGGCTTCTTGTAAGCAAACCTGCCATTGGTCATCAGGCTCCTTATGTACCTAGTACCAACCCACAAGACTGGCTCACTCCAAAACAGACCTTGGAGAGTAGTCAGGTATGTGGTTGCCTTTATTGTTTCTGAGGTAGATTGGGATAATAGTAGTTTTTGTTTTTTAGCATTATCTAGATGGGCATGTTTTTTAATCTTTAATTACAAGAGTGAAATCAATTCACTATATGTAGAAAGTTTAGGAAAAAAAACTTTGAAAATACATGTCCATAATCCCTAGTGAAGTGACATTAAGACATTTTTAAAATTTTTATTTATTTTTATTATGTGCATTGGTATTTTTCATGTATGTCTGGGTGAGGGTGTCAGATTCCCCTGGAGTAGGAATCACAGACAACTGTGAGTGCTGTGTGAGTGCTGGGAATTGAACCTGAGTCCTCTGGAAGGCCAGTCAGTGTTCTAACTGCTGAGCAATCTCCAGCCCAACATTAAGACATTTTTGTTTACAGCATTTTCTATATGTACCTGTAAATAAAAATCATCCCATAAATTATGTTTCAGTAAATATTTATGTATTTGATCACATATAGTTCATCAGTTGGCTGGAACTTAAGATTCTGCCCCCTATACTTTAGGAGTTAATTAGTTCTTTAGGAATAAATTCCTATAAATTGGATTCCTAAGTTATTATTCTGCTTAAGTGTGCTTTTGACTTTTGCTACATTGTGCCAGTATGGTTGATAGTTGATATTCTTATCAGTGGAGTATTTGCTACTGTGTCAGTTATTTTTTCTATATTCTGTGAAGAGACACCAGGTCCAAGGCAGCTTCTAAAAGAAAACATTTAATAGTGTGCTTGCTTACTATTTCAGAGGGTGAGTCCATGACCCATCATGACAAGGAGTATGGCAGCAGGCAGGCAGGCAGGCAGGCATGGTGCTGGAGCAGTAGCTGAGAGCTTATCTGTAAGTTGGAGAAAAGAGAGAGAGAGAGAGAGAGAGAGAGAGAGAGAGAGAGAGAGAGAGAGACACTGAATCTTGAATGCTCACACCCAGTGAATATACCTCATACTTCTTCCTAAACAGCCCATTACATGGAAACCAAACATTCAAATATATGACCCTATGAGGTCATTCTCATTCAAATTGCCACAACCACCAAACCTCTCCAATAGTGGTAGTTGGTGGGTTTGTTTGTTTGTTTGTTTTTGTTTTTTTTTCCAAGACAAGGTTTCTCTGTATTGCTTTGGAGCCTGTCCTGGAACTCGCTCTGTAGACCAGGCTGGCCTCAAACTCACAGAGAAATCCACCTGTCTCTCTCTCCTGAGTGCTGGGATTTAAGGCGTGTGCCACCAGCACCCAGCTTAGTGATAGTTGTTTATAAGTTGTTTCTTTGATTTTCACAGAGTATCAATTTTGCTTTTGAAGCAGTTGGATATTTTTATGCTTGTCAGACTTTGAATTTGTGTGACCTATAATACTGGCATTATGTGAAAAGTAGTTTCCTTTTCTAAAATCTGAAACACTATATGAACTTTTAGTTTCCATTTCATACTTGTAAAAGATTACAGAAAGTGAATTTTCATGTAAATGTATATTTTAGTTTTTTTTTTCTGGCAAGTTAAACATTAATTTTGGTTACTTCTTGTATAGACTTCTGCCAGAGCCTGCAGTTTCTTCAGCAATGCCTGGGGCAATAGAAAGGGCTTAGAAAACTGGCTCCTCAACAGTCATCAACAAGACATTCCTGGAAAACCAAGTTCCTCAAAGTGTAACAGCCATTGTAGCACCAGCTCTTTCTCTACTGAAGTGGAAAAGGTCGAAGATGTAGAGCTCCTTGATCAAGATGAGCTAGATTTGTCTGATTGGTTGGTGACTCCCCAAGAACCCTGTGAACTGAAGAAGCCTGAGAATGGCAGCTGTGAAACCAGTGAGAAGTTTAAACTCTTATTCCAGGTATTCAAAGAGCCCTACAATGTGAATGATTGGCTTGTCAAGCCTGACTCCTGTACCAACTGTCAGGGTAACCAGCCCAAAGGTGTGGAGATTGAGAACCTGGGCAATCTGAAATGCCTGAATGACCACTTGGAGGCCAAAAAACCACTGTCAGTTCCCAGCATGACCACCGAGGGCTGGCTTGTCCAGAACCATCAGGACCCATGTAAAGTAGAGGAAGTATGCAAAGCCAATGAGCCCTGCACAAGTTTTGCCGACTGTGTGTGTGATGACAACTGTGAGAAGGAAGCGGTGTATAAATGGCTTCTGAAGAAAGAAGGAAAGGATAAGAATGGAATGCCTGTGGAATCCAAATCTGAGCCTGAGAAACACAAAGAGTCCCTGAATCTGTGGCTCTACCCTTCCAGAAATGAGCTAACACAACAAGCTAAGGTACCTAAGGCTAAAATTGCTGATTCCTTCCAAGTCATAAGGAACAGTTCTCTGTCAGAATGGCTTATTGGGCCCGCATGCAAAGGAAGAGGCCCTAAGGAAGTGCCTAGTACTGAAGACAGAGCTGGCAAAGAAATGCTTAAAGGCCCTATGGCCACTTCCTGGTGTTCTTTTAATACTGCTGACTGGGTCTTACCGGGAAAGAAAGTGGGAAACCTCAGCCAGTTCACCTCTGGAGAAGATAAGTGGCTACTTCGAAAGAAGGCCCAGGTGAGCAGACATCAAAATTTGCCCCATTTGAATCTGTTTTATTTAGTTCATGCTAAATTTGGCCTAGGTAGTAATTGAACAGGATGGATGACTTACATCTACTGTATTTGTGAATTTCCCAGGTCCTTAGCCTCCATGCTGCAGTAAAGAAAGTCCAGCCTGTTTTGTAGCTGTAAAAGACAATGCTTACATTGTTCTTTACCATTTGTTTGGGAGTTTATTCTCATGCCTCCCGGTAGTCATCTTTGTTATCTTCTTGCAGGAAGTATTTCTTAATTCACCCCTGCAAGAAGATCGTAACTTCCGTGGCCTCCCAGCAGTTTGTGATCTCTTTGCCTGTATGCAGCTTAAAGTTGATAAAGACAAATGGCTGTATAGAACTCCTCTACAGGTGGGTACCTACACCAGCATTATCATAGCTACTCGTTTCCTCTTTCCACCAACTTATGCTCTCCCCCACTGAACCATAATTCCTGTTAATTTGTACACAAATAGAAGTACCTTGAAAATTTAAGGTATTGTGTACTAGCAAAGTAAAAGTGCCTGACAATCTGAGTTCAATCCTGGAACCAATGTAAAGCTAGAACTGACTCCACAAAATTGTCTTTTGATTCCGGCGTCCACAAAATAGCACACATGCCCCCATGTACATCAAGCACACACACACACAGAGTAATAAACTAATAAACTAAAACTATGAAAATGTTACACACTTGAATTTTCAATATGTTAACTGCCTGTAATTTTCTTATCCCCTCATGGATTGTAGTATCTTAAGACCCAAGTCCATTTCAAAGTGGAAAGAATTTTGCTGTCTGCAGTGAGCTTAAATTTCTGTTTTTTTACAGATGTGAAGCAATGGACTACTAGAATTAAGCAGCTTCCCTGCAGACTTCACATCTTTGAGCTGAGTGACTGTGACTTGCCAAATCATTGCTTATTCCAAGGACTGGCTAGTCAGCTTAATTCCTCTGCCGCTTAGTTTTTAACTAGTAAACAGAAATCACCAAATTATCAGTTAGTGTGTGAAAGAGGCTTGATGCTACGGTGTGATTCAGTTCCTTCTTACAGAAGCACTAACTTAACCGACTCCCATACTAGAAACAGCATCTTGGTACACTGGCCTTTAGTAATTCCATGGCAGACACTAGTTTTAAAAGTGAAATATTTCTATATCTAGTGTGTTAGTGTTCTAAAACTAATAACTTCCCTGACTTTGATTGTCTTTTGGCTGTTTCTCTTGCTATGAGCATCTAGTGGTTTGAAATTTTTGTTTAGTTTGATATATAAAGTATTTCACATAAATAATTAATCTTGCCAATATAATTTCCCCTAAATGTCTATTAGTTACATTGCAACTTTTTATATAAAAAATTTAGTCTACATGTCATTTCTAACATTTTCATTCGAAAGAAATTAAGCCTCCTGTAGTTGTTGCCTTTATTCCTTTCTAAGTATCCAGTGGGCTCTTTGAAAAGGACTTCTGCTTCAAGACCACTTTTAGGGCAGTCAGTGCCCCCAGAGTCCTACAGATTTTGTCTTTAAAGAGCCCCAGGCCAACTAAAACAGAAAGGCAAGATGTGTTAGGAATGTAGTTTTTGACCACTCATCACCCTAAGGATTTATTGGTGCATCCTGTGTAAATGGAGGCTGAGCTTGACACCTGGTGCTCTTAACTAGGGATAAAGTCAATGTCCTGTCACTTCAAGCACAGCATCCGGAACCTCCAAACGTATGGTGCAGTGACATCTCGATTAACAGGCTGTGCGAAACACTTGTGCCTTGGAGTGTTTATTGAAACTTCATAGAATGACATCCTCAAGTTATGCTTACATTTTAGAAAGTTTCTCTGTAGGAGAGTAGCAGGATTTATGTTCTACAGTTCTCCAGGATAACTTAGCTGCTTTCTATGCTTTGAACTATGAAGCCTCTGAACTGCCTATGCTATTGGAATTACTTGTGGGAAAATTTTATGGTCCCATAGTGACATTACTATACAACTTTACCATACTTACTAAACTCTGAATCACAGCTGAAAAGAGCCTCATATTTTCTTATGTCCCTCCAGATGCCACTGAGTATTATCAAGTTGGTGGGTAAAAACAATTTAAGGAGCCTTCCCAACATCTTAGGTTGCAGGGAACTTTGTGGTTTCTCTTTTGAGGTCTAACACACTGTATTTTACGTTATTAAAACATAATTTTAAGTTAATCACTATGCTAATGATATACTAA